>NW_026690930.1:699199-1043799 GCF_020826845.1 Diceros bicornis minor | reverse complement strand
CAGCTGTCTCCCCTTTGCCCACTATGACCCCAGACTCACTCCCTCCCCTCCCCTTTTCTTCCTTTCTCTTCCAGTGACTGAATATGCAGTATCCCTCTTTGGTTTCCCTACACCCTAGTCCTGTTAACATGAATCATTCTGGCCTAGTGACACATCAGTGCACGGAGAGCATAATGAAAAGTCTGTACCATTTCCTACAGGGGCCCCAAATAATCAGGATTCATCACATCACTGACCTCACCTTCCACCACTCTCCTATTTGCTCCATCCACTGTAGCCATACTGGTCTTGCTGCAGCTCCCTCACCCCAGCACAGTTCACTGTCAGGGTCTCTGTACTACCTAGATTGATATCCCCCAATGTAGCCACATGGCTCACTCTCAGTTCACTTAGGTCTCTGCTCAAGTGTGCCCTGAACAGAGAGGCTTTCATTCTCACTCTAGATAAATGAGCAAGTCTCCAATTCCCACATTTCTTATCATTACTGGGAGATATTCATCTCAATAGCACGTATCACTTCTCTGTCTCCTACCTTTGAAGTGGTGCAGACTGTATCTCTATTTACCATATCCACCTGATGCTACAAATATTTAAGGCTAAGGTCTCTTTCTTGATTACAAGCTTCAGAGAAGAATCTCAAATTTTAGTATTTGATGGTATCTACCACACAGTACTTGCTCAATCATCTAAATTAAATAACTATCTGAGGACACAGAACTCTAGTTCTGAAAGCAGCAACAAGAGAGATGTGAAATAGCTAACAGAAGGTTTTCATTAAGAAAAGAGCCCCCTACTATTTTTGTGCCTTATGCCTCAGCTCTGAGAGATACTGTAGACATTAGATCCCAAAAGCCAGTAGCGCGTAATTACCCAGAACTTTTCACGTCTGTGTACTTTAATCCCAAAGATAACTTAGATCTCACTTAATCTATCCACACCAAGGAAACTTTTGAACGCAGTTTAACATTTACTTAAAGTTGACTTTTGACTAAGCAGTCACCTCATATCACAGGGACAGATAATATACTCTTAATTATGAAAAGCAATTTTCTCAGTCATTCATACATAAGAACGTGATTCTGGTACAAGAGATTCCTAGAGTACCTCCTTAAAATCTGTGGTTCTGACCAGTCCATTCACATGGACTGTATTACACTCCCAGGGGTATCCCTCAATACAGGTAGCATTTATTCAGCTATGCTTCCTTTTTTCTCCTTCCTCCACCTGGGACTAAACCACACAAAAACTTCAGCAGAACACTGAATAAACCTCAGGGTAAAGAACTGCAAAGCTAGGATGTCCAACATTCTCTTTATTAGGGAACTTGCACATCTTTGTTGGGGACTATGACCTCTGTAAAAAACCTTCCTCTCCATCATGCCTCTGGATACCATTTGTTCTTCCTTCTTTCCGAACTACATCATTTCTCATCATTATCAAGAGGACAAAACTTAAAGAGCTCTGTGAAAACCTGCCATACAGCCCACTACTTTAGTCCAATAATTTGCCCAATTCTATTTTCTTTCACCTCACTTGCATACCTACATGCCCCATGAATTTGAATATACTCACTTCCTTGACTGTGTATTTAAACCTGGCTATTCCATTATCACCTCTAGGTCATAATATCTTTCTCCAAGTTAATTTATAATTTTAAAACATGGCAAGATACTGAATGACTACAGGTGAATAGCTTCATATACATGCATATGAATTTAATATGCATACAAATCTCCTGGGAATATTGTTAAAATGAAAATTTTGATTCCATAAATCTGGGACACACAGGGGAACTTTTAGATGAAGGAATCATTCTGACAGTACTGTGGCAGAGAATAAATGATTCTATGCATTTGTCAAAGGCCACAAAACTGTGTAGCACAGAGTGTATGTAATACGTGCAAGTTTAAAAAAAATCAACCCATGTGACTGAGTATCCCAGGATGGAATGCAAACTGTGACAAATGAATCTAACATTATTATAAATTTATGATATCACCATACTGAAGGGGGTTGGGGGGCAGAAGCTAACTTGAGTAACTTTGGAAAACGGGTGTTTTGACTAGAAACTGTAAGGCTAAATATAATAGGAACTGTACACTGTATGTAAACACTGTATTCTAGTTGGTAAATTTGTTTCTTCTGTGAGAATAGCCTAGAAATTCTGCAACTGCTTTACCCATATGCTGAGGGTGAAGAGTATGGATGGCAGGTAGAGGATGGTGGGAACCAGGTTTCTCTGTTGGAGATAGAAATTATAAAGGAGCAAGAAAGGAAGGTTAGGATGAATCCTGTAGTTCAGGATTATAGCTGGAGACATCAGTACAAACTCAAGTTTACCTTAATATGTATACAGATGGACAGATATAGAAAAAACTATAGATATGCCGACATACGTGGTTTACTATATATACATATGTTACTAGCTCTGTCTGCTTTGTCTGCTGAGAGGGCCTAGAAGTAGTGACACCTGAGTAGCAATGAGCATACCCCGCACCCAAATCTGCTTTCTAATACCCTTTTCTCCAATAAAAGGGACCAGAGCTCTTTGGAGAAATGAGTGACTCGAAGGCAAGAGAATGGGAATGTGTAAAAAGGACACAGAAGCCAACTCGAAAGAAAGCTCACAACGGGCAAGGCTAGAACAATTTGAGCAACAAAATAAATTTATTGGATTATAGCCCAAAGTATAAAATACATATACATAAGTCCATGCTTATATAAATGAATGAGTGACTAAACGGGGGAGCAGTGACTTCTCTACAGAAGAATTCCATTATAATATATGTAGACACTCCCTCCCAGCAGGAGACGGAACTTAATTCCCACTCCCTCCACCCCCTTGAGAGTGAGCCAGACACAGTCACTTGCTTCCAAAGAATACAGCATGGAAAGGGAAAAACAAACAGTAACTTTACAGTGGAGAAACCTGGCAAATACTACCTTGGCCAAGTGATGGACATTATCATCAACAGTAATGTCACGTGGATATTATGCTCCCCATACGATGTGACTGGAAGAACACTTCATCTCTGTGATATTCGTGCTAAAAACTGATAACCCTAGTTTATCCTAACAAAAATATCAGACTAATCCAAACTGGGGGACATTCTACAGGACACCTAGCCAGTACTTCTGATGACTGTTAAGGAAATCAAACAAAGGCTAAGAAACTCTCACAGAACAGAGGACACTGGAGAGAGCTGACAATTAAACATAACATGGCACCCTGGGTTGAATCCTGGAATAGAAAGAGAGCATTAATGGAAAAGTCAATGAAATCCAAGTGAAGTTTGAAATTTATTTTTTTTTTTGGTGAGAAAGATTAGCCCTGAGCTAACATCTGCTGCCAATCCTCCTCTTTTTGCTGAGGAAGACTGGCCCTGGGCTAACATCTGTGCCCATCTTCCTCCATTTTCTGTGGGACACTTGCCACAGCATGGCTTGATAAGTGGTGCATACGTCTGCGCCCAGGATCCGAACCTGCGAACCCTGGGCCGCGGAAGGACAGCATGTGAACTTAACCACTACACCACCAGGCTGGCCCCAATAGCTTTTTTTTTTTTTTAATGGTTATAAATCTGGTTTCTCCTTCTAGAGAATGGGACTCATAATACTGTGAACACCACAGGAGTTTTGTGAGGATGAACTGTGATAAATTCACATAATGCACCATGTACTGTGCACCATGCCTGGCTCAGTCAGAGTTAAGGGCTCAATGATTATTGGTTGCATTATTGTTTCTAGAGCAATGAAATGTACCCAGCCTCTTGATGGCAGGGCCTATGACACCGTTCTTTGGGAGTTCCCAGAAAATAAAAACGATGTATATCAACATCAGTAACAAAAAAAGCGGCAAGGTGCTGAATGAACCGCTTCATATATATGCGTATGAATTTAATATGAATACGAATTACTGGAGAATCTTGTTAAAATGAAGATTCTGATTCAGAAGGTCTGGGCTAGGGGCCAAGGTTTTACATTTTGAACAAGCTCCCAAGTGACGCCAATGCTGCTGGTCCAAGGACCAAAATTGGGGCTGCAACTTTTCTATTTCTGCATGTTTTTAAATTTTCCTTAAAAAAATACAAAAAAGTTTTCTCCATCTATTCTTTATCTCTTCACCACAAAAAATACTCTTATTTTTAAACCCAACTATATCATATGTAACCCACCAGTTGTCAAGATCTCAAATAAGCAACTATTTCAACAGTATAGTCTTCCCCGCTTATACGCAGTTTTGCCTTCTACAGTTTCAGGTACCTGCAGTCAACTGTGGTCTGAAAATATTAAATAGAAAATTCCCAACTTGGTAAGTTTTAAATTTCGTGCTGTTCTGAGTAGCGTGATGAAATCTCGCTCCATCCCACCTGGGACGTGAATCATCCCTTTGTCCAGCGTATCCACGCTGCATAAGCTACCTGCCCATTAGTCACTTAGTAGCTATGTCAGTTATCAGATTGACTATCGCAGTATCACAGTGCTTGTGTTCTAACAACCATGGACATCATCTGCTTATGACATCCAACCATCAACATCATCATGGCTCAATCATCCTCCTCATGTATTGTCAGAAGGTCAATATTAACCTAGCGCTACATCACAATGCCTAGTTCACCTCACTTCATCTCAACATGTAGGCATTGTATCATCTCACATCCTCACAAGAGGAAGGGTGAGTACAGTACAATAAGGTATCTTGAGAGAGAGAGACCACATTCACAGAACTATTTTTACAGTATATGGTTATAACTGGTCTATTTTATTATTGTTGTTGTTAATCTCTTACTGTGCCTAATTTATAAATTAGACTTTATCACAGGTATGAATGCATAGGAAAGAATATAGTATATACAGGGTTCTGTATTATCCACAGTTTCAGACATCCACTTGGGGTCTTGTAACACATGCGCCGTGGATAAGGGGAGGCTACTGTATAAAAAAGGGGTAACTACACATTAATGTTTGCCCCCACATGATCTCATACCTATGTAGATAAAAGTAATGTCTTGCAAAGTCAAGTCATATACAATTCTCTTAGCCTTATCAGTTAAAAAAGCCTAAATACTTTACAGTAACCTAGATTAACCACAATCCTAGGAAATTGTGTGAAAATTTTAATTTGGTAAATTCTGTTTGGAAACAGAGTATCCTATTACTAAGGCTCCTGCTTAACGATTTATTGAGTTTTCAAAGGATAAGAAGCGATCTTAGATGATCTTAGATTTAGTAGCATATACAGGATATTTGAGAGAAAAAGAGGAAAAGATGAAGAAAGCACATGCTGAACTGAGAAATAGGGAATAACAAAAAATGAGATGTAAAAGAGTCATACTTTCCTGCAATTAATGACATCACAGAAAATTTTAAAAACCAGTTTCCTTAACTCAATGATTTCTAACCATTCTGGCTTTGTGATTTCACACTTTCCCATCCTCCTTAAAATGTTTCTTAACACAAACTTTGGAAATTTAAAAAATGACATTTTTTTTAAAACTCTGAGATAACTGCAAAATAAGCTCAGCAAACACCATTTTAACTGGTATTGACTTTAAAAATTGTTCAAATTTATTTAGTGAAAGAAACTAACTGATTTTGATGGCAAGAAATCTTTCTGGTATGTGTATACATAAATACAATGTTTCCAAACACAGTATACCATAGTAGAATTCAACAGGACACTAACAGATCCATGGTGCAAACTGCGCCCTGTGTTCAAATTAACTCTGAACTGGTTTTCCTTAAATGTCACAGGTCACTGAGGCTCCAGGGCTTCTCAAAGCCTCTAAAAAGCCTTTTAAACTCTGAATTTCTAAAAAGGAGGTTTTCATTGAGAACATTTCCAGTGATCATATTCCCTATTCACTGCCTACCCAGAACACTTTACAAGCTGAGATCCAAAGATTCTTGAACCATAAAATGATAATTAAAATATTTTCTATAAGCCAAGGAAATTGAAGTGTTACAGGTCCACAAAGCTCAATTGCCAGCTAGAGATTAATTCTAAATGGTTGAGACCATTACAGCACATCACTAACCACCTGCCTCACCCTGTAAGAATTTTTCAAGAGCATAATAGATAGAGACTAATTAAAGTGATTCAAAGAAATTCTCAAATTTACATGGACAAACATATTATTAGAAATTTAATCTACAGGCAAGCAGAGAAATTCTTCTGAGCATTAAGCATGTATCAATCATCCAAAAATGAGCAAAATATGATAATATATTTCTGGTCTTTACCCATAAATCTAGTCCTGGAGTAAATCATCATTCAAGATAATTTTAAAATAAAAAATATCTACCCAGGATTTGAAAAATTTGGTTGCAAATAACACATCCACACAGTGAGGAAGTGATGCTCTGAAATCTTCCCATAGTATCTTCAGAAAGCTTAACTTCAGTTACATAATAAACTTTGTGCTGAGCTGAAACTGATGTACAGGTGCATCCTGACCCAGATTTCTTAGTAAATAAGTTTCAAAACTGTCCGTTATAGCACAGCCCAAGAGACATTTTCGTACGTATTCTTCTTCCCTTCAGTCAATGGTTATAGAGAGCTTTCCACATGGAAAGAATCAAAAAACCATTTTTTTAGTAGAAAGCTAATTATACCAACCAAAAATGCTAAATGACTTCTTAAGTCTATTTCATTTCATAAACTTCATTTTCATAAAGGAAAAATGAAACGCTAAAGCAAAAATACATTTAAAAATTCTAGCCAATAAAAATCAAATTTTACTTTAAAAACTATTTACAGTGTATCTTAATTTTAAAAGGAGAGCATATTTCTCCTCTCATCACTCTATATTAACATTCATAGTTACTGAAACTTTTGTTGTTTGCAACAAAATCCCTATGTCTGCAAAGTTCACCTCCTCACTCTTTTAACTAACTAGGCACAATCTCCCTTCTCTGTACTGCCTTGTTATAAAAGCTTTGGGGAGGGGGTCTCAGGGTTCGTAACAATGACAGTAGAGCAAAGGAAAAGGATAGCATAACAGCCGTAAGGAAGAAAATGAAAGCAAAATAGAAGCAGGTCTTCCTCCTCCTGATAAACAAACACCAAGGCAGTTGAAAGAATTAGATAACTCGACAACCATACTTCTCAGAAGCACATACCTTGTATGGTAGAAATGGTGACTCAGAATAATTACAGAATATGCTTTGCAATTATTTTAAATGAGTATGCATTATAAAAGACTCCTGTAAGTAAATCTGCTTTCACAGGGTTTAACTTTTTTCAACTATACCATCTAATTTGACTTACTACTCACCTTTGCTTTACCTATGGCAGTAAAATATATAAAAGATTACTCAAACAGGTAAGCGGTCAGAACATAACAACACGCGATCTCTCCGCATACTCAACAAGAGGATTTACTCTCAAGAGGCTTACTTCCTATTTTCCAGGTAGTTTTGTTCCTGTGTCTCCTCTAGGTATTTCTACCTATCAACCATTTCATTGCTCACTAATGAATAAGACAATGCGGGACAACGTGACTCTCCTATTCACTTACTATAGTCAATATACCTGTAGAGATCTGAATCAAAACTGAGATTCAAAAGTCTTCTAATTTACCTCTCAACTCTGGTGATTCAAAAAGTTTTAGATAACAGAGTTTGACTAGAATCACCAGAAACTCTGTTATCTAAAATTTTATTACACATTGTAAAAGTGATAGGATGAAACTTCAAAATCATTTAGTTCAACTCTTAATTACTTTACAGTTGAGAAATCATTCAGAGAACTAGTTAGATGGTGTCAACTCAGGTTTTGTAACTCCCGACCAACACTTGTTCTGCTAAATCATGCTGCTTTCCGTAACTACTCCTTCTTCTCTATGATGTTCTTGTTATCCAAACAGTGCACCTGTGAAAGCTGATAAACTCAAGTATTCCTAGAATGACCAGAAAATCCCAAGTCTCAGGTCAAATACATATACCACTGCTTCATTTTCTACCCCAACATTTTTTCTGAAACCCTCCTAACTGCCAAAACTTTCCTGTTTCTTGTCCATCACATTTCTCTATCACTATAATTAATGTTTTAATTATCTAGTACCCTATGTTACATAAAACATAATGCTAATCATAATAAGCAAATATTGAGCGCTCATTATATCAGGAACTATATTAAGCCCTTTAGATGTAGCATCTCACTTAATCCTCAACTTCAAATAAGATAAATAATACCGTAATCCCCATTTCAAAACTGCAAAAATCAAAGCCTCAGAAGTTAATTTTTTCTTTTTCTCTCTCTCTTTTTTTTTTTTTTGCTGAGGAAGATTGGCCCTGAGCTAAGATGTGTTGCCAATCTTCCTTTTTTGGCTTGAGGAAGATTCACCCTGAGCTAACATCTGTGCCAGTCTTCCTCTATTTTGTATGTGGGTCGCCGCCACAGCATGGCCACCAATGAGTGATGTAGGTTGGTGCCCAGGAACTGAACCCGGGCCACTGAAGCAGAGCACACCAAACTTAACCACTAGGCCATGGGGCTGGCCCCAGAGGTTAAATAATTTGTCCTAATTCACAGAGCTAACCAGAAGTAGAACCGGGATAAGTAAGCAGGCAGTCTCACTCCAATGTCCATATTCCTGATCTCTACATATGATAAGTATATATAACTACATGGACTTTATTATTAATATGCAGATAACTCAAAATTTGGGGGCTACAGAAGAATTTAAAGAGTCTTTGTATTTGAAGAGGCTTCTTTCACATTAAAATAGCTTAATATGGCTTATTCCCATAAACTATATCTTCCTTAAAAAGACATGGCCCAAGTAAGAACTCTTAACTCACTCATATATAATTAAAACTCAAATTAAAGAAAATAGGAGGAAAAAAGAGTTGCAACAATACTTTAACAAATATCCAGATCAGCATTGTCCAAAAGAACTTTTTGTAGTGACAATAATGTTTTCTATTTGCACCGTCCATCATGGTAGCCACTAGCCACATGGGACTATTCAGCATTTGAAATGTGTCTAGTGTGACTGAGTAACTGAATTTTGAATATTGTGTAATTTTAATTAATTTACATTTAAACAGCCACATGTGGCTAGTGGCTACTATATTGGACAGCACAGGTAGAAGATAAAATGCCAGAAAAAGATGAGGAAAGAAATTCTTATTGCCTTTATTTAGAGAGTGCACTAACAGTCAAATCAATTTAAATCTCTTTTCCTACTTGTTCTAGCTTCAGTTATTAACCCAAACAATATATACCTCCAAGGAGATTTAAGTAATCCAAACTTCTATACTTAAATTCTTCTTTGTGTATCTCAAAGGAAAAAAATAATTAAAACCTGTATTATCAACAAAGCTCCTTATAGTAGAAACTTTTTACTGTTTGGATACCTAAGAGGAAGAATTTGAACCTGAAAACTGCCATCTACTAAGAAAACTAAAAAGAGTCACACAAGTTTTCCATTCTCTTCATAATAAATACTTGATAATAAAGTGCTTACCTTGATTCTCCACTACTGTTTCTAACACTTTCTTCATCACTGTGTCCATTCATTGTAAATATCAAGAAGTTTTAAAATAAAATATAAATCTTCCCAGTTTAAAAGATGAATATAAATACTGACTCCTCCTTGAATACCAAAAATTCACAGACGAATTTTCTTCAACATTCACAGGTTTCCTGGGACCCTTTTTGATTCACCTAAAGAAAACATATTAAGAAAATAAGAAAACTTCCTGTAGAGAAAAAGATAAGTCTATTTAGAACTTATACAAATCTACCTAGGCCAATCAGAAATACCTAGGCTTCCATTAACTACATTCCTGACTACTTACTAGAATTTACAGCACACCAGTGCTTATTTTTGACAGAAGAAATCAGAATATCTGCTGAGTGATAAAACTTTTAGACTAACTGCAGCTGTGTAGCGATACATATATACACATTATGGATAACTAGCTAACTAAAGAAAAATGGTAATATATAACATATATATACCTTCCAAGAATAGAAAACGGAGTCTTATTAGATACTTTGTCAAACCAAGTAAGGGGGGAAAAGGTTACCTTTAATCAAACACTAATTCATATCACCAAGAACTTCATACACTTGAATGAGGCAAAGTTTTGAAAATGCTCACATAAGAACAGAAGAATAAAAGAGTATCATACAATCTTCGCAAAAACTGTACAGGTCAAAATAAATGTGTACTTTCACAGCAAAGCCGACAGTGGAATGATAAAATTTAAATAATATTTATTCAGGTTGGACTTGCCGAGATTCCATTAAAAAAAAAAAAAAAGGTAATGGAATATACACTATGATTTTTTAAGTAACGGGTTTGGGGCAGAAATCACGGACCAAGACACAGCATTCCCACCTTTCAAGATTTCAGCACAATACTGGAGAGTCACCTACAAGCCATCCACGAATAAACAAAGAGATCTCTGGCAGGGGAGGGAGAGGAAGAAGCGGGGGAAGGAGACGTCAGATCCTTCCCCAGCCAGAAAGGACCCAGATAGCCAACTGAGAGCAGAGCTGTCCTCCGACCTCAGCAAAGAGAATTCAGTCCTACGATGATTTCCATTCCACAAAAAAAACAGGAGGAAAACAGGCTGTTGCCAACTTCATCACAGCAAACTCTACATCTAGATCGAGATTTTAATTCTCCAGAGACTAAGGTCCAATAGACTCTTTGCAAGAACTGGTTATCCAAAAAGTAACTCCTGCACGCAACATTTATTCCTCATGTTAAATATTAATTCCAACCCGTCAAAGAGCTTTACTGTTCAACAAGTCTTAAAAATCTAGGGACTCTAACAAACCGCCTCTTTCCCGAAAGTCTCTCTGCGTTGAGAAAGTTCACTCCTCTTTTCGTTCTTTCCTTTCCACTTTCCTTTCGCTCCTCAAAACGGCTTTCTCTGGACATTCTAACTTCCTTTTTCCCCCTCATCTGCCTTCCCCGAGTCAGTCCTCTTTCTGAGGCCCTGCTCACAGCCCTGAGTTCTGCAGCTCCAGGCGCACACAGCTCTCTCCAGCCTTTCCCGCGTCTCAACAATGAAGTCAAACCTCCCCAACCCTCCTCCCCTGTGCCCGGTCCTTCAACAGCTGCTCTGCTCCTGCTGAGTTTCCGAAGCGGGGCTCGAAAGGAGGCTGGAAGCCTTCCTCCTCCCGCCTCCGTCCATCGCAGCTTCGCTCCAGTCAGTCTCCCGGCCGGACGCACACTCCCACCCCCGTCCCTCCCAGGGCCCCCCTCCCGGTCCCCGAGTCTCTCTTCCCGCCTCACACTTCCCGCCGCCCCGCTCCGCGCCCTCCCGGGCTCGCCTGGGCCGCCGCCCCTCCCCCTCGCCGCCGCCCCCCACGTGCCGGGAGGCCGGGTCGCGGCGCGGGCGACGCGCCGGCCAAGCGCTCGCCGCTCGCGCTCCGCGGCTCTGCCCTCGCGGCCCCGCCGCGCCCACGCCGAGGAGGCCCGGGCTCCGCCGCCCGCCGGCGCTAGGACGCGCTCCGCGGAGCCGCCTGCGCGCCACTCACGCGCCCCCCGCGCGCCGAGCCCGGCCGCCGCCGCCGGCCCTCGCAGAGCCGCCCCGGCCTTCGCCCGGCGCCCCCGCCCTCCTCCCGGCCGGCTCCCGGCCTCCCCGCCACATCCTGACCCGCAAGCCGCCCCCTTTCTTACCGGCGGCCGTGCAGGCTTCGCGGGGGCAGAGGGAGCCCACTCAGGTGTCCGCCGCCGGGTGAGTCCTCGGGCTCCGGGCGTCTGGGGGTAAGCAGGAGTCCGTGAGGGGGAGGGGGAAGCCCCGGCCTGCGGCTCCCACGCGCGACCCCCTGCGGAGCGGATCCAACAATCCATTCATGATGGAAGCACCAACGGCGAGGGCAGCTAGAGCGAGAAGGAAGGAGCCGTCGTCGTCGCCGCAGCCACGCGCGCGCTCCCGCTCCCGCCACTTATCGGCTCCCGGCAGCCGCCGTAACGCCGAGAGAGCAAGCGCAGCCAGCGCAGCCGTCTCCGTCGTAGCCGCCGCCTCCTGCACGACGTAAGCCCCCTGCTCACTCCCCTTCCCCACTGGGCGCGAGGAGGACTGACTAGGGCGCAGGCGCGAGCACGCCAAACCGCTCCTGCCGGCGCGCGGGCGGTGGGAGGGGCTACGTTGTGGAGTCGTGGGCCGTAGGAAGAAAGCGATTGGTGCTGAGGTGGGGCGGAGAGCGAGTGCGCGCACGCGCGCCGATGGGAGCCGTACGCCAGCCGCGCGGAGGCCGCCGGACTCTGGCGGCAGCCGCGGGCCGCTGATGCTTGCTCTGGTGCCCTCCCTCACCCGCCGCGAGTTGAGTTCCGGGAAGTGGGAGCTAGAGGCTCGCTGCGTGCGGGTGTGGACGCTGCTGTCGCTCGGGACAGTTGCGCAAGGACTTTGCGGGGGAGAGACCGAGAGGAACCGGGGAAGCAGAGGGATGGCGAGATGCTGAAGACTATGTTGGGGCTCGGGGAGCCGCAGAAGCGCCGCGCTGGATAAGCCCAGGGGGCCGGGTCGTGCGTGGGGTCCGGTCGCCCAGGCTTCGGCCCGCATCTCTCTCCGGCCCCGGCCCCGTCGGAGCGCCTGTGGGGAGGGGTGGAGAGGGGCCCGCTGCGTCACACCGGGCAGCCTGGGACCCCAACTGTTGGGCAGCTGTGGTCACCTCCGGCCGCCTCCTACGCCTAGGCGACCTGCGACAGAGGCTGCCTCGGGGGCCCGATGGCCCGTGCGGGCGGGGCACCTGAGGAGACGGAGGGAAAACAGAGACGGAGTTGCTGACATCCTGTGACACTTCTTGATTCCTTTGTGGGTTCAGGAGAAAACTCTTACAACCTTTCTAGGTCCCTCCCTGGAGGACGGGAGGAGGGTGCGCTGCCGAATGGCGACAAAAAAGCTGCTCGGAGGACGTTGATAACTGGCTTAGCGTAGCGTGCTGCCACTTAGTGGACGGTTTCTTCCTGAACTGTGACTGCGGGCCTCAGTTACAACCCTGGAGATGTGGCGATGGAAACACTGTCTTTTCAAGCCTGGGGATGTCCCGCTTCATTCTTTTTGAAAGCATTTTTTTAATCATTTCTTTTACACTTCATTTTTTTTCCCCTCGTCCACAGATCAGTCTTGAATCGCTCGAGGTTAATGATGCTTTTTGAAACTTTCTAATCCCATTCCTCAGTTATTTGATTTGGTGTAAAGGCCAACCTTCCAAGTCAAATGACTTTCAACGGGGTAGCTGCGTTCCCAAAATAGTTCTTTTCGCATGTGGGGATTTCAAGTTTTAGTCTACCAGCTGTTTAAACAGTTTGGGTCAAAGCCTTCAAAAAGATCTCAAAACATGACTCCAGGTATGTGTTCATTTTATGGAAGAGTATATTCACCCTTGGGAAGGAGGAGGCGGCAAACAGGTACACTTGGTCTACTCCAAAAAAAGTCTGTCTGTGACCAATGAATAGTGAAACAAAATGGAATACTACCACAGTTTGCAAAATGGTCTGTGCTCCACCTCTTTTTTTCTTTCCTTTTTTCCTAGTTATTAAATAGCTGTAACGCTGGGTTGTGAGGAATAACAAGATCATACAAATCTCCATCTCTGAAGGCCCTAAAAGTAGGAACCAAGTGCTAATTTTTAATATTAAAAATATGATAAAAGTGCCTTAATGATAGGACCTTCCCGTGCCTCTGATTTCTTTCTTGGATTACTGGAGTGGTAAGTGAAAAATAAAAGCCCCTGGAAAACAGTAGCCACGCCAGAGAAAGAATGTTGTGATCAGAAATATAATTCAGATAATAAAGTCCTCAATTATACTACACTTTATAATTGTCTTACAAAAAAGAATTACCGTGTGTTCTTAATCTATTTTGTATGTTTTCTGAAAGCCCACGTCAAACCTTTTTTAACTACTGACTTGCCATTTGGATGTGATATGCTACATATAAACTAGATCCTTTTTTTGCGGGAAAAAAATCTTGCCAAAATTGTAATAAAATATTGCATCTTGGAGATTTATATTTCTTGTTGAATCTTGGAGATTTATGTTTCCTGTTGAATCTTGGAGAGTTATATTTCTTGTAAAATCATTGTGTACTTTAAGACTCCACAAAATTTTAGAATGACTGTTGACAATGTCGAGAAATGCAAGTAAGTAGAAAATTGGAACAATCTTGCCAGTTCAGCTTTTAAAAAGTCACTTGATAAATAAGGCAAAAGTATTTGTTTGACCATTTGTTATCTGCATAAATTCTCAGTTTCACTTTGTTTGAATAAACTCGGTCTTTATCTCTACCTATGGGTACTAAAAACAATAGACAAACAGTTGATAATCTCAACACATGACTAGCAAAAATCCTTGAAAAATAACATCAACCAGAAGTTTTTATTCCTATCTAATTTCCCATTTGGGACATTTCATATTCTTTGCAAACAATATTACTTTTACAAAATCTAGGACAGCTCTTTGTGAGTCCTTACTTCTGATATGCTCTTCTAGGGCTGGAAACCCATGAGTTTCCTTAGGTGGGGATAGATTGAGAACCACTTATCCAGAATTGTGAGATGTGTACCATAAAAACAATGATAACTCTTGCTTTCTGTTAATGTTTTGGATGCCAAGTTGGGGTTTTAATTTCATAATTATGTTCTTGTTAATTAGAGGATTTGCATATTAGAAGCTGCTAAAACAATCAGGACAGTATTAAAATACCCTAGAATCTCAACCTATGACGTCATCCCCCAGGTCCTTGCCAAACAGGAAGAGCTTTCCAAATATACTTAAATTTACAAAGTCCCCTATAAATAGAACACATGAAATCCTAAGTAACCTACACTGAAAATTTATTGTACATTTTCTGTTTTCTTAATCATAAAAATTATAAGAGAGGAGCTGTGGTTCCCAGTGTTGGGCAGGGAGCAGGAGTCAGTCACCTAGGATATTTTTTCCTAATTACACGTGCCTGACATTCTCATTCCTCCCCTCTTCTGATATGCAGAATTTCTATGTTCTAGGTAGTGCTTGGAAAAATGGCCTAGATTGTTCTGATATCTACCAATAGCTCATCCAGCTTGTTTATGGCCACTGTGTTTGGAGATTTTTACTGATAAATGCTTGAATCATAATAAATTTTAAATGGAAAGCTCTTAAAGATATTGCTAAGAGGCAACTATGTATAAAATCTAATAGGCATTGAAGTGGATACAAAGATTTTACTTCCTCTACAGACAAAATTAAGTGTGCACACAGAGTAAGAAAAAAGTTAAGTAGCTAACCTCAAAATATGAAATTGGGGGCCGGCCCCGTGGCTTGGCGGTTGGGTGCGTGCGCTCCGCTACTGGTGGCCCGGGTTCGGATCCCAGGCGCGCACCGACGCACCGCTTCTCCAGCCATGCTGAGGCCGCATCCCACATGCAGCGGCTAGAGGGATGTGCGGCTATGATGTACGGCTATCTGCTGGGGCTTTGGGGAAAAAAAAGAAAAGGAGGAGGATTGGCAATAGATGTTAGCTCAGAGCCGGTCTTCCTCAGCAAAAAGAGGAGGATTAGCATGGATGTTAGCTCAGGGCTGGTCTTCCTCAAAAAAAAAAAGAAATTGGTGTGTTGATGCTATGTCACTCTTTCCTCTCCCCCAAGTCCTTTATTTACTGTCCATTTTACCTCATATCTGTTGTCTTCAGCCCTTCTTCTTAATCCTCACTACTTTGTTTACTTAGGCCCTATTTTCTCTATATCTTTCCCTCCAGCTCACCCTGTAGGCTCCTTTCAGACCTGAAATCTAATGAAATCACTCCCTTGCTCTAAATATGTATATTTAAATATACTACATACATTTGCATACGTGCATAATATTTTAATTACTTAGTCTGTTCACAGTCTGACCCCAGCATCGCCTCCCATCATTCCTAGCAGACACTCGACACTCTAGCCACGTATTTCTTCAGGTCATTGGAAAGGTATCTTTCTCACTGTTAGTGGATATAGTGCATCTCTCCTATGAACAAACCTTGTAGGTTTGTTTAAGTCAGTCATCAAGAACTGACACAATTGTACTGACACCATGTGAGATACATCAGGCAGCTCTCTTACCTCCCTTTTTGGATATCAAATTGTGTATTCTGTAAGTGCAGCATGTCATTGTAATAAACCATTTGTTTCCATACTACATTGTGAGCTCCTTGAATACAGACTCTCTGTGTTCCTTATTTATTATATTGACATTCATTCAATAAATTGCATACAGACACTCTGCTGGGGTGGGGGAGGGGAATTAGAGCAAAAACATACTTTCAAGAGTTCAAGTCTAGTGCAGAAAACAATCACACTGCAAAATCATAACTGAGAAAAATGGTATGAAGAAGCATATAGTGCTGTGAGGATTCACAATGGAGAACCGTAGTCAGAAAAGTCCTGGAAGGAAGTGACTTGGTCAGAGAACTGAAGAATTATATAGGCAAAAGGGACATGGAGAGCTCCTTTCCCAGTAAAAGACACAACATGAGCAAAAATTCTAGGGCCAGAAAGATGGTGTCAACTTAACATCCCAGTTTGCCAAGGATAGACTTTTTGCACTTTCAGAAGTGGTTTAGGGGGCCGGCCCGGTGGGCAGGCGGTGAATGAAGTGCACATGCTCCGCTGTGGCGGCCCGGGGTTCACCAGTTGGGATCCTGGGCGCGCACTGGCGCACCACTTGGCAAGCCATGCTGTGGCGGCATCCCATATAAAGTGGAGGAAGATGGGCACGGATATTAGCCCAGGGCCAGTCTTCTTCAGCAGAAAAAGAGAAGGATTGGCGGATGTTAGCACAGGGCTGATCTTCCTCACACACACACACACACAAAAAGAAGTGGTTTGGGTGATAAATTACATTGCCATCCTACCTATAAGGGACTGCAAGAAGCTCAGTGCTGCTGGAGCAGACAGAACTGAGGAAGATGAAGCTGCATAGGGGCCAGGCCATTCAGGGCCCAAAGGCCAGGAAAAGAAGCAGGTTCTTCTCTTGGAGCAATGGGAAACCTTTGAAGGATTTTGAGCTGGGTGGTAATGATGAGATTTGCAAATTGAAAAATTTACCTTAGCTGTAAATTCCAAAAAAGGATTAGAGGCAGGTCAAAGTAGATACAATATTCTTAGATGAATTAGGCAGGTACAACAGGTAAAAGATTAGAAATAACTTGATGAACCAGGGTAGTGTTATGGAGGAGGAGAGAGTAGCTTTGGAAGGAAAAGTCCACAGGATTTGTTGATGCAATTGGATTCAAGGTTAGGAGGAGGAGGGAAGCTGTACATACAATGGAATGGACTGGAGCTGATTGATGACATCCATTTGAAAGGTAATATGTTTGGAGATGAGTAGGTGTGGAGATCATTGGTGTAGGACTTACTGAGTTTCTGATGCCTTTGAGTCATCCAAGAGGCTTTTGGATAGAAGTCTAGAGCTGAGAAGTAAGATCTAGACTGAAAACTAACTGTTAAGTATGTAGGGAGAAATGAAAGTCTTGAGTATACATGAAATAGACTTAGCAGACAACCTAGGAGTGTGCAATGAAGAATTTAAATTAATTTTTGGCTAGGTAGAGGAAGATGAGCTGGCTAAGGAGTTGCAGATATCAGATGGGTGTTGTGCAATGGAAGACAAAGGCATAAATGATTCAAGGAAGGAGTGGTGAGTAGTGTCCAATGCTGTTGAGAAGTCACGTGAAATAAGGCCTGAATAATATCCATTAGATTTAGTAACATAAGGGTCATTTACCTTAGCAAGAACTATTTTGTTGGAATAATAGGACCAGAAGCCAGATTGGAGTGGGATGTGATAAATGAAGAAATGGAATCAGTGAGTCTCAATTTCTCTCTCAGACAGTTTGACTTTGACTTGAGAGTGAATATGAATTTTTCTGTTTGTTTTTTTTGGGGGGCTTGTGGATTTTTGTTTGTTTAGGTGAAAGATTTAAGGTGTGTCAAAGACAATGGGAAATATCCCTTTGAAAGAGAGGTTGAATATATTAGAGTTAGCTGTAAGAATTAACACATATACCTTTTTTTTTCCCAATCGGGAACTGAACACTAGATATCACTGTTTTTAATTATGGGCTGTAGACACTTAATTGGTGTAGTTTGAGAATTTCTGTGAGTCTTTTACTCCCCACATACATGCCTCATGCTCTACTAATGTTTGAAAAGTCTTGGTAGAAATCTATTTGAAAGCATATATTCCTGGGAAGAGTAATATGTTAAGAAGGTAGTTCTCAGCTGTGCCGAAGTTTAGAATTACCTAAGGAGCTTTAAAATAAAAATGCTCAAGGGGCCGGCCTGGTGGTGTAATGGTTAAGTTCGCGCAGTCTGCCTTGGTGGCCTGGGGTTCGCAGGTTCAGGTCCTGGCTGCGGACCTATGCACTGCTCATCAAGTCATGCTGTGGTGGCAAACCATGTACAAAAATAGGGGAAGATGGGCGCAGCTGTTAGCTCAGGGCTAATCTTCCTTAGCAAAAAGAGGAAGATTGGCAGCAGATGTTAGCTCAGAGCTAATCTTCTTCACCAAAAAAAAGAAAAAGAAAAATGCTCAAGACTTACTTAAGAGATTTCATTCCATTGTTCTAAGGTGGGGCCTTGGCATATGCGTTCTTTCAAAGCTCCCCTTTTAAAAAGATGATTCTAATGTGCCATTAGTATTGAAAAACTAGGGACATCATTGTATTAACACTGCATTGACTCATGACATTTGGTTTAGATGAAGTGTGGAGAGGCCAGAATATTTATTTAGAAAATAGTGGTTATTAACAGGGCAGTGGTGGGTGGAGATTTTGCACCTCAGGGGATATTTGGCAAGAATCTGGAAACATTTGTGGTTGTCACAATGAATTGGGTGGGGGCTGCTACTGACATGTATTGGGCAGAGGCCAGGGATACTGCTAAAGATCCTACAATGCACTGGACAGCCCCCCACAACAGAGAATTATCTGGCCCAAAATGACAATAATGCCGTTGTTGAGAAACCCGGCTATAAAGGATGGCAAACTAGGTAGTATCTTTAAGTGAAATCTCAGTGGGTGGGGGTTGTGGTTTGGTAAGGGTGCTAATGAATGAGGAGGATCTATTCTACGTAACAACTTAGCCTAAAACTAAGCCTTGCTTGTAACCAGCAACAAAAGAGCCTCAAATAAAATACGTTTGCAGAACTAAGAAATGTGACTAGCGCAATAGACTGATTATATTATTTTCCTTGTTTAAAAAAAGACTGTAGTGCAACTGAAAGTATTATTGCTGGTGGGGGTGTAAATTGGTTACAGCCACTTTGGAAAATTCACAGGCAGTGTACATTGTAGCTAAACTTATGCCTATCCTATAATTCAGCAGTTTCACTCCTGAGTGTATATCCAAGAGAGATGAATGCAGGTGTCTCCTAAAAGCATTGTATAAGAATCTTCCTAGCAGTTTGATTCATTTTGGCCTCAAACTGGAATAAAGTGAAGTATATTCATACAATGGAATATTACCCAGCAATAAAAAAGAATAAATTGCTACAAACAATAATTTATGTTGAGTGAAATAGACACAAAAGCATTCATATTATATAATTCCATTTATATGAAATCAAGAACAAACAAAACTAGTTTATAATGATAGAAGTCAGGATAGCAGTTACCTTTCTGGGCATGGGTATTGACTTGGAAGGGGCATAAGGAAGCCTTATAAAATGATGGGAATGTTCCATATCTTGATCTGGGTGGATATGAGTGTATATGTATGAGAAAGCTCATCAAGTCGAACATTTTAATTTTGTGAACTTTACTGTGCATATGCTATACCCCAATTTTTGAAAATTAAAAATTAGGAAAAAAACCCAGGAAACCTAATTTTGAAGTACTCGAAGTCTTGCATCTCAAATGTTTGGTTAAATACAGGGTCAGCTACGTAGTATGGTCTCAATAAATATAAACAACTCTAATGCATTGTTTAGTGAAAATAAATTTTGGATTTGGAGTCAGACCTAGTTTTGAACCACAGCTTCATTATTAGCTATATGATATTGAGCAGGTTACTCATATCAGGACTTTTTGTGACTATGGAAGAACAGAATAGCAGTGAGTTGAGAGAAGTACTGAAAAATCCTTTTCTTTTGTTTTTGGAGGGGGGGATTTTAGCTTTGATTTGTGATCCCCCACCACTGAGAAATATCCACAGACGTTTAGGGGTGGGCCTCAGCAGGTGTATAAGTGTTAGGTGACTTAACGCCTCTGGCTTTAGCAAGGATGAAACCCTGAACCCTATCTGGACCAGTCAGATTGTCCTGAGAATTTAAATTTGATTGAGAAAGTTTATCAGACAGCTGATCTGTTCTAAGAAACCTATCAATTTAGGCTAGGGCTGCCATGTTTGGTAGCAGCATGTGGAGATTGAGAGGTGTGTTGTAGAACAAGAATACTCTCAGATCACTTACCTCGTCACTCCGTGTTCTAAGTGTTGTAACTGTGCGAGGTTGGTACTGTTATCCCTACTTTATAGGTAAGGAAACTGAGAAGCTTGACTAAATTAAGTAAGGGCTAAAGCTAAAATAAAACTCAGGCAGTGTGACTCCAGAGTCTGTGCTTTCATGGAGCAGTGCTGACGTATCAGACACGGATCTAATAGCTGCCTTTGTTCCTGATAGTTTTACCGTTCCTGATCTCAGTCCTTTGAGAAGGTCGAGTCTGCTCCCTATCTTTGAATTATTTATCATAATTTATCCTTATAATACAATGTCATGTCTTTGCTTAAACTGGTTTAAGTGAATTTCAGCCAATTACAACTGGAAGAGTCCTGCTCCAGTTTGACTGTGAATGGGGTTGGAAATAACAAACCTCAGAGAAAGTGAAACTGGCTGAATCAAGGTGGGGTAGCAGGCAATAAAGACTTTCCTGCCCTAAAATGGGAACTTGTTTGTGTGTGTTATGCAATAGTAAATCATTTACACAGGCTTTCTCCAATAGTGTCTTAGAACTCCAACTATATAGTCACTGAGGTAGGGCTTTAGAGAACTTGGTAGGGAAATATAAAAAATGTCAAGTGTGGCAGTTACTGTACATGGAGTTTTGGAAACTACATTAGAAAAGAGAGGAATTCTAAACAAAGTTCTCAGATGAAAGTAGATTGGAGCAAATTTGACAATTATTGGAAGCCAATTTGCCTTTGGTCTGAGAATATAGAACCAGATCAGGAAGTTACTGAGGAAGCCCACTGCATTGCGACATAATTTTTTTTTTGCCACCTTGTGTCTAATACCAGAGTTTTTACATTGAATGCCAGAAAGTGAAATTTTAGTCATAAGAATGGGACTCACAAGGAGGAGCAAATGATATTAAGGAACTCTAATTCCTCAGCTCCCTCCAAAAAATTTTCCACTGCCCATCCCCTTCCATGCCTCACAAAAGTGTGACGATCCTTCACATTGTCTGTCAATATCCACTAGGATTGGAATGCACTATGTGTCTGGGAATATTACTAAATGGCAAACTGCAGGCTGCCATGCCCACTTTTTCTCTTGTTTGCTTTGAGGCTAAAGCAGAGAACAATGAGGATGGAGAGAGTCCCAGCTGTTGCTAAGAAACAGAAGTCCAGAAGAATTGACAACTTAAGAAGAAACCTGACCCACTAAGGTCTTCAGCATTAGCTAAATACAAAAGGAATCTCCCTAAAAGAAAATTGGCAGGCAATCCTCCACAGTGGAGCAGTTGCATGCCATAAAACCCTAAAGTCTGCAGTAGACTCAGACCACAGACTATCTCAATTCCTTGAGCACCTCCTGTTCTCCAGTCCAGAAGAATCTGAACCAGCCAGAAAGGGATACCCTTGCCCCAAATGAAGAACCTTAGTATCCCCTGTCAAGAGTGGCCCTGGAGGTCTCTAGAAATGAATCCAAATTGGGTGCAGCCAAGTTTTCTAGTGACTTACTGGGAAGTGGATCAGTTAACTCATGCCTTATAAGATTTCAAGAGCCTATTATTTACTATCCCACTCCTGCTGGATACAACATATACTTGTAGTTGAGCTGGTTAAATCTATATTTAGTCCACAGGTTGCAGAATTAATTCAATTATTTCTTGGATGCTCTTTATATGCCTACTGTCAGGCTAGGTACATGGAAAACTGTAAAGATGGACAAAGATTTTTCTCACTTGGAGTTGACATTGTAGTTTAGGGGAGGGGGAGAAGAGAGACAGATGAATAGAGAAATAAGGTTACAATTTGGGATGGGTTCTGTAAAGGAAAGATAGGATAATGTCAGAGAGAGTAAAGAGAAACATACTTAAATGGAAAGAGCAGTAGGGTGGTTAGAGAAGGCTTCTTTGAGCTGAAGTGGAGCCTATTGTAAGAAGAACCAGCAAGAGAAGAGCAGCAAGGAAAACAATTGCAAAGATCCTAAGGTAAGAAAGGGTTTGCTACACGTGAAGAACTGAAGGAGGCAAGTATAGCTGAAACATAGTGAGTGATAAGTTAAGTTGATATTAGTTCAAAGAGACAATCGAGGAACCTCCTTTGATGCCAGAGCCTTGTGGACTATGGAAAGCATTTGGGGTTTAATTCTAAACACAAGAGAATGCCATTGAAGGTTTTTGCATCACAGAATAGTGTAATCTGATTTACTTTCTACAAGATTGTTCTAGCTGCTCTGTAGAAAATGGATAATAATAGCAAGAGTGGAAGTGGCTCTCCACTAAGCTATTCTAGTACATAATGGCTGTTAGGATTAGAAGAGTAACTTTGGAGATGTAGAGAAGATGGAATCAGGATAAATTTGGGATGTAAAAGTAACAACAGTTGAGTTGAGGTCCTCATTTACCATACATTACCATACATTTACCATTACATTATGTTAATCGATAAATAGCAATACAAGCATATTATTTGGAAGTGTGGAAATTAATATCAAAATAAAGAGCTAGAAATGTTGAAGGTAGTTGGGAGTGGAGAGGGGTGGGAGAAGACCATGCTGTTTTTTGTTATAAATATTCAATACCATTTTCTTATAAAAATTGTATGTGTATGTGTAAATGTGTGTATGTATATGTAGTGTTTGCTGTGAAAAGATTAGAGAGGTGTGTGGTGGTAGATGGAGGAAGTCAAAGAAGGATTTTTTTTTTAAGTAGAAAATACTAATGTATGTTGGTAGACTGGCATGAATAATAAGCAGAGAATAAAAATTTGATGATGCGTAGTGGACAAATGGAATAACTGAAGAAGCAAAATATTGAGAAGCAGCGAAAATATAGGTGTCAAAAATTAGAATTGCCCGTAATAGGAAAAATGACACTTTCAGTTTTAACAGAGGAGGCTGAGAAGTGAGTGCAGATGCAGAGAGATTTGAATATTTGTTGGAATGAAAATGAAGTAAATCCTCTCTGATAGTTTCTGTATTCTCAGTGAATTATAGAGTAGGATCTTCCACTGAAAATGGATAGAGTGAGGAGTTTGAGATCACAGGGAAAAAATATGGCATTTTTACCTCAGAGAATGTAAAGATGAACTTCCTAGGGAAGCATAGTAGGATTGCCAGGTTGGCTTGAACATTCGTTTGTGGTCTGTGATCATGAATTTAAAGAGAAATCAGTCAGCTAATTGTATTATTTCTTTATTAAGTTGCTTAGGTCTCTGCACAAAGAACCATAATTGAGTTCAAGCAGGTTTGGGATTTTGTTAAGTGAATTTAACAGAGAGAGATGGGAGCCAAGGTGGTTGATTGTGCTTGAAAAGGAATGACTATAATGATGAATCATGAAATCCAAGCTGGGTACACGTGGGAGTAAATACAGATAATTAAAAAGTAGTGTGTGTGGTGGGGGAGTGGGCAATGTACTGGTAGTCTCTAAGAGGCTAAAGCCTTATTGCCAAGCTCAAGTGAGCTTGATGGATCGGAGGTGGTGAGCTGAATAGGATGTTCAGAGTTGATATTTCACAGGTAGTACAGCTATCGGTGCTTACATGGTCCAGAGTTAGTCCAGAGTGTGAATTGAGACTGAGTAATAGTCTCTGGAGGTGATGAAGTTAAAGAATTAAGTCTTTTCCAGTTCTGAGTGTAAGGAGCTTGGAAGTCACCACTCTATCCTAACAGACTGAAAAATCAACAACTCTTCTTGGATCCATAAAAGAGAGGAGGACACAGGGCAAACTGCTGCCCCCAAGATTAGAGAGGACACCGCCTCATGAGAGGAAACCACCTCCAGAACCAGTGCCAGGGTAGGAAGTCCTGATCTGTAATCGACGGATTGCTGGAGGCTCAGAGTGGACAACTCTGAGAGTTGAAAACTTCGGGAGACCCAGTCAGAGGGGAGACCCAGTCAGAGGGGAGTCCCTACAATATTGTGAGATTTACCTCCAGGAGCTTGACTAGGTTCCGCAGTAAATATCTGAGAAAAATCCCCTTGTGCTTCCAGGGTGGGGGGGTGAAGAGTGGGGGGACCATTTGGAAATATGTCGGAGTGCTCTGTTCTAAACAAGGCCTGTCCTGAGGGGAATGTAGGTAACCAGAGTTTAACCTGTTGGTGTATTATCAGAGCCTGATTGACCTAGGGGAAGGGAAATACCCAACTCCAGCCCATTCTTGCCATCCTGTTCGGCCTTAAGGGGGCAGGAAAAAAACTGAGAAACAGTCATGAAATTCACAGTCCAGAGGCATAGGCTCACTAAGACCTAATCATAGGACTATAGAATGCTTCCCCTCCCCCACACCTCACCACTACATCACTAAAGGCCTGTTTACAGCAGTTCCTTTTACCCAGTACATCATGTCCAGCTATCAAGAAAAAATCACCAGGCATATCAAGAGGCAAAAAGGCACAACCTGAAGAGACAAAACAAGCATCAGAACCAGACATGGCAGAGATGTTGGAATTCTGATCAGATGGAATTTAAAACAACTGTGGTTAATATACTAAGGGCTCTAATGGATAAAATAGATAGCATGCAAGAACAGAGGAGCAGCAAAAGCAGAGAGAGAGAAATCCTAAGAAAGAATCAAAAAGAAATGCGAGAGATGAGGGAAAAAAACACCCTAACAGAAAAGAATTGAGACTGTGCAACTGTATGGGCCATCTACATATATTTTGAAAGTCGCTGAGAATGACTATGTATAGTCTTGAAAAGGGAAAATATTATATTAAACTAGAAACCAAAGTTGGCAGTAAATAAGAGAGTGACTGTAATTGGACGGCTATAGAGGACTGACCACTAGTGGAGCCGATGAAATTAGCTTCAAAGGAATTTATGTTCTTGGAGACAAGGAGGATACTGGCCCTAGATCCTGACCCTGAGATTGATAATATAGGAGAAAAGAAAGTCTTCACTTGAACAGGGTATAGTTGAATCATTATTAAAGACAGCCTAGACTCAGTAAATGCTAAGAATATTGCTCTTAATTTGATAAGGACACATTTTATTCAACAACTATATGTTGAGCATTTGTGTATCATCTCATTTGTTTTAGGTGTTTGAGAGAAAGTAATCAACAAAAAAAGAAAGTCCCTGCATTTTTTGGAACTTATATTCCTCTGAGGGGAGCCAGAAAATAAATGTGTTGTATCTGGTAGTGGTAGGTGCTATGAAGAAAAAAATATATATACTGAGAAGGATGGAGGGTGATGGGGAAGGCATTTGAAACCAGGTCACATAAAGCTTCTCTGATAAGGTAATAGACATGCAAGCTAACACCTGAGTAAAGTGAAGAGAGACTTGCAGACATTTAGCAGGGGCAGGAGCATTCCACTAGATGGAAGAGTGAGGACAAAAACCCTAAGACCAGAGTGTGCTTATGTTTGTGGAACAGGAGGGAATCTAATGGGACTTCAGTAGAGTGAGCACTCGCGTTCTAATTTTTTTAATTAAATATTTATTTATTTATCCTAATCTTTGTATTAACTCTAATTTGAGAAAGTAAGAATGCTCCTTTAGCTAGAAGCTTCTCTATCTGTTTTCCTATTTTAAACTCTCCATAGATCTTAATTTTTCAATCTGATGTGTAAAGTATTTGGAGACTTGGTATAGCAGTGATTGTGAGGCATAAATGCTTTATTTAAAAAAAAAATTAAAAATCAATTTGATTTTATGATTTCTTAATATTATTTGTTACTGTGGATCACCTATTTTTTCCTCTGACTAGTTAATATCACTTTAGTTAGAGAAATGTAAGTAAACATTACATGAAACTATCATTCCATGTGTGTCATGAACAAAACTTTCAGAGCAGATGGAGGTGAGCCTACATGATTCCTCTGAAATAATTAGCCAAGACAAATAGACATACTTGAGGGGAAGGGAAAATAAATGCAAGTACTTTGTCTAAGTTTGATGTCCTATGGGTCTTCATAGCTAAATTAACACCTCATTTTAAGTGATAATACATTAATAGATAAAGCTGATTAGACATTTTCAAAACTGTTCAAATGAACTTCTTTTTAAAAACTATCTTTATAGGACAAAAAGTACAGTCCAGTAGAATTGCTACAAGGAAGAGAGTGGCAGTAGCATCCTGCCTGTTTTTCATAACTCCATTTCTGCCCTATCTCCCCCACCCCAAGTCCATGCTCAACGTAGAAACCAGAAGGGGTCTTTAAAAACACAAAACAAATCATGTTGCTCCACTGTTAACACGCTTTCAGAAAAACCCAGCCTCCTTTCCATGGTCTTCCAAGAGCCTGTATGGCCTCTCTTCAGTCCAGCGCTCCAAAGTCTTATCCCCGTCAGGCTCCCCTACTCATTATGTCCCAGCCACTTGGCCTCATCTCTGTCCTCAAGCCTGCCAAATTCTTTTCCACTCACAGGCTTTTGCTCTGGTCGCTTCTAGGCCTGGAATGCTTCTCTCAGCTCTTCTCATGCAGGCTATTTGTCATCCTTTAGGTCTCAGGCCAGATGTCACTTCCTGAGAGAGGCCTTCTAAACGACATTCTCTAATGAGGCCTTCCTCAGTTACTTTTTCTAGTTACCTTGTTCTTCATAGTAATGACCATGGTTTACTGTTACCTCATTTTACTCGTGTTATCTAGCTATTGTCTTCTCCCCTACTAGAAAGTAAGCTCCCCAATAAACTGATGTGATGAAACATTTGGAAAAGTTAAGGATATGTTAAAAGTAAATTTTGCAGGATTTTTTTTTAAACAATTAAAAATTACAGGTAAAGCATAAACGTTCTACAGAAAGGAAGTAAAATCATAATACCCTATTGCCACCTTTTTTTTTTCTTTTTGTGAGGAAGATCAGCCCTGAGTTAACATCCATGCCAATCCTCCTCTTTTTGTTGAGGAAGACTGGCCCTGGGCGAGCATCCGTGCCCATCCTCCTCCACTTTATATGGGACGCCGCCACAGCATGGCCTGACAAGCAGTATATCAGTGCGCACCCGGGATCTGAACCTGGGCCGCCAGCAGCAGAGCATGCGCACTTAACCGCTATGCCACGGAGCCGGCCCCGCTATTGCCATCTTTTTCATGGTCATCATGTAGTTTACACTGTTAGTGATTTAAATAGATACGGTGATGTAATTCTATTGGAGTGGTAGAGGTGGAGGTGGTATGTGAGTGCTAAATGCCCCTAGTGGAAGCTGGCATCGTCAATCCAACATCCATTCCACCTTTCCCCCGTTGGGCAGTGGCCATGCAGACCAGCTTTAGAGGCTGGCCTGATTAATCTAAGTTGATTAGTGTAATCCCATTCTCCTTACCACTCTAATAAATTTATGGATGGGCAGGTCTAAGCCAATAAATTCATGGCATTCCCTAGGCCATAGGGGATGGTCCAAGAATGAGCATGTGACCCAGTTTCTAATAATGAGCTACAAGAGGTTTGTCTAGGAATTCAGAAAAAGAGATTCCCTTATTCTAATGTGAAAGAGCGGAGAATGAACTTCTTTCTTCTGGATGTTGAGTGTGTCATTGTAAAACCAGGAACTATTACAGCTCATTTGCCCCCACGAGAGAAGCAGTCTAAAGATGGGGACACCACACAGAGGAAACTAGAACTGAGGGAACCACAGAGAAATGAAGCTAGAGCCACTGAATGAAGCTGACTCAAGTTCATCAGAAACTCGAGGCTTCTGATTGTGGAAATCAGTGCAGTTCATCCTTCTTAAACCAGGTGGGACTGGGATTACTAGAAGTTGAGACATCCTGACAAAATCCTACTCTCTCTTAGCAAGTCAAGAAATATTATCTAAAATATGTAAATGAGGAAATAGCTGTAAATATATATTATTTAGAAAGATGGAGCTTGCTGACAGAAGAAACAGCTTTCATAGCTGAAAAGTGTTTGCCTCTGGGAAACAGGGACCAGAGATGGAGAGAAGAGAGATGGCGAGAAGAGAGACAAGGCACAGGACTTTTTAACTGTTAGCCTTTCAAAACTATTTGATTTCTTAATGAACTTTAATTATTTAGACTTTTTCAAAACGAACCTAATGGAGATTAGAATTTTAAATTGAGTCCATTTTAAAAAATTATTTCTTTAATTACTGTTTTAATACAAGCAACTTAAAAATTAAAATATGTGGTGTTCTAGATGTAAAGAATGGTAATAGAGGAGTGGGATACATAGATAGATTTAAAAGGAAAGGCAGGTTCTTAAAGGACAAGACGTTTGAAGTTGTTTTTGTTGTTTTAAGTGCCTAATGGCTAGTATCTTTAAATGTAGGTACTATGAAAGTATTGAACAACCAAAAAAGTACTGGATGCTTGTTTTTTAAGATAGGTTTCTTAAAATAAAATAGACATTTTATACATAAGGTTATCATAGCCCATTTCCAAGTGATAAGAATATCATTTTTTCTTTTTCTTAGATTGATATTGATAGTACGCTTTCTCTGAATAATATTATGGCCCTGTGTTCCACTTGTAAAATATTTCCCTGTTTCAATGTGAAGCAAATTTATTACTCCCGAATAGATTTTCACAGTCCTCTTATGTTCACTCTGCATAAAATTCCAGATAAATGTTTGATACTTTGCTCTTCTTACTACAAATTCGTTTGGCATCTTTTCTCATCCAGATTTCAAATGTCATCTGACATATATTTTAGTAGAGTGCTTCAGTATCTTCCACAACCACTTAATTTTTATACAGGATAAATAGTTGGAGACACATTGAGTACTTTTCTCACTACACAAAAATGCCCATGTGAGGAAAAGTGGTGGCTGAAACCCAGCTTGTGTCCACTGGCTGTGTAGTCTGCTAGGAAGAAAGGGCACATATTGTAATTCACACAAAGTTTCTATATGTATTAGTGGTGACCAAGGTTGGAGAGGAAAATAACAACAACAATAGGGGAAGGTCGTAGAATATGTGATCAATTTCAACTAAGATTTTTGGAGCACCCACTGAGTGTTAGGCACTGAGATCACAGAAATGAGGAAATCAATGGGCCTACAATGAGCACGGTGACCATAGGCCTGTTTACACAGAACTACCCCAGTTTGTATCTGTTTTCCCATTGTCCCATCTGGTTAGTGTCCCCTTTCATTCTCAAATGTGTACCAGTTTGGATAGTAAATTATGTAGTCACCCTAAAAAGAAGGAAAAATTCATTCTAGTCTGAGAGGCAAGGTCATGGGTAAGTGAAAGAGCATGATCTCCTCTGGTTCGGCATGACAGGAGGGTTGGTGGGGGAAATGGCACGAGGTAGATATATGACTGAAAAGATAGGGAGTCTGAGGTGGTGAAGGGCCTTATACACCACTTTTAAGGAGTTTTTATTTGTCTTGAAGGCAGTGGGGACTGATGGTGGTTTGGGAGCAGGGAAATGATAAGATCAGATCTGTCTAACGTTGACAAGAACAAAAGAGCAAAAATACATTTCTCTACCATCGCCGCCCCCCCGCCCCAGTACACACATACAAACACACAGGGCTGGGGAGAAGGAGAGGAGAATCTTGTCCTTTCTGAGTGTAAACACAACTGAGCTCCATTTAATCTTAAATCCACTATAACTCCTTAGAATGAATGACCGACTCTCCCCATGCCATCTCTAAAACACACTGCTGTCGTTGGTATGCGGAATCTCTAACTGCTTACAGGTGGCAAGCTACTCTAGTGCAACATACATTTTTGCTCCTGTGAGTGGAATTGTATATTTTAAGAGATTATGTGTTTGTTCTTAAGCCTGTTAATTCTAGTTGTACTTGTTATTGCAATTATGTAACTGAAAAAAATTATGTAAATTGATGAACTAAGAAGGTAAACAGTTTTTTCTGTGAAAATTTTGTGGAATGCTTTTGAAAAACTGAAAGATAACTAGCTAAAAATATTCAGATAAATGAGGTGTGGATGAGACAACTGTAAAAAAAAAAAAGAAAGAAAGAAAAAAACAAAGAAAGAAAGAAGGAGAGCCAGCCCTGATGGTCTAGTGGTTAAAGTTCAGTGTGCTCCCCTTCGACAGCCTGGGTTCAGTTCCCGGGCGTGGAATCAGACCACTTGTCTGTCAGTAGCCATGCTGTGGTGGTGGCTTACACAGAAAAACTAGAAGGACACAACAATATACAACTATGTACTGGGGCTTTGGGAGAGGGGAAAAAAAAAGAGGATTGGCGACAGATGTTAGCTCAGGATGAATCTTTCCCAGCAAAAAAAAAAAAAAGAAAGAAAAGAAAGAAAGAAAATAGCATAAACATCCAGAAAGTTCTGTGCTCAGTTTGCTTTACCCCAAACTGTGAGACTGAAGCCATAGTAATATGCTCTACTAAAGAGACAGGTTGAGTCTGACACCTGCAATCAGGGCTATTACTTGGTTGGGCTTGCAGTAGTCTAGGGTCATTCTCCAGAATTCATCCAGTTTTTGCAGGGGGCAGAGAGGTGAATTAAATGGAGATATGATAGGGACCATGTATTAGGGTTCTCCAGAGAAACAGAACCAATAGGATATATATAAAAAGAAATTTATTACAAGGAACTGGCTCCTGCAGTTATAGAGACTGAGAAGTCCAAAGATCTATGGTCAGTAAGCTGGAGACCCAGGAGAGCCTATGGTATAGTTTCAGTCCCAGTCTAAAGACTTGAGAACCAGGAGAGCTGATGGTATAAGTTCCGGTCCACGTCTGAGTGCAAAGGCAGAAGACTGATGTCCCCGCTTGAAGACAAGAGGAGAAAGCAAATTCTCCCTTACTCAGCCTTTTTGTGCTATTCAGGCCTTCAACAGAGTGGATGAGGCCCACCCACCTTGGGGAGGACAGTCTGCCCAGTCTACCAATTCAAATATTAATCTCATCCAGAAACTCTCTCACAGACACACCCAAAGTGTTTAACCAAATATCCAGGCACCCTGTGGCCCAGTCAAGTTGACACAGAAAATTAACCATCACAGACCTCCACCCAGGCATTCTTGTGATCCTTAAGAGTGGCGCTAATCTCTGCCATCCACACCCAAAAGATGATACATTGTTTTTGGTTTATTTTGTCTGAAGCAGGCTGGGTATCAATTTCCAAGGCTTCTACTTGGCCTTCCCCACAGTCACAGCTCTTACTTCAGGAGCTAAAACCCAAAGTGGGGATTACTCCAACTTCCAAGTATGTTACTCACAGTTGTAACCTTCAGGGACTGAGGAAATGACCACTAGGTGTTTCCATGGACCCAGTGTACCTACTCTGAGCCAGGATTTGGCCATTTATTGCCTGGCTTCTGTATGTTCCTACTCTTAATGAGGAGACCAAGATGATAATCTGGGTCTCTAAGTATCAACGTCAACTCAGATCCTGTGTCTAATTTTTCCTGAAATGTCTAGATATTCCCCCTTTCTCAGTGTGCAGTCACCTGAGAAAATGGTGTAGGTCCCTTTGAGGAAGGACTAGAAGAATTATTACAGTATATACTTGCCATAGAGTTGTGGGGTCCTTTCCTCCAGGACTTGGCCACCTTTATAGTCAGTAGGTTCTGGGTCTGAAAATTGACTCAGATCTGGAAACTGGACAAGAGATCGTGACACTTTTTATTGTAGTGACCACCCTCATCCACTCTTGCTTTCTTTGATTACATATATTAGGTAGTACCTTTATTCCCTGCCCATTTATTTTTCCCCTAGGAGCACTGGGTTCTATAAAACATCTCCACAACTCTTTCTAGGTCAAGCTCCCTTGGCTATCACTCTGATTTTGCCAGTCATTCTGATAATTGTGACTACTCTGACTTCTGGCATTAAGTTCTGCCTCCTGGATCTACTATGCTTCTGGGCCCCATCATTCCCATTGCTATTAATAAGCCAAGCTCTGTGATAGCATCTCCTACTGTGAGACCTGGCCCTCAGAGGTGAACTGTCACTGAACTTCGTGGTGAGGGTGGTGTCTCTTTTACCAGGATGTCTCTCTTACTGAAGGCCTTGGTGAATGATGTATCCTCTGGCCCCTCCCATAATCTTCCCTAAGGGCTTCTGGCCTCACATAATATATGCACTCCAGCCTGCCCACTCCCCTTGAGGTTTTTAATCCCGCCCTCCACTGACTGCCATGGCAATTTAAGCATTTCAAGATCTCTCAGCACAGGCTATTACTTTCTCCAGACTTCTAGGAACCATCCTAACGGGGAGTTTGCGCCATCCCCTGGGGCCTGCCATGGTGTTAAATCCCATATCTCAAGAGTGCCTCCAAGTCAATAAGCTCACCATTATCCAATCTTATATGCTAGGTCTCTTGACTAGGCACCCTCAAAATCCAGTCCTAAAAACTTCCCTTTTTCCTGCCAATATATGCTGACTCATTCTTGCAGCTTCTTTGGGGTATAGATCAGGCCTAGCACATTCCCATGTAGATTATGCTGTGACTTAACCCTAGTTATTGGCGTGACTGCCATGAGAGGAGGTGGGCTAAGTTTCTGAGAGGGCTCTCTGTTGCTTTATTCAGAAGCACTCGCTGCAGTGGCTTTCTGTGTGAGAGGAGTGTTAGCTTTTAGTAAGAAAGGTGGGCAACCTCTGCAGGCTCTCAGTGTTCAGAGGGGTCTCAGGAGCCAGAATCTTTGTGGGCATCCATCCAGCTGTCCCCATCCCATGCGTCGGTGTCCCAAGTTTTCCAACAAGTTACCTATCTTTGGCTTCAATTTTTTTTTTTTTTGTGAGGGAGATCGGCCCTGAGCTAACATCCGTGCTAATCCTCCTCGTTTTTGCTGGGGAAGACCAGCTCTGAGCTAACGTCTATTGCCAATCCTCCTCCTTTTTTTTTTTTTTCTTCCTCAAAGCCCCAGTAGATAGTTGTATGTCATAGTTGCACATCCTTCTAGTTGCTGTATGTGGGACGCGGCCTCAGCATGGCCGGAGAAGCGGTGCATGGGTGCGCGCCCTGGATCCGAACCCGGGCCGCCCGTAGCGGAGCACGCGCACTTAACCGCTAAGCCACCAGGCCGGCCTGGCTGCAATTGTTTTTGAAGCTTCTTGATAATGAAGTTCTGAGTCTGGTGGTCAAGCTTTTCCTGTTCCCCAGGGCAGGAGTGAAGGGCGTCCATGGCAGCTGCTCAGCAAGCCGTCTGGCTGCTTTAGCAGCTTCACAGCTAGTGAAGGAGAGAGTTTCCACTTGTTTGTTAGCTGCTCTCAGGTTTAACCGTCTAACCTAATGGCCAGCCAATCATAGCTTGCATCCATTGTTCATACACGTACACACACTTTTGAACTGCCTGTATTTTGCCCCACATAGGGCATTCCGCTGCATCAGAATAATCTCCCAAGTCACAATTGGTGAAAGTTTTAGTAACCGGGCCCCCACATTCTACCAGGGACTATCCATGCCCCAAATGCCACACGTGATGAGGTTCATTGACAGTGGGACAGTTCTGATCTAGTTCTCCAAACCCTATCTCACTTCCTGCTTTCTCAGACCACTCCTTTTACCGACTGTGTCCCTTTGGGTGTTCCAAGAAACAGAAGATGACATGAAGTTAGGAGTACAAAAAGTCTATTGGAAACAAGGTGAAGAGGGAGAAAGCAGCATTGGGAAGGAAAAGCTTCCGATTACGGTATAGATCTGACAAAAACTCAGCCAACACAATGTGGAGTTCATTGGGCAGAGCAATGGCCTACATTGGGCAGAAATGGCCAGGCCCTAGTACCATCGGCATGCTCAGTCACTGGCTGAGGGCTGCCAGGGAAGAGGTCACCTCAACTGGAATGCTGTAGCAGATCTTGAAAATGCTGCAGATGGAGGCAGTTAGCTTAATGGCACTCATTGCAGCTGAATGGCAAGTTATATCCTGAAGGGAGATCTAAGTAGTGCATTTCCATAGCTGCCCCACTGATCTAGCCTGAGAAACCCCGGGGGTGCCAGCAGCTGGTAGCAGAAGAAGTTAATCGGGGGATGGGGAGGAAGGCTGAAACATGGAGGGCTGGTTGAAAGCTGATGAAGAAGCAAATAGAACACTGGATCTCCCCAACTCCTCATCACTAGGCAAAGACCAACTGCAAACTGCAGTTTTATTGGGACACAGCCATGCCCATCCGTTTACATGCTGTCTATGGCGGCTTTCCTGCTACAACACAGAGTTGAGCACATCAAAAATATTTACTACCTGGCCCCATACAGAAAAATTTGCTGACTCTTGATCTATGCTCTTAAGGTTATTTGCATCTGTGTATTTCTATGGTAGAAATACTGTAAAATGGTGTGCTGCTGCATATCTCCTCCCAACTCTGCATTCAGAGGAATCACGTTGGCAGCTTGAAATTGGCTGTGATGGGGAAATTTTTACCACAGAAATAAACAAATGCTACGATTCAGGGCTTTTTCTTTTAGGAGAGCTGCTTGCTAAACATTTACCAGCAGCATGTATTGCTGCATGGTAAGTGTTGTGGACTGAATGTGTCTTCCCAAAATTCATATATTGAAGTCCTGACCCCTAGTACCTCAGAATGTGACTGCGTTTGGAGATGGGGTCTTTAAAGAGGTAATTAAATTCAAATGAGGTCATTAGGCTGGGCCGTAATCCAATATGACTGGTATCCTTATAAAAAGAAATTCAGAAACAGCCAAGTACAGACGGAAGACCATGTGGAGACTCAGGGAGAAGACGGTCATCAACAAGCCAAGGAGAGAGGCTTCAGAAGAATCAACCCTGTTGACACCTTGATCTCAGGCTTCTAGCATACAGGTCTCTGAAAAAATAAATTTCTGTTGTCTAAGCCACCCAGTCTGTGGTACTTTATTATGGCAGCCCTAGAAAACTAATATAGGAAGTGACCAAGAAAGCGTCCAAGTTCCTACAGAAGGAAATTTATTGAAATGACTTTCAAAGAGCTTTGATCTAGTGAGTGTCTGCACCCCACTTTTTTTACCCCAACTGCTTTTTAGTGACGCTTAGTGAACCTGTGGGGCACTCCAGGTGCCAAGTCAGGCTTTTGCACTCTTTCAAGACCAGTCCCCCAGGAAATAAACAAATACTCGCTATACCAGCAGTAGGACTATACTAGTACTAGAATATGTATTTGAGTAGACTATTCGGCAAAGCACCTTTATTACTCCTGTAGGCATAATTTGATTTTAAACCCTTTATTAGTACTTTATTTTGAAAAATGAAGTATTCTAGGAAAGATGCTCTCTATTTTCAATTCAGATTAATATCACAGAAACTGTAGTCAGAAGTATGTTTTTGAATGTAGATAGATTTGCAGTCAGTTAATAAATACAATCATCTACCCACAGGTATTTTTTTCTATAATTTCAGTACCTGAATTTGGGGTTATTAAATGAAAAATGCTTTCTTTGGGGGCTTTCAAACATGCACAATATATTTTTAAAATTTTGCTAGCATGAAAAAGGAGCAATTCTTAAAACACATACCATTTACTAAGAAACCTGTTAAGTGTTTAGGTAGCGTTGAGAAGTTTTCTAGGCAGACTATTTAAACTGTGTGTGCAATGATAGGTACATACCTCCTCTGGACAATATGGAGTAGTTTAGCAAGTTCCAAAATTTTTTAATGTATTTATTTTTTAGCAGTGAAGCTATCTTTAAACAAAAGCTTGTTTAGAATCTTATGAAGTCAAAGAAGTAAAAGTAGAGATGCTGGAATTGATGTTAGGGAGGGACACAGAGGATCTTCCACTCAGCCACCCCTAATCATCCTAGCAGTCCTGTAGGCTCCGCAAAGAATCCTGGGTCCCTGAGAAATACCGTTTGGAAACTGTCAGAGAGGAACGAGCACTGGGTAAGAGTGTGAAAGCTTTGCTCTGAGTTTGTGACTGTGAGCTGGTCACTCTCTCTCTTGGGTTTCCTGATCTGTACAGTGGAGGGATAAGATATAGATGACCTCTAAGGCACCTCCCGGCTCTAAAATTCTGTGCTCTCCAGTTCCACCTGGTGACAAGCCATCACACATCTGTCCAGTCAATACCCAAGATTCTATCTACGTTCACAAGCGAGCCAGGCTGCGCCAAAAGGGAAACAGTTCTTGACTCCGCGTTGTCTTTAGCTCTGGGAGCATATTCCATTGTCCTCAGTGTCTAAATTTGTCTCTGCTCAGGAACCAAGAATTATTCCAACAGTACCTGGCTTTTCTGGCAAAGGTAAGGAATGTTCACGTTATAATTTGAAAACTCTGACTTCTACTACATGAAAATCAAGTTGAACGGAAACCTGGCACATAGTAGGCGTTCAATAAATAGTTGTCCCTTGTGACTATGATGAAAAACACTGAATTATATACTTTAAAAGAGTGAAGTTTATGGTAAGTGAGTTATATCTCAATTAAAAAACACTTGTTGAATGAATGAAATAGTTGTATTTTGAATGTAGAAGTATGGGAATTCATGTTGCAATTTTAAAATGCTGATTTCTGATGCTCAGAATAAAACAACAACAACAACCAAAAATATAGAAAAAAACAAAGGAAATTTAAATCAAATACCTAATAGCACCATTAGTTGTCAAGAGACATTAAAGATATTTGGGATACGTCATTGAACTTTGAGATTTGGGCAAGCAGATAATAGAAATTTTCTTGCTGCTTTTTTGGAGGCAAAATAATAACTAGATTAGCTCTGCTGCTTTATGGCATTTAAAAATGTTTTTATTCTTTTAAGCATCACACTTACGTTTAATGACATGAATTGATGCCTCATATGTTGCATAATATTTCCTTGGGTCAATTTCTTAATGCAGTGATAGCCATGGTCTTTCTCATAACTGTAAAAATGTGCAACGTTTGATCAAACTCACATGAATGTGTTATTTTAACATATTTCCTCCTTTCTGAGTAAATGGATATTTGTTGGACGGGGTGGTAGGAATCTTATAAGTTAGTTTAAAATAAAAACCCTTTGTATTTGGTTTATTCCTTCTCCTCACCATATAATTAACAGGAGAGGGCAGTCATAGACTACTTTCAGGAATTCTATAGCTTATATATATTTCACAGGCAAAATCCTATAATTCTACTTTAAAAACACTTCCTTCAGTAACATGTGCTACATGCTGTTTGAACTCATTGCTGACGAACTGTTTATCCCTCTGATATGTCCCTGAGAGCGTGAAGGGTCCTTAGTAATTGTCTAACCTCCTCATTTTACAGATAAGAAAATGAAAACCTGAAGAGCTTACATGATGTATCCAAGATTACCTAGCCACTTGATGGCAGAGTCTGTTTAATTTTGTCCTTAGCCCCGCCACCCCACCCCAACCAACCATTTCTTTAATATATCTGTGAAATGGACATGTTATAAACTTTGTAGTGGATTCAGAAGAGATCTGAAGAAATTTAGGCTTGAATAAGGTCAGGTTTACCCCCTCAGAATTACTTAATACAAAAACAATTCAAAAATCATTAATTTACATTTATTCACAAATAAATCCGATACATTCTCCTGATTCCATTACCTAGTTTTAATTAACTGTTTTTCTATTAATATGTTAATATTTATATACATCTGAATTCTTTACAAAGAGGATTTGAGACAACCCAGAAATATATAAGCATAAAACTCTTAGGTTTGCCTTGTACGATAGTATTAAGTTTGGATGACCTATAAAAATAATTACTTACAGGGGCCGGCCCCGTGGCATAGCAGTTAAATGCGTGTGCTCTGCTGCTGGAGGCCCAGGTTCGGATCCCGGGCGCGCACCCACGCACAGCTTGTCAGGCCATGCTGTGGTGGCGTCCCATATAAGGTGGAGGGAGATGGGCACGGATGTTAGCCCAAGGCCAGTCTTCTTCAGCAAAAAAAAAGAGGAGGATTGGCATGGATGTTAGCTCAGGGCTGATCTTCCTCACAAAAAAAAATATTACTTACAGCACATTATAGAGACATCTATATGTCTGTTAAAATTATTCTTAGCAAGAACTTTGATACGCTTTGAAAATTTCTGGCAAAAATTGTATTTGTTATTATTTAGCTCTAAATAATATGGTGTAGTTCCTGTTCTAGTGCTGCAATATGAGGAAACTGTAAAGATCAGAAGCATAGGAGACACATTTTTATTGACTGTTTCTCTCAGGGAAGAGATGAGCTCCCTCAACTTTGTTTTTCCCACCCAAGTTTATGCTCTCTGCCTCTAGGATATGAGTTGGAAAATTGTTCTTACTAGCAGCTTCAGCAACAACAGCAGGTGCAGTCAGTAAGTTTACCAATATATTTGTTCTATCACCAGAATACCTCTGTCATCAGTAATCATTTTTTTATAATAGGCTACTGACAAACCAGAGAATCACCAAATACACACACACACACACACACACACACACACACACACCCCATATAAAGATATAAATGAGAATCTGTAGGGGATGCTGTGCAGTGACACCCAGATTCCAGCCTCTTAAGGACTGAGACATTTGTGCCCACATCTGCCTAGAGTGTGGGCTGCTGACTGCTCATAGCTACATTCTTCTCTGGAAATTATCTTGACTTAAAGAAGCTACCACCTTCAAATTTACACCCCTTGTGTCGATGTTGGGATACAAAGGTTTGGCACCCTTGCCTTAATTCACAGCTTCTCTGAAGGGGCTTCAGAGCTCCCATGGGTCACTGAGGCCTCTGTTCCAACTACACCACAGTTCAACTTCTCCCTCTAGCCAATCCTACTTCTCTTACCTCTCACACAACTTGTTCCAAAGAGTATCCTCCTGCCCCCTAACAAACCTCCCACATGCGGATCTCAGAATCTCAGAGTGTCTGCTGGGATCCCAGCTTATATGTGTATATGGAAATAGGGGAGAGAAAGGAAGAAATTTGAAAGAGCTCATTAATTTTGCCTATCACATGTGGCATAATCATGGAGAAAGGACAAGAAAACAAGGCTTAGATGTCAAATTCATCTTCTTGGAAAATACCACCAGTCCTATTTCATCTGTTTTCCTCTCACTTCTTCCGTTTACCCCTAAATTTTAGACTACCTCATCGTTTACTCTCTTTTCTCTATGAGTCCACAAGCAATCTTTGCATTCAAGTCAGTCCTATGAAATTAATTAGCACTTATACACAAATGGATTCCTAAATCTTTAGCTCCATCTCTAACCTCTTTTCTGAGATCTAGATGAGAATTTCCAAACGTCTTTTTGACCTCTCAACTTGACTTTTCTGCAGAAACTTCAAATTTATTGTGTCCAAAACTAAACTCATAAAGGTAATGAGTTTATGGGGGAGCAAAACCACTCCCCATAGAGTCTCTATCTCTTTTTAATACAGTCACTGTATTCCCAGTTCCCCCAAATAAATTACCTTAATCATTGTTTTTCTTCCTTCATATCATACTAACAGTTGATCACTAAGTCTTGAAAGTTCTAATCAGAAATGTGTCTAAAATCTATTTTTTCCTCTGCTTTATTCGGGCCCTCACTTTTTTCCTTTTTTCGCTCAAAAGCCCACCTACATATCCGGTTTTATTTCTCTAACCATCTTCCCATTTTCTCTTTCAACATGGCACCTCTTCATCCTCTAACTCACCCTGTGCCACTTACCTGTTGGCCTATGAAAGAAACCACCCACTGGTGTTTGCAGAAACCGGTCTGGTCCCCACTTCTCTGTTTCTGTCCATTTCTTATACATACCCTGAGTCCTCATTCCATCTCTTCAGATTACTAAAAACTTGACTTTTATATGTAAATTCTGGCTCTTAAATCTTAATCTTGGGATTCTGACCTGGCTTTCTCTGTTCTGGACCTCTGCTGGTAATGTGGTCACCGTAGCCATTCTAATGCCCAATGGTCTGCAGCCCAGGCAGCCTAACACCCAATCCCTATGTGGGGACAATGGACATTTTGCTGCAACTGTTCATTCTAGGAACATACTTTTCTTAAAGATATATGCAAAAATACACTTCAAACAGCAGTTTTTTCAACAAATATTTTTTGAGTGTACATTATATGCTAGATGTTGTTCTGGCCACTAATGACATAGCTGTCAACAAAAATCCTTACTTTCTAATGGGATAAGTGCATCTGTTAAAGGCCAGAGATAAGGGAGGGGACTGCTGACCACAATATTTATGCTTACCTACCTGGCAGAACTCGTTTGTTAAAGAGAGAAACTGCTTGTCCTGCAGGTACCAGCATCTCCTGCCACAGCTGTTTCAGGGATCTGCAAGCCATCATTGCTTTATCTCCTCAAACATGTCTTGGGGTCAATAAGAAAAACTGCCTTTTTTGCTTAAGCAACTGCAAATCTATATGGAAGCCCAAGACTTATGATTGGCATGTTTAATAGAGTGATATTTACAATATTACACTGATACAACTTAGTGCTTCTTTGCAGCCTTCCTTGCCCTGGTCTTGAGGCTCATTACACAAGGGAGCCAAGAGACTATTACACGAAAGAAGCTACACCAAAAAGGACTTTGATGAGCTTTAGACTCCAAAGTTGACTTTCCTGACCTCTCTAGGAAGGTAATTGTCCCGCAAACATGGAGAGTGAAAAGCTTTTCCTAAACTGCTTTTACTTGCATTTAACATAGCAAAAGTGAGCCCTGATAGCTTCCCGGCTTTCAAAGCACCACTAACCACAGTAGGAAACATTGTGCGGTGACCCAGTTCGCATGGATGGATAATATTCAGCATATGTATTTTATACCTGAAGCAAACACAAAAAATTTACTCGTATTACTTGCAATGCATTTTGATATGCTCTATCCGCTACAATTGCATTTCTTTTTAATACTCTGTTCACAACACACTAAACTGTGATCTAAGTTTAAAAAAAATTACTAGCCTAGGGTTTTCAAAAGGGAGGATTGAATGAGACAGAAAAAGGAGAGAGGTTAAGTCGGCTTCTCAAGGGGGTGGGCGGGGGTCGGGGGCAGTGCTTAGGGAGAGGATCTGAAGGATCAGTCTTCAAATTCTTGGTGTTGAGTAGAATTGATCAGAGGCAAAATATCTTTTATTGGAGAATGGAATTGTATTAATGTAGGTTATAAAAAGCAGACTGTATGAAGTCACTGAATTCAGGGGAAAGTATAAGGTCACCAAGACAGTGTGAGAAATACAGATGAGGCAACTGCAGAATGTTTACATTCTTAAGCCGATAAGCATAGGATGAGCTAAAGCCACAGTGGAGTTTGACCAAAGGACATGCTATCGCTGACATTACACTGTACAGGCCTCACGCCTGATGGCTTGAGCAATGGAATCCCTCCTTATCATAAGGATATTTCAATAAGAAAATGTAGTAACTGTTAAACAGTGGAGAGCAACCTGTGATCTAGTTAGTGTCACCTTGAGGAAAAACTGGGGAGCAATTAGGGAGAGGGATCTTGTGCAAGAAAGATGAGAACATAAAAATGATAAACTTGGGTTAGGCATAAAAATGTACAGACTTGCAGACTTTGAAGATACTTGGGTACCTTAGACCTGTTATAGATAACTGACAAGGTTGTGTTCACTATAGGTGACAGAGGTTTGTGTCTCCACCCCGCCGCGTCAGTTTGTCCCATCCTGCATCTTTGAGGCGACAAGTAGATTAGGCTGAGGTTTTCCTGGGTTGGATGAAATGTAGGTTTTTTTCTTCCTTACTTCCCAAAAGGGTAGGGGCTCACAAGGAAGATCAGATAGGTTGTAGAAAATGAAAAGACCTCATTGTCATTATATATCTGAGAAGAGTGAGTAACCCTGTCCATATGATCTTTGCTCAGATGTTACCTTTCAGCAGGCCTATCCTGACCACTCTGTTTATAATTGTACCCCAACCACTCCTTATTCTCCTATTCTGCTTTCATTTTCTATATAGCTTTTCTTACAAATGAATAAGTGCGTATGTGTGTGTGTGTATGAATGGTATAATGAATCCCCATGTTCCCATCACTAAGCTTCAATAATTATCAATATTTTACCAATCTTATTTAATCTATACCCCCATTACTTTTGTTTCTGGTGTATTTTAAAGAAAATCTCAGACATTATGACATTTCTTCCTTACTGTATGTTTTCCTTATTTTGTTTAATGTCTGCCTTACCCTACTAGAATGTGAGCTAGATGAGGGCAGTGATTTCTATCAGCTGCACTCACAGTAACATTCCCAGCACCTAAAAAGGTTCCTGGCACGTAATAGGTGCTCAATAAATATTTTTTGAATGCATGAATATGGAATCTAAAAAAGTGACATTTTTAGTTTCTTGCTAACTATGCATAGATAAATGGTTAATTTTATTTAGATAACCTGACAGTCCCCATTGGGGAATTATGTGGGGGTTTCTGGCCATCTTCTAGGCTATGTCTGAAGTGTCCAACCTACCCTAACAAAATAATTTAGCACTTCTGTTTTGGAGAGTGTAGATGTAGAGTTTTGGTTCTTCTAGCAGCAACTGGACGGAAACTAGCCCACATTTATGGCTTAAACCAAGAGGAGCTCAAGAGAGCACTGACTGGGAAGCTGGCCCAGACTGCGAGTCCACTAGTTGGCCATAATTGACAATAACTGAGACAATTAGGCAGAAACAACAAGTGGAGATTATGCCTTTTAGTGTCTGGTAGTGAGCCAGACAGAGCCCCTGTCAGGTCCTAAACTAGACAAAAATACCCTGCCCCATGATTCAAATGAGGAAATACAAACATGAGTCTTCATTGTGCCCTCATACTCATGTTGCTCTTAGAAATTTCACGTACTCCCTCTTCCAACACAATGCCCTACGCTATAGCACCACCTACTTACCTACTTCTTTGGGATCAGAAAATCCTGGAAGACTTGCTTCATTCACCCTGACTCCCAGCCCCTCTGAGAAACTATCACCCTAGATTTCATAAGATATTTGCATCTTTCCAAAGATTATATCACAGTCTTGGTAGATGCACTCGCCAAAATGGCAGACTTCATTCTCTTGACTGAATCTCCAATTCCCTTGGTCATTGTCATATGATTTAATAAGAAAAACTACCTAACACTGATATCCTACCATTGAGCCCTTTTTTCCTCATGCCTTCCAGCAGTCACTGCTCAGAGTTATCCATCTCCATATCCACTTGTCCATCACCCACCATCTTCGACCAATTACTGCACCAACCATGTTCTAGAAGATCATTTCCATTGTTACATAGTATAGAGATGCAAGTCATAATCCACCACAGTGGAATTTTCCAGGAGTGTATAGCTCTACCCATTGAGCTCATCACAGCATTCATTGCCATCACAGCTTCCATCCTTGCTGCCCTGTTTCCTGCCCCTCTAAGAACAAACCTCTGATTGATAGCTGGAGGAGCTGCCCAGGAAAACCTACACGATGCCCTCTGTTCTTGTACACTTGGGGTTTTAGCTTAGCCAGTACGTTCTTTTTTCTTAAGGTAAAGGCGTCAGCTTTTTTTAGGGCATTGCCCCTCTTCCATTGTCAAGCCACTTTGCTAGATTGGGACTGATCCCACCAGCTTTGATCCAGGAGTGATTATTTGATCCAGTCAGAGAACCACATTAGCCTCGCCACAGTGCTTGGGTCATGGATAACTACACAATAGAAGACAGGAATATCAAAGGCACAAAACTCATTTCTGAGCTATATGTTGGAGTGATTGGGGATAGGAAATCTCTTTTTACAACAGATTTAAACTTAATAGTAAAAATCCTGAGGGCCGGCCCGTGGCTTAGTGGTTGGGTGCGCGCGCTCTGCTGCTGGCGGCTCGGGTTCGGATCCCGGGCGTGCACCAACGCACCGCTTCTCCGGCCATGCTGAGGCTGCGTCCCACATACAGCAACTAGAAGGATGTGCAACTATGACATACAACTATCTACTGGGGCTTTTGGGGAAAAATAAATAAATAAATAAAATTATAAAAAAAAAAAATCTTGAGCTGCTGGTAGCAGTTTTGCTACCATATGTGGAGATCCTGTCTAAGGAGATCCTGAGACTGAAGTTAATGCAGAGGAAAATAGAATCAAGATATGGCTAGATAATATTAATTGAGCAATTACTATGTGTTAATTACCCACACAATTAATCATTTTGTCCTACAATAACCCTTAGAGGCAGGGTTGACATTTATCATCCCCAATCTAAAGATGAGGTAAATAAGGCTAAATGTCTTGCCCAAAGTTTCAAAGTTAATGTTAAAGCTGAGAGTTGAAACTATGCGGTCTGGATCTAGAACCTGTGTTCATTACCACTATTGTACACTGCCTCAATGTGTGCTTTTGCTAATATACACAGACTTCAGAGACAGAGAGAAAGACTGAGAGAGAGAGAGAGACTGAGACCCAATGATTTGTCTTTGATTCCCTGGATCTAGTCATGCCTGAAATCATGAACTTCTTGATTTTTTTCAATTAACCAAACAAATTTCTCTCCCCTTCCTGTCTTTTTTCAGAAGCAGATTTGACTCTTAAAACAGGAAAAACTGAATAATATACTCTAATATGCGAGAAACAATATAAAGTATGTAGAAATCTATATACCAAACGTCAAGGCAGACAGACCACATGGGAAACACCGGATGGCTCGTCCTGTGTTATAGGCATTAGCACTTGTACCTGTTTGAGAACAGTTCATAAAGTTCTTCAAGATCAGTCATTGAATTGGTATTATTCATTCATTGAATTTGGTACTCCTGTCTGTATTTACCCCTGCTCGTTTCCGCTGTCTTTTATTCCTTCGTGCCAAGCCTGGCTGACATACACACTGCTCTTCGTCCAGGCCCTACGTCTTCAGGTGGGGAAACAGAGTACATAGTGAAAGCAGTGCCCTGGCAATCTGGTGTGCTGCAACCCAGCCTCTCATAGCAAGCCCCTAAATGCATGCCAGCTGTTTCTTAGGCCATTCCAAAGAAACTTAGACTGAGTCCTGTTTGGCAGGGAAGACCTGAGTAAGAGGTAGTGTCCGTCTCAATTCCGTAGCCTTAAGTCATCCCAACACACCCACACACCGTGAACCTAACGGTTCATGATCTGTCTCTGCTCGCTTGTTCCCTTTCTGTGCCTGCTTTGATCCTGTCCTTAATTGATTCCCGATTGTTAGAGACACCTCTTATTTATCATCCCACATCTATAGGCTAATATTTCTTAATTAGTATTACAAAAAACACTAGTATTACACTAACTAGAAAGGAAAATATTGGCAAATATTGACATAGTGGCCAATATTAAAATTAAGAACTTCTGTTCATCGCAAGATACCATTAAGACAGTGAAAAGGCAAGCAACCGACAGGAAAAGACGTTTACAATGTGTATAACAAAGAAACCCTACAAATTAATGACAGATAACAACAGAAGAATGGATAAGAAACGAGTAGGTATATCATAAAATACGATATACAAATGATAGATAAATATATTAAAAGATACTCAACATCATTAGTCAACAGAGAAATGAAAGTTAAACAGGGGCCGGCCTGGTGGCGCAAGTGGTTAAGTGCGCGCGCTCCGCTGCGGCAGCCTGGGGTTCGGCGGTTCAGATCTTGGGTGCGCACCGATGCACCACTTGGCAACCCATGCTGTGGCGGCGTCCCATATAAAGTGGAGGAAGATGGGCATGGATGTTAGCTCACGGCCAGTCTTCCGCAGCAAAAAGAGGAGGATTGGCAGATGTTAGCTCAGGGCCCATCTTCCTCACAAAAAAAATAAATGAATAAAAGAAAGTTAAACTACAGTGATTAAACGTTACCCAGTGATCAGGATGGTTTAAGTTAAAAATATCAATATCAAAAGTTGATGTGTATTTGGATACTAACTGTTGATGTTGATCTGCAACTCTCATATGCATTTGGTAGGAGTATAATTGATACAACAACTTTGGAAAAATGATATTATCTACTAAAACATATACACACTCAGTGAACAGCAATTTCAGTCTCAGGTATACACCCAACAGAAATACAGACATGCACATCAAAACTGCACTGGAAATTCATAACAGTATTGTTTATTACGGCTACAAACTGGAAACAACCCAGATAGATATAGAATGGATAAATAAAAAGAAAATGGGGTATATACATATGGTGGAACACTATTCAGCCTTAATAAAGAAGGAAATCTTGCAATATGTGACAACATGGATGGAACTTGGGGACATTATGCTAAGTGAAATAAACCAGATACAGAAAGACAAGTATTACATGATTCTACTTACATGACATATCGAAAATAGTTAAATGCATCAAGTCAAAAACTGGAATGATGGTTTACCAGAGACTGGCTGGAGAGGGAAATGGGGAATTATTAATCAACAGGCATCAAGTTTCAGATAAGTAAGGTGAATAAGCTCTGGAGATCTGCTGTATAACATTGTATCTTTAGTCAATTATAGTGTATTGTACATTTAAAGTTTGTTAAGAAGATAGATTTGTGTTAAGTATTATCACCACAATAAAATAATAATTAAAACAATAAATAAATAATGAGTGGCATATTCATGAAATAGAGTACCATTCAGCAGTGAAAGTGAACATAATCTATAGCTACATACACAGTAGGGATGAGTCTCAGAAATATAATATTGACTGAAAGAAACCAGACGTCCAATAATACAGCTGCATGATTCCACTAATATAAACATCAGAAACTAAATTGTAGAAGTTAGAATAGTGGATACCTTTGAGGAAGAGAGCGGATAGCTCCATCTTGCTCCAGAACACCTCTGGTAACATACAAATTGTCATGGCTAACTGCTTGGTAATTTCACCCTCTACCACAAGTCCTGCTCCAAACCACTGGTAGGTTCTCTAATCTGTCTACCTGATCCACCAACGGAAGTGGTGGTGGAACTATGCTCTAATAGTTGACAACTCAATTTTCCCAAATGCCCCATGTATATGAGTGTCTATCTGTTCATACTGTTCCCTCTTCCTATCATAGAATTCCCCCCTCCCTCTCAGCTGAGAAACTAATACTCTTGATTCAAAACATAGATAGCACCACCTGAGGCAAGAGACAGAGGCAGAAAGTTTTTGTAGTCAGACCCGTCTTTGACTCTTGACTTGCTACTTTGAAGCTGTGTGCCCTTGGTCATAACTATTTAGCCTCAGTTTCTCATCTATGAAATGAGAATAATGATTTCTAGCTCACAGGCTGTTTGAGGGAAATATATAAGACGATGTGATAAGAATTCACTGCATGTTATTTTTCTTTGCTTTCTTTTTCCCTTACAGTATTACTTGCTTTCTGCTATGTACTCCTCTGGCACCTATGTGAAATAATTTTGGAGCCATTCATAAAAAAGAATTATCTAGTATAGATATACTTGGTTTTAGGAGCCAGGGTTACAAAAATGAGTTAGATATGATTGGCAGACAAAGAAATTACTACTTTGGCCAACAATTGCAAGTTATTGAATAAGAAAGTGGTCTAATGGAATAATTTTGGGAAAAATAATAAGGCCATTATGTACAGAAGAGACTGGAGATTTTAAAGAGAGAGATCAATTAGGAATCTATGGTAGTCATGCTGATCTAAAGGCATCAGTACCTAGCCCACGAGGATATGTCAATGGAAAGAGGAAAAACAGAATAATACATGAGACACTAAGAAGGAAGAAGCATTAGAAAATTTTTTCTAATAGATATTGTATGTAAAAAGATAATACAATGGGAAACTATTTTGATGCCACACAGTTAGAAATAGTATTTGTTTATTCTGAAAACAAAAACCCAATATTTTATCAGGCTAACGGTATGTGCTTCCAACTGGGTTAAAGATTTTCAAACATTCAAAAAAGAAAACAAACCCCACACTATAATAAAATAAAATTCATCAAATGGATTTCTAGATAATAACATTAAACATGAGTTTTATGAAACATCCTGATTGTAATTTTTAAAAGATGATGAGAGTTCAGTCACTGTCTTGTCAGAATAAGGAAATCTATCTTGGAAGGAAGAAAATAAAATATGCTGGAAAACATCAAATGGCAATTGTTACTACAAAGCAGGAAGGCTAAAAATGTTTCAATTATTAGAGACCTATTTTGATGCTCCACGGCTTGTGAAGGAATTACTGACTCTGTAATGGGACATAAATCTGGAAAATATACACAAGATGAAATTTGTTGCTATTGTTATGAGCTGTTTAAATGACAAAGTTTTACTTTGACATTTGAATAAAACATCTAATATGCCATTTGCTTAATATATACTTTGTTCCATACTTACTACTATAATATAAACTTTTACTGTAGCAATGGAATATAAGGTATAAAGACATTTTTGCACAATGGAAGTGAACGAATGAGTCCCTGAAGGTGAAACATGAACTGCTTGGAAAAAGAGGAATAGAACATATTTGAAGAATGCCCTAAGGTGGTCTGGGAATATTTACCCCCAAATAATATTTCATCAAGCAGGTCACATAATAGTGCTGCTGATGTTAAGCACTGAACTAAGATTCCTAGAGACTAAATGTTTGTGATATAGAAAATAAATTACATATTTACAATAGTAGATAAATAGCCAGTATTGAAAAAATGCTTTTAGAAGAATCTTGGCTTGCCAAAGATCAAAACCGATTCTAGAGTTTTCATCAGTGGCAGATATGTGGGAGTTTGTTTTGAAGTAACAGAGTAATCATAATGGGGAAGATGCATTCAGGAGAAAGAAAAAACAAAAACAACTTCCAAGGTAAAATCATGGAACATCACAATAACTATGAACAAATGTCCTAAGTATTAAATTCCTGGATATAGCTCATCTGGAAGAAGAGTATTGGACCTTGTTTTTATGCTTACACAAATGTTTGGACTATAACTTCATCCAGAACAATATTAGCACCTTGAACAGTTGTTATTTGTAACCTCAGGGAGTTTGCTTCTGAGTTTCCGTGGACACTTAGGAGTAACCTAAAAACAAGCACCATTCCTAAACAGTTAAGATTATCATATTTGGGGAAGGTACACCCAAACCCAGTCTGGGAATGGTGGAAGGATGTGGGAAACGAAGCAAGTTAGTAACCCTACTTAGAAGAGAGTTCATGAAGAATTACGGACAAACTTGGGGTTCCCTATATGCAGAACATAGGTTGGACTAGGTGATTTCTTATTTCACTCAAGTCTAAAATTCTATGATTTTAAGTGTCAGAGAAAAGATACGAATCTTTCCTTGTAGTGAAAACTGTGATTCTTTGTATTAGTTAAGTTGTAATGCTAGCTGCTCCAACAGATAAACACCAAATTTTAGTAGCTTAACGTATTAAGTTTATTTCTTGCTCTCACAACAGTCCCATGTAGGTGGCCCTGGTTGGGAGGCCTTCCAAGTATTTTTTCAAGGACCTAGGCTGTGCCTTATTCTAGGTCCTCCAAGACCTCTCCAATCAGGTAGCAGATTAAAGACCCTACGAGGGAAGTTTTTATGAGTCAGGCTGGAGGTGGAGCATGTCCTTTATGCCCATATTCCATTGGCTAGAATTCAGTCTTATCACACGTTCAATTGCAACAGATGCTGGGCAATACTGTCTGTGTGCTCAGGAAGAGATATGGGTTTCTGGGCATCTAGACAGTATCTGCCAAACTTTTTGAGATAGTCAGCCATTTCAAAGAATATTGGATTATGACCACAGTCAGGTAGGAAAATTTCATTAAAAAAAGCTCTAGTGAATTTCTCTTGGTCTCTACTGTTAACTCCTCTCTTAAATAACGTTTTTTATTTCCCCTCAAAACCACTGGCTGGTAATAAGATTAGAGGATTTCTCCTAAAACAAGTTTCACACGGTCCATCTGGTGGACAATGGTGAGGAGAATCTGCATATAGAGGTCTTGAGATGTAATGAAGGGGGCCGGCCTGGTGGCGTAATGGTTAAGTTCACAGGCTACACTTTGGTGGCTCAGGGTTCACTGGTTCAGATCCCAGGCACGGACCTAGACACTGCTCAACAAGCCATGCTGTGGCAGCGTCCCACATACAACATAGAGGAAGATTGGCACAGATGTTAGCTTGGGGGCAATCTTCCTCATCAAAAAAAAAAAAAAGGATGTAATGAAGATGTCAACAGGAAATGCCTTTTCCTTTTGCCTACTGCATTCTCAGATACTTACTTTATTTTACTTTGTCTAATCTGAGATGCAGAACTCAGTTCTTCCATATAAAAATCGACTCATACTAAAATATGAGTGAGAAATATAGACTTTATTTGAGCTATTGTAGGGGACAAGGAGGAACAGTTTGCATGCCACAGCTCATATTCTTGTAAGACACTGTTGATTTCCTAAGTTCTTTCTCAGATATTGTGCCAGAGGGGTTTTCTCTCTCTGGCCCTTCTCTCGTATATATATCCATCAACTTTGCTCACTTCCCTTTTCCCTTCTCAGATGTTCCCCAGAAACTCAAATTCCTCTGCTTCTGTTATAGAGAGTTACTTTTCCCTTCCTCTTAAGATGTCATGCTAGCTAATACCCAGACTTTCAGGATCCCAGCTGTTATACTCAGCTTTAAGAAAAGTATTTTCCCAATAAAAATAGCTTTCTCTCAATAAAAGGAATTGTCACATTTGCTCCTAAGATAATAAAAATTTTTCCATCTTTACACTGAGTCTATATTTTCTAAAAACTGAACTTGAGCTGAGTATGTTTTGGCGTACCAAGGAGGACCAAAGGGTTATAATGTCTAGGGCTGAGCATGGCCTTGAATAAAAAGATAAATTGTTGGTCGGAATTAACCTGTCCACCACCACTTAGAATTGCAGCATGGCTCTGGGATAGTTAACATAGAGGGATGCCCTTCAAAGATGTTAAGGTGTCAAAAGTTGTTTTAACAGTCTCTTGAATTTCTAAGTTTGTATTTGGGATGAACACTTGTGTTTTGGTCTGAGATGAGTGACCTGAGGGAAAGGAGAGGCAACATAACATAGATACCGGGCCTCAATTCAGTCCTTATTACAGGAATCCTCATTACCTATGGTGCCATGTTGGGTGCCCTGGGTTTCTTTCAATCCTACTAGGTATAAAAATTAACTGCTCGTTGGCCGGGAGTAACATTTATGAAGTTGGAGGATGCCCCAGGGTAGGGCTGACTCCTAGACACCTTGGTAATTAATCTTTTCAGACACAGCATCAACTTCAGAAAACAAGAAATTTGATATCCAAACATTGGAAGAACAGAGTTCATGAACGTTTATGCCTAAGCACGGACTCTGCTAAACTGTGGCTTGTTTCTTTGGGAATGATAATCCTATCCCCAGGGTATGCTGTCACCCCCAGATGAAGGTGGAAACCAGTAGAAGTAATCCCTGTTTCCTTATTGCATGTACATTCTGGGAGTAGTTGAGTTTTCCCAGAGCATTGTTAAATCCAGGTCACGGTGGATTAGAAACCAGATCTGTTAGGATCTAGGATAATGAGCCCAGAGCGGACATGCCTAAGTGCCACTCCAAAGTAGAAACCACTGAGAACATATCACTGGAAGTCTTTATTTGTGGATCGTAGCATAGCCTGTCATATGGAAAATGCTGGATAATGTTAACTAATGCAGTAGACAAAGCTAGCTTGTAGTATTATACATTCTTATCCCCTTCCTGACACATGGAATACTACTGCTCGGCTTCCTTGCTGTTGAGTAGAACTGTGCCACTAGATTTGGTGAATGAAATGTGAGCAAAAGTGATACACATCACTTTCAGGCAGAGGTAGTGAAAAGCCCATTCATAACTCTTCATCTTTCTTTACCTACTGGTCATGGAGGAGGCCTCAAGTTGAGACGAAAGAGCCAACACATCAAAGTAAACTGGATCACTGGAAAATCCATGGAACACAGCTGCCCTAGAATCACTCCTGAACCTGCAGTGACCTTTGCGTAAAAGAACAAATTGACTTTTATCTGAGATTTTTCTTTTCTTCCTTTCTTTTCTTTTTTTCTCATAGAAGCATAACCTAGACCTTCCTGACTAATACAGCTATTATTGTTGTTGTTATTATTATCTCAAAAGATGCTCTTATTTAACAAGTGCTGAATTTAATTATTTTGGAATGCTGCTTTCCAATAAGGAATTTGGAATTTGGAGTAATCATTGATTTTTCTTTTTTTTATACCTACATTCAATCTATTAATAATTCTTTTAGAATTCACCTTCAAAAGACATCACAAATCCAAAAACTTTTCACTACTTTTAAACCATCTTAATCTTTTATCTGGATTACTACAATAGCCTCTTAACTCATCTTCTGCATCCCCGCCTCCCTCCCCAGTCTATGCTCAACATAGCAGCTAGGGATCCTTTTGAAGAGTAAGTCAGATCATGCCACTTCTCTTTTCCAAACCTCCAAAGCTTCCCATTTTGCTTAACATAAAAGTCAAAGTCTTTACAAATGTCTACAAGCCCTACCGATATCTTCTCTCTCTTTTTTTTTTTTTTTGTGAGGAAGATCAGCCCTGAGCTAACATCTGTGCTAATCCTCCTCTTTTTCTGCTGAGGAAGACTGGCTCTGAGCTAACATCTATTGCCAATCTTCCTCCTTTTTTTTTACCCCCCAAAGCCCCAGTAGATAGTTGTATGTCTTAGTTGCACATCCTTCTAGTTGCTGTATGTGGGACGCAGCCTCAGCATGGCCGGAGAATCGGTGCGTCGGTGCGCGCCCAGGATCCGAACCCGGGCCGCCAGTAGCGGAGCGCGTGTGCTTAACCGCTAAGCCACCGGGTCAGCCCACCCTACCGATATCTTTTTAGTGAGGCCTTTCTTGACCATTCTATTTAAAATTTCAGACCGCCTTCTATGTTCCCCCATATCCCCTCCACTCTTTATCTCCCTTCTCTGCTTTATTTTTTTCCATAGCCCTTGTTGAAAAGCTTAGTCATTAATTACTTATTAACTTTATTATTGTCTATGTCCCTCTGCTGTAATATAAAGTCCATAAGAGTTGTTTGTTTACTGCTATATCTCCAGCATCTAGAATAGTGCCAGGCATATTTAGCACTCAATAAATAGTTTTTAAAAGAGGAAATAAAGATTTCTATCCGGTTAGTGCAAAATAGGTTCATTGCCATATTCGTTATAAATGAATAGGGATATGTAATTATTTAAAAAGTGTATGTCCTTTGTTGTTAAAAAACAATGCAACTTAAAAACATGTGCCATTAAGAGTGCAGATTAAGTTTTATAATTAATTATCATTGTAGAACCTCATAATGTGTTTTACATCCTTTTGGGATGGCGAGGTAGAGAGAGGAGTTTTATTATAATTTTTTGAGGCATAATTTGTCACATGAAACTGCGCTAATGAGAAGAGTTATAGAATTTTATTTAAAGCCGATCAGTCATTCTGCTGAAATGTTGACTATGCCACTGTTCCTGGCAATATAAATTCAAACAGATAAAGAATTTTCTTTGTAACGGGACACAGGTGAGTTATGACAGGAGTTTACTTGGACTTCCTTTTTTTCTGTTTATATTTCATGAAGTATAAGCAGGGGGCTGGCCCTGTGGCATAGAGGTTAAGTGCGCTCACTCCGCAGCTGGCGGCCCAGGTTCAGATCCCGGGTGCGCACCGATGCACCGCTTGTCAGGCCATGCTGTGGCGGCATCTCATATAAAGTAGAGGAAGATGGGCGTGGATGTTAGCCCAGGCCCAGTCTTCCTCAGCAAAAAGAGGAGGATTGGCGTGGATGTTAGCTCAGAGCTGATCTTATTCACACACACACAAAAAAAAGAAAAATATAAGTAGAATTCAAAATTTCCCTTAGGTAGAAAAGTTTTCCCTTAGTCACCTGTTATTGTGATTGAAAAGTTTTCCTGTTATGCCTGATATAATAAAATTGATCTATGAAAAAACCAAGCTTATACATATTAAATGAGTAAAAGTTATTTGATAGCATTAATGTAAACATTCTTAATTTTGAATACTGAATTTAATATTGCTCCTTCTCATCTCTTGACTTTTAAAATGTGTTAGGGCATTAAAAAGAGGTGAATGGAGGGGCTGGCCCTGTGACCTAGTGGTTAAGTTCGGTGCACTCCACTTCGGCAGCCCAGGTTCGATTCCCAGCCATGGACCTAGGCCACTCGTCAGTGGCCATGCTGTGACAGTGACCCACATACAAAATAGAGGAAGACTGGCCCAGATGTTAGCTCGCGGTGAATCTTCCTCAAGCAAAAAGAGGAAGATTGGCAGCAGATGTTAGCTGAGGGTTAATCTTCCTTAGCAAAAAAAAAAGAGATGAATGGGTTACCACTTTATTTTTTTTTGTGAGGAAGATCAGTCCTGAGCTATCATCCATGCTAATCCTCCTCTTTTTTTTTGCTGAGGAAGACTGGCTCTGAGCTAACATCTATTGCCAATCCTCCTCCTTTTTTTTCCCCAAAGCACCAGTAGATAGTTGTATGTCATAGTTGCACATCCTTCTAGTTGCTGTATGTGGGACGCGGCCTCAGCATGGCCGGAGAAGTGGTGCGTAGGTGCGCACTCAGGATCCCAACCTGGGCTTCCAGTAGCGGAGCGCGTGCACTTAACCGCTAAGCCATGGGGCTGCCCCGGGTAACCACTTTTTTAGCTACACAGTTTTCCTAGTAAAATTAGAGTCTGTTGAAAGTTACCTGCAGATTAGCATATTCATTATGCATTTTATAAAAACTTACAACTGAATAATATAATTTCAGATAGAAAGAAGGAAAGGAACCTGAGTGCTGCATCCCTGATGAAACCCTGATGAACCCCAATAATAGTGTGAATTTGTGCTGGAAATCTTAAGTTTCAGTTTACATAAATAACTTTATTTTCACTAATTCCTACAGAAACTTACTAAAATTAGGGTTCGATATAAAAATTGTTGTGCAATATTATTGAGATATTTTATTACAAGAAAATAATTATTAAATAACAAAAGTTAAATGCAAAAAAGAACCCTTCCAAATAAATTCTATTTAGCTGTTTAAGGTTGTTTCAAAAGTTATGGTTTATTGGTGTTCTGAGAAGGCTATCTCATCACCTACCTATTTGTCCCCCTCTCACCACCTGTACATTATTTTGTAGGTACTAGAAGATATCCTCCAGTAATATGATGTCATTTCTTTCCCTGGAAGTAAAACAATGCGATCCCATGAAGCAATTAGATAAACACATTCGGTTACAAATTTCAAAAAAACTCAATAGTAACCATCTTCCACCATGCAGTTGGGACCTAAAGATGACCCAGAATTGTTTGGTTCACACCAAAAAAGTCAGTTAAGATTCGGAAATCATAAAAAACAAATGGTACAAACATATCTTAAACATTTTATCTTTACTTAAAATATATAAATGTCCATTATTCATGAATTTTCCTTGAGTACAAGTCTCCTGATATATTCTTTCTGGCATGAAAAAATACTCAAAATGGCGTGATGGAATACACAAATTGCCTCATTTCTGATTTCTAGTTTCTGTTTCTTTAAAGTGAAATAGGAGTTGATGATACTTATAAAGCAATTTGAGTGCAGCCTTTTTAGACTTTTAAGACTTTCCCCCCAATTTTTACAGTTGCCTTGAACACTAATTTGACAGCAACATTTTAAAAGTGACTCACCTTTATTAAGGCTTTACAAGTCATTAAATTTAGTTTTTATAGATATAAATCTTTCTTTTCACATTTGTATTTCTTTGGTTTTAAATTTTGCTGTTATATTTTGGCATTTATTTATAACTTAATAAAATGGAAAATATTGTATTAAATTTAAAAATATTAAAATATTAATATTCATTTATAATTTAATAAGAATATTTTATTAAATTAAGTGATTATACTAATAAGCACAGTTGGCTTAAATAGGTTGGGTATCACATATATAACTCTTAGAGATCTCACAACTCATCTGGGAGAGTAGCATACTAGGAGGCACTAGAAAGGAGCCTCAGGGTAAGATTCATCGGACCATGGGGCGTCAGTCAGCCAGTGGGAGTGAGGAGTTAAGTAAATGGCAATTAGGAGAGCTACCACTGTGACTGATTTTATGGAATACTATTGAGGTTTTATATAACCACCGCATTCCCATGCTTAATACTTCTGAATATCTGAAACCTAGGGCAACTAAACTCTCCAGAGTTATATTAGTGTATTTGATTAATATTAAATACAGTTATTCTGGTTCCTGGCAGATGGAGGTCAGTGCTGTGATTCTCAGTTTTGTGTTTTGCTGAGGCAGCTTTGCTTTCCTTTTGCTCTGGGTCTACATCTTTCCACACTTTCCAATATCCACCTGTCACCCTTGGCCACTTTCTCTTAAGTCCACATACTAATCTGGGCTCTTGGGGGCTTATAGATGGTAAGAAGAGCTTAGGAAGAACAACCCCAAGCAAGTGTATCATAAGCAGAAAAAATGTTTTTCTTGAAAACCAAGAACAGAAAGCTCAAATAATCTTCTTTTATCTCTTTCCCCACGTGACCTTTAATAAAAGGTAAGGTTTAGGAATAGAAGAAGAGAAGAAAGAAAAGGGGAAACCACCTTCCCAATTAGGAGATGCCCTGGGGCCATCTGCCTTTTACCCATAAAGGAAGCAAGTTTCTTAGAGAAAAACTGAGTGAGGAAAAGCCAGATGTAACACCACATGTATTCCTGGGACTTTAAATAGTCCTTCTCCAACGAAAGGCTCAGAAGTGTGCCTTTGGGGCAGGTAGGGGGATAGAAGCCCAACAGCTAGGACTCCACGTCAGTTGCCTCGGGCCGTGACATAAACTGAAAAAGGTTGAGAAAGTACTGCTTTAACCTTTTCACTTGTCGCATGAGGAACGCCAGCCCCCAGCGTTGTTGCCTACTTTTGTTTTTATCTCTCCTTGCCCTCCTTTGGAGGCGAAGTGAAGCAAGAAACACCTTGAGTTCCCTCAAGTACACAGCGGATAGTAGCTGCTATTTTGTCCTCCTCCTCTTAACCCACATGGTCTTAACACTTAGGGTGTTGCTGCTCCGTTTGAGGGAGATCGCAGAGTATCAGAAAAGCCTTAACTGCACATAATCCTCACCACAGCTCCCCGACATCATCCAGAGATGGGCCATTCAGCCTCCTCAAGGCCTGAAGTTTCCCCCAGAAACATCTGAAATAGGAAGGAACAATACTCTAACTGAGAGGGCGCATGACAACTCTGGAAACTGCACATGTGGCTGGGACTGGGAGCTAGCCCCTTAGGGTAATCTGACCCAAAGATATTTTTTATATTTGGCTTGCACTTTTAATAAGTAAATACTGAATTTGAATGTATATTTAAATTAGGTTAGATAGGCTTACTCCAATCTACAAAAGGCAACTCCTTCTTTCAGATTCTGTTATTTCCTATTTTATTGCCCTCTCTCCTCATCTCCCAGTATACCTTATACACATACAAACGGTTCTCCACTTATGATGGTTCGACTTGTGATTTTTTGACTATATGATGGTGTGAAAGTGATATGCGTTCAGTAGAAAGTATACTTCGATTTTTGACTTTTGATCTTTTCCCAGGCTAGCAATATGCCGAACGGTACTCGCCTGTGATGCCGGGCAGCAGCGGCGAGCCGCAGCTTCCAGTCAACGACGCGACCACAAGGGTGAATAACTGACACACTCACAACCATTCTGCACCCACACAACCATTTTGTTTCACTTTCAGTAAGTATTCAATAAACTACATGAGATATTCAACACTTTATTATAAAATCGGCTCTGTGTTAGATGATTTTGCCCAACTGTAGGCTAATGTAAGGGTTCTGAGCACATTTAAGGTAGGCTAGGCTAAGCTATGATGTTTGGTAGGTAAGATGTATTAAATGCATTTTTGACTTATGATATTTTCAACTTACGATGGGTTTATCGAGTCGTAACCCCGTCGTAAGCCGAGTAAGATCAGTATTTGTGCAACTTCCCTGTCCTCTCCAAGCATTTGCACTTGCTGCTTCCTATTGCTGTCTGCAATAGGTAAAGTGGTCTCCTTCTGTTCCTTTCCTTATTGTAAAGTATCTTTAGCTCTATATTGCCCAGCAAATTTCACCACCCTGTAATACAAGAATAATACCTAACATTCATATAGCTCTTATGTGCCGGACACAATTCTGTATTTTCTACGTGTATCAGATCACTTAATTCTCACAACAGATTTATGGGTAGGTACAATTATTTTTTCTATTTTAAAGAAAAGCAAAGAGGTTAAAAGACTTGCCCAAGGCAGAGATACTATTAGAACTCAGATGGTCTAGCTCCAAAATCCATCTCTTAACCACATGGTATGCAGTGAGCCCTTGTTGACTTCAGCACATAATGTTAGTCATTTTGTGAATACACCGTATACATTTTAGTAATATAAATCTCTTCCCAGCATCAAGCCAACCTCTTGTTCCTACAGAGAAGTCAAAGCTTCAATACAGGATCCAGTGTCTCAGGCCCTCTTGCATGCCTCCCTCCTTCTTGCCTGCACCCATGCACATTTTCTTTTCAGTTCTTACATTCTCATATACAAGGGAACTAATTCAGGGCCCTCACTGCAGCCTGAGATTTCTCCTCTGCAGCTGTATCATGGGCCATCTTCCACTAAATCTGAGGTAAAGGTTTTAGCATTTTTAAAGTTTGTTTAATCCAATCCTAAAACCATCATTGGATATACTTAGCCCAAGTTTCAGAGAGTCAGCACGAACATGAGATTATCACAGCAGCTTCTCCCACCCACAAAATTTAGAAAAAGAGAAGAACATCCTAGAATCAAACATGATCAGTGCAGTGCTGTTCACCCTAAGCCAATATTTCTCAAGGTACGGTCAGAGGACTTCCTGTATCAGAATCTCCTAGGGAACTGGTTGAAAATACGAATTCATTGTCTACATCCCAAATGCAATAGTTAGAATCTTGCTAGGAGGGTGGAGGCAAGAAAGACATTTTCTTATGTTCCTCAGATGATTTTTAAACACACTAAGTTTTAGAATCATTGGTTAAATACTAGTTCCTTAGCACATACAAAAAGAACAATGGCCGTGGAACCAAGGTATGTCTTGGTCTAGATCAGCACTGTCCAATGGAGAAATAATGCAAGCCATATATATAATTTTGAATTTTCTAACAGTTACATTAAAAAAGAATAAAGAAACAGATGAAATTAATTTTAGTGATATATTTATTTAAAGCAATATCTCCAAAATATTATATTTTCAACATGTAGTTAATATAAAAATTAATGAGATATTTTACATTTTTTTGTACTAAGTTTTTGAAATTCGATAGATATTTTATATGTAAAGAATCTCTCAATTCAGACTAACCACATTTCAAGTGCTCAATAGCTACATGTGGTTAGTGCCTACTGGATTTGAGAAAGCAGGTCTAGATCCAATTACTGCTACCAGCCATACGCCAAAAGAGCACTGGTATTTTCTGGGGTGAGGGAGTAGTCAGAAAAATAAAATAAAATAAAATAAAATAGGGGCCTGGCCCAGTGGAATAGCGGTTAAGTTTGCATGCTCCACTTCAGGGACCTGGGGTACGCTGGTTCGAATCCTGGGCGCAGACCTGCTCACAGCTCAACAAGCCATGCTGGGGTGGCGTCCCACATAGAAGAACTAGAAGGACCTACAACTAGGATATACAACTATGTACTGGGGCTTTGGGGAGAAAAAGATTAAAAAAAAGAGGAAGATGGGCAAGAGATGTTAGCTTAGGACCAATCTTTAAAAAAAAGAAAAGGCATCAGTATGAAAAATAAAATAAAATAAAATAATAAATAAAGACTTTTTGGTTCGAACTGCACCAAGAGACCAATCCATTCCTGTCTGTTGTTCAGGGTCCACTACCAGTGACTGCAAGGTTTGCACCTCCATGATGTGGGCCTTTCCTGGGATCCTCCTCTTCTTTCTTTTTTGAATTATTCCTGTTGTCCCATAAGGTTCCCATTGTTTTGGCCTCACAATCCTGAATTGAGGGTGGCCCATGCTCAGTAATATAGACCCCACTCTGTGAGCTGCTTTAATCCTAGCGGAACCAGCTTTGTTTGTTCCTACTGCTGCTGTAAGCACTTCCTACCCCTCTACATGCAGGGGCCCGTTGAGAAGTAGATTATCTCTGCCATGTCTCATTCCCCAAATCTCACCTTTTGTCAGCATTGAAACCACATAGCCTTGGTTAAAATTATCCTTCTCATAGTGATGCAGACATTCTTTTCTGCCACCTATTTTTCTGCTCCAGCAGAAATTTGCTCTATTTCCTTTGGAGTTACATATTACTCTTTCTGCCCTGACTGAGGAATAGGATGAAAAGGAAAATTGATCCTGGAGTGAAGAACACAGAGCAGTCTAGCAATATGACTGGATCAGAAGTTTACATACTGAGGCTCTGTCTTGAGATCAGCCCACTACTTTAGAAGTGAATCTTTGTCTTCATCAAGACCATGGTCCACTTACTAGATCCTGTCCTGGTGCAGTAGCCTTGCTCTTCTTAGGGGGATTTACCCATAAATAGTGCAACAGCCCTTCAGGTTTGAGGTTCTTCAGTGATCTTACCTCCTAAACCTGTCTATGTACTCACTTTGGTCAGCTTGCCTACACCAGATGTTGGTGATGAGAATTCCAAATTCCGAATCATGTGTTATTAGGTGTCTTTGGCCTCCAAACTCCATGATTCAGCGAGGACCCTGTGAACCCCCAAGAATTTCTCTTGCCTAGATCACAGGCAGTCTGAGAGGGCATTCTCCAAGAACTACACCCTAAACTTAGAACTCAAAGTCTTACTACTTGAATGGAGTGAAGGGCAAGAAAACATAAATACAAGGAAAAAATGAATCATAGAAATAAAAGGTGTTTCTTTCAGAGTCTGAAATCTGAGCTGGAGTAAGCCACATCTCCTAAGCCTTCCTAGGGCTGCAGTTGTGTTTTTGGAGTTAGTTTGGGGCATGAGACCTGTCTGAGAAGGACTCTTTGAATCACTATGTCAATCTTACGACATCAGCCACATTGGAGGCTGGCACTCCAAACATGCAGACATGAAGAACACTAGGTCACTGCTGGAGCTTTAACACTGACCATCACTCCAAAAGCGTCCCCTAGCAAAGAAAAACTTGGTGAGAGATGGGAGATGTCTAGGACAATTTCTGAATATCTTGCTAGATGGTACCAATACCCAAGACCCACAATATGAAAGAGAAAGCCATTCTGCAGAGGAATGTGATGAGTTCAGTTTTGGTTGTCATGTCTGAGTTGTCTGTGGTATGCAGGGGTAAATGTTTAGTAGACAATTGGATCTACTGGTCTGAAGCTCAAATTACAGAGAATTTTTGGGATAGGGATAAAGATTTGTGAGGCAGAAGAAAAAGGGAAGTAGTTGAAACTCAAGATGATCTTTAGATCTTCTGCAGCCCTTTTACTCTGTTTTTCTGCTTTTCATGTTGTTGCTGACATTTAATTTTTGCCTACCAGTTTAAAGCATGATGTTAAAAGTTACAGAGAATGTCACTCACCTTTTGTATCTTTTGTGATACAATGCATTGATTCCATATTTAATTCTTCTATCTAAAGATTTTCTTTTGAAGGGTATTAACTGGTGCAGAAAAGGAAAGGGTAGTGGAGTATTGTGATGATGATTCTGATGGAAAGCTCCTGATTGGGTTCCTCTCATTCCTGGGCAGATTTTATACTTTGACTTTTAGTGTCTTCGTTTAGGAATATTTCTCATAATGGAGTTGAGAACATATTCATCACAATATTTGAAAGGCCTATTAAAAGATTGAAATTTCTAGGCCCCTTCCAGACCTACCATATTATAATATTATATGATATTATAATACCTCAAACTAATATTTAAGAATCTGTGGCTTGATAATTGTGATTCTATTGAAGATAAGTATTGATGTAACCACCTTTGAAGCAGTTCTCAAACTTTAGTGTGTATATCAGTCACTTGAATGCTTGTTAAAAATACCGATTCGGCAGGTCTAGGAAAAGGTCAAGAGATTTGCATTTTTAATAAACACTCCATAGCTATGATCACCTGATTGCACTTGGAGAAATAATATCAAGTATTTGGCTATCTGAGGGTTTCCAGGATAGGTTTAGAACAGAGTTTCTTAACCTGAGATCCAAATACCCCAAGAAGCCCATGGATAAAATTTAGAGGGTCCGTGAAATTGGATGGGAAGAATAATACATCTTTATTTTCAGTAACTTCCAACTAAAACTTAGCAATTTAAAATTATAAATGTAGGCAACAAACCGCAATAATAAGAGCAGTTCCTCTAACCTTATCACTAACAGAAAACACGGATATTTTTATATCACATTAGAGTTGTTGCAAATATCTTGAAATGTTGTTTACAACCATCACAACTTTGAAATTATGGTAGTTATTAGACTGCTATTGGATCTCATCTAATTTAATAAAGAAGCATACATATAATTCTGACTAAATTTTTAAAAACATTATAACTGTACCTTAATAAAATTGGTTTCTTTCATAATCCTACATACTTTTTAATGTATTTAAAAAGCATTATGAGAAGAGGTCTGTGGCTTCACTGAAGTGTTAAAAATATCCATGACACGCAAAAGGTTAAGAACCTTAGTGTGGCGAAGAAGAGTCCGCATATTGAGACATCAGAGAGGTGTATTTCTTAATTCCATGAACAATAACAATGCACGAATACTTACACACCGAAAGAGGTTCTTGTCCCAGGCCCCACTCCTCATTCTTGACTAACTTTTCACTCTTTAGTATTTCTTTCCATGGACTATACATCCCCCTGATTTGTTTACTGCTCCTCAGTGGTTGAATGGCTCTGTTTTCCATCAAGGATAACAGATTTAATCACAGATCTCAAGCCCATTATGAACATTAATTAATGTCTGACATCTCTTAATGAGGTAGGTAAAAACTATCATCATTTCACAGATGGAAAAATCAGGTCTAGGCAAGTTTGGTAACTTGTTCTTAGGCCACCCAAGAGATTGTGGCTCATTTCTAGAATCAATGCTTATTCTCCTCACATGCAAACTTTTTTGATTCACCATACACCAATCTGTTGGAAAAACAACCTGTTTTGCAAAACATTTCGTTGATGATAGATGTGGAAATAATCTTTCTTAGGGTAGACACATCTGATGGTATCAATATTCATACTACTTCGGTACCAATAATTTATTTTCTGTTTTGTTCTCTGAAGAAGAATAGATGTCCTGGTTGGAGAGAAAAAGCCCCAAGCCAAAATAAACCATTAAAAACCACTATCCATTTTGAAATAAAGCAATTAGCTTCTTCTTTTATTTAGAAACTTTACCCGGTTAGAGAGTTGGAGACAAACAAAATGAACATTGGTTGTCAAAATGCATTGATTTAATTTTTGCCCCTAAGATACCACACACAGTCAGTGAGTAAGGACTTTTGTCTTTTTTTTGGTCAGTTTGTTTCTTATGGATTCATGTTGCTTTGATCAATGTTGTTTGTGTGTCTGATCTTAATCTAAGTTTTTTGTTGTTTGACTAGTCCATCTGGTTAGACAGGATAGTGCAAAAAATTTGAAAATACTTTGGGAGTTGTCTTTTTAAATGATGTTTGTTTTTATCTATTGCTTTGCTAAATTCCTACTGGCCTGGCAAAGAAGGGAAACAGAGGGAACACACAAGCAAAAATGAAGGGCACAAATGAATGAATAAATAATTGAGAGAGAAGGGATAGCTTCTCCTTAGAGAAAAATTCCAACTAATATATATAGAGGAATGAGGAAAATTGAAAGTCTTCATTAGCCTCTTTTTTTGTGGTGCCTCGGAGGTAGTCGGCTGCTTCAGGATGAAGCTGAACATCTCTTTCCCGGTCACTGGCTGCCAGAAACTCATGGAAGTGGACGATGAATGCCAACTTTGTACACTTTGTGAGAAGCGTATGGCCACAGAAGTTGCTGCTGACGCTCTGGGTGAAGAGTGGAAGGGTTATGTGGTCCGAATCAGTGGTGGGAATGACAAGCAGGGTTTCCCCATCAAGCAGGGTGTCTTGACCCATGGCCGTGTCTGCCTGCTATTGAGTGAGGGGCATTCCTGTTACAGACGGAGGAGGACTGGAGAAAGAAAGCACAAATCTGTTGGGGGTTGCATTGTGGTTGCCAATCTGAGTGTTCTCAACTTGTTCATTGTGAAAAAAGGGGAGAAGGATATTTCTGGACTCGCTGATACTACTGTGACTCGTCATGTGGGGCTCAAAAGAGCTAGCAGAATCTGCAAACTTTTCAATCTCTCTAAAGAGGATGATGTCCGCTAGAATGTTGTGAGAAAGCCCCTAGACAAAAAAGGTAAGAACCTAGGACCAAAGCACCCAAGATTCAGCATCTTGTTCCTCCACGTGTCCTGCAACACAAACGGCGGCCTATTGCTCTGAAGAAACAGTGTACTAAGAAAAACAAGGAAGAGGCTGCAGAATATGCTGAACTTTTGGCCAAGAGAGTGAAGGAGACCAAAGAAAAACACCAGGAACAGATTGCCAAGAGACGGGGGCTGTCCTGAGAGCTTCTACCTCTAAGTCTGAGTCCAGTCAAAAATGAAATTTTCTAAGAGTAACAAATAAGATCAGATATCCAAAAAAAAAAAAAAAAAAGAAGAAGAAGAAAGAAAATCTTCGTTAGACAAACACCATATTGATAATTATCAGAGGCAAAATATATTGAAGGATGCTAAAATTAGTGGGTAAAAGTTTGAGGAGAAGCAGGATATTTGCATAGTCTCAGTATTTCCCCTAAGATATTTATTAATGACAAGGGAAGGGGAATAATTACATGGAGAAACTTGGCAGAGACCACCATGTCTCCTGACTTTATGCTCTGAGAAGGGCACAATGCCATTTCTGTGGTGTTCTTGCCAAAAATGCATAACCTTCATCTAAACATGAGAAAGCATTAGACAAACCCAAATCGAGGGATATGCGACAAAATAACTCCACCAGTATCTCTGCCAAAGTGTCAAGGTCACGAAAGAGAGAGAAAGACCAAGGAACTGTCTCAGATTGAAGGAGACTAAGGAGACTTGACAACTAAATGCAATGTGGGATCCTGGATTAGATCCTGCATCAGAAAATGGACCTTAGTGGAAAAATGTTAAAGTCTGTAGTTTAGTCACTAGTATTGTACCAACATTAATTTCCTGATTTTGATAACTGTACTGTGGTATGTAAAATGTTAACATTAGAGGAAGCTGGATGAAAGGTATATGGAAACTACTATTTTTGCAACTTTTCTGTAATTCTGAAATTATTTCAAATTTGAAAAGTCAAGAGGGCATTTATAGCAGTTCCCTAAATAACTCTGCATAGATGGTGGGAAAAAAAGATTTCGATGGCCTTGAAATATCTGGATAATATATCTTTCCAACTCAGTCCAATAACTCTTTACCTGGGCATATACAGTTTGAGAACTTTACCACTTTTAAACGCATAGAAGATCATAGCCTTTTTCTATATGAAATACTCTATTTTTTCCTCATATGACATAGGCACTCAAAAAATATTTGTATAAAATGGAAATAATGATTGCTGTCCTGCTTTTCCCTGCTGAACTTACAGTGTGGTTATAAAGTGTAAAAAAGATAAAGGAAGTGGAAAGTATTTTGCAAGTTGTAAGCATTGTACCGGTGTAAGGTGTTATTTTGATTATTGATGGAAAATTGTCTAAGGTATTTTTGTAATTTATATATACATCGAATCAGTTTCTCCTCTTACTTTCTCTTTACTCTAATCATATTTCCACATGTTTACCAGGCTTAAAATTTCAAAATTGCCCTTGAAAATAAGGACTGAAGGAGAGGGGATGGGTGTCAGTTACCAAAACTCCGGCTAGTCATCTTAAAACATGCCCTTCACCTTTGTCCTTCACTTTTATTCTCTTCTATGCCGTAAGAAATTATAGACAAAAAAAGGAAAAAATTTAGAGCAGGGTAGGGCCCTAGAGTAATCTAACTCAGTTCTCTTAAACATACCTGATTATAAGAATCACATAGTGAGGTCATTTCGAATATGAATTCCTGGAACCCTGCAATCATAATCTATGGGAGGGAGCCTCAAATCTGTATTTCAAAAATGAGTTTCGGCTGGTTATTATTGACAAGCAAATTTAAAAGCACTGTCATTTTATAGATAAAGAAATCGAGACAAAATGACCAAATTTATTTAAAAAATAGCATACACTATCTGGTAGATATTAATTTCTGGGATATAGTCTAGAACAGGAAACAATTTTGTAAACAACTCTAGTACATACTTCACTAGGGGACCAAACAAAGCTGAATGCAACTAATCCTTCCTTGGGAGGAAGAGGATCAGGAAAGCCACCAGAGACTTTTGTAATACTGCACCTGCTGGATAGACAGCAGAGGGTGAATATTCCAAGAAGAAAGGACAATATGCAGAGACACATACATGTGCATGGCATTCTCAGGGACTGGGAGTGCTCCAGTGGCCTGGACTGTGGTGTGCAGTGGTGTGATGGTGAAAGCTCAAAGAAGAAAGGCAGGCTGGGGCCAGAATTTGAAAGCCGGGAAGACCTTGCTAAAAGGTTTGTTCTTATATATCACCAGAAGCACAGGCAACAAAAGCAAAAATAGATAAGTGAGACTGCATCAAACTGAAAAGTTTCTGTGCAGCAAAGGAAACCATCAACAGAATGAAGAGGCAACCTACAGAATGGGAGAAAATATTTGCAAACCAGTTATCCAATAATGGGTTAATATCTAAAATATATAAGAAACTCATAAAACTCAATAGCCGAAAAACTAACAACCAATTAAAAAGTGGGCTAAAAACTTGAATAGACATTTCTTCAAAGAAGACATACAGGGGTCTGCCCGGTGGCGCAGCGGTTAAGTGTGCGTGCTCCGCTTCGGCGGCCCGAGGGTTTGCAGGTTTGGATCCTGGTAGCGCACCGACGCACAGCTTGTCAAGCCATGCTGTGGTGGTGTCCCATATAAAGTAGAGGAAGATGGACACAGATGTTATCCCAGGGCCAATCTTCCTCGGCAAAAACAGGAGGGTTGGCATCCGATGTTAGGGTGCCATCCGATCAGGGCTGATCTTCCTCACAAAAAAAAAAGACATACAAATGGCCAACAGGTATACGAAAAATGCTCAACATCACTAATTATCAGGGAGATGCAAATCAAAACCACAATGAGATATGACCTCACACCTGTTAGGATGTCCATTGTCAAAAAAACAGAAAATAACAAGTGTTGGTAAGGATGTTGAAAAATTGGAACACTTGTGCACTGTTGATGGTAATTAAAATGGTGCAGCCACTACAGAAAACAGTATGAGGTTCCTCAAAAAATTGAAAATAGAACTACCATATGATCCAGCCATCCTACTTTTGGATATTTATTTAAAAGAATTGAAAACAGAATCTCAAAGATATTTTGCGTTCCCATGTTCATTGCAGCATTATTTACAATAGGCAAGAGGTGGAAACAACTTACATGTTCATTAACAGATGAATGAATAAAGAGAATGTGGTACATACATACAATGGAATATTATTCAGCCTTAAAAAAGAAGAGAATGCTATCATATGCTACAATATGGATGAACCTTGAGGACATTATGCTAAGTGAAATAAGTCAGTCACAGAAGGACAAATACTGCCTGATTCCACTTATATAAGGTATCTAAAGTAGTCAAACTCATAGAAACAGAAAGTAAAATGGTGGTTGCCAAGGGCTGATGGGGGGTGGGCTGGAAGTGGGGAGTTGCTGTGCAATCCTGTATTTTCTATTTCCATTTAAATCATAACAATTAGCTAGTTTCTTGAAGTTGAATTCTCAGAATAATCTTGGACCTCTCCTTCAAGATTTTCCTTTTCTTCCTTTGTGCCTTCCTTCTTTCTCTCCTTGTTTCCTTCCTTTCCATAGTTATTTGCCAGGTGCTGTATTAGTCATTGATAGTACTAGTGAAAAAGCAGATGCAGCCCCCATTCCTCACGGAGCTTATAATGTAGTGGAGAATACAGATAATAAACATAATAAATGAATAAAATAATTACAGTTTGTGAGAGGTGCCATAAAGAAAATGTATAGGGTGATATGATAGAAATTTGCTAAGGTAAAGGAGCTGGAGGAGCCTAATTTCAGGTAGGCCTCCTGAAACTGAGTCTTGAAGGATGAGAAAGCCAATGTCAAATGCTGCCAAAACATGAGCAATTATAAACATTAAAACTTTTTGTTCTGAAACAATCACTGTTAAGAGAAGGAAAAGATAAACCTACAGACTGAGAGAAAATATTTAGAGGTCTCATTTCTGACAAAAGACTTCATATTCATTGCATGTTCATTGCAGCATTATTTGCAGTGGCCAAGACATGGAAACAACCTAAGTGTCCACTGATGGATGAATGGATAAAGAAAATGTGGTGTATATATACACTGAAATATTATTCAGCCATAAAAAGGAATGAAATCTTGCCATTTATGACAACATGGATGGACCTTGAGGGCATTATGCAAAGTGAAATGTCAGACAGAGAAAGACAAATACTGTAGGATTTCGCTTACATGTGGGATCTAAAACAAACAAACAAAAAAACAAGCTCATGCCTACAGAGAACAGATTGCTGGTTGCCAAAGTTGAGGGGTTGGGGGTGGGCAAAGTGAGTGAAGGAGATCAAAAGGTACAAATTTCCAGTTATAAAATAAATAAGTAGTGGGGATGTAATGTACAGCATAATAACTATAGTTAATACTGTACCGCATAGTTGAAAGTTGCTAAGAGAGTAAATCTTCAAAGTTCTCATCACAAGAAAAAATTTTGTAGCTATGCATGGTGACAGATGTTAACTAGACTTATTGTGGTGATCATTTCCCAATATATACAAATAGCAAATCATTATTTTATACACCTGAAACTAATATAATGTTATATATCAATTATACCTCAATAAAATAAGACTTTTATTCAGAATATAAAGAATTCACAAAATTCAACAAGAAATAACTCAAAAAACATAAACATAAGTTTTGAACTGACACTTTACTCAAAAAGACATATTGATGGTAAATAAGCATATGAAAAGATGCCAATACTCATGATGGAAACACAAAGTAAAATCGCAATGAAACACCACTATACGTCTATTAGAAGGTAAAAAAAAAAAATCCTGACACTACCAAGTGTTGACAAAGATGTGGAACAACTGGAATCCTCATGCTTTGCTGATAAGACTATAAAACAGTATGGCCACTTTGAAAAACTGTTTAATAGTTTTTTTAACAAACAAATTTAAACATATACAGTGCTTATATGTTTACTTATTCCTATATGGGAGTAGCAGTCTTACTCCCAAATATTTACCCAAGAGAACTAAAAACTTATGTGCACACAAAAATCTGTACACGCATGTTTATTTCAGCTTTATTTTTAATTGTTAAAACTTGGAAACAACTCCAATGTGAATAAATGAATCAACAGTTTGTGGTATGTCTATACACTGGAATACTACTTAGCAACACAAGGGAGAAAGTAACCCTGATGGATTCATGCAACAACATGTGTGAATCTCAAAGGTATTTTGTTAAGTGAAAGAAGCTAGAACCCAAAGGCATCATATTGTATGACTCCATTTATATGACATTCTGGGAAAGGCTAAACTATTGAGATAGAAGACAAATCTGAGGTTGCCAGGAGTGGGGTGTGGGGAGGGGTTGATCACAAAGAGGTAGCAAGCAGGAATTTTTGGGGTGATGAAACTTTTTGGATCATGACTATGATGGTATACACAGTTCTATGCATTTGTCAAAATCCATAGAAATATACATGACAAAGAGTGAATTATGTAAATTTAAAACATGTAAAGTGTTATTATTGATTTCTAGTTTAATTCCATTGTGGTCTGAAAGCAGGCATTGTATGATTTCTATTTTTTTAAATTTGTTGAGGTGTTTTATGTCTCAGGATGTGGTCTATCTTGGTGAATGCTCCATGCAAGCTTGAGAAGAAAGTGTGATCTGCTATCATTGGATGAAGTGCTCTATAGATGTCAATTATATCTAGTTGATTGATGATGCTGTTGAGTTCAACTGTGTCCTTACTGATTTTCTGCCTGCTAGATCTGTCCATTTCTGAGAGAGGGGTGTTGAAGTCGCCAACTATGATAGTGGATTTGTCTATTTCTGCTTATAGTTCTATCAGTGTTTGCCTGACATAGTTTGACACTCTGTTGTTAGGCACATGCACGTTCACAATTGTTATGTTTTCTTTGAGAATTGACCCCTTTATCATTATATAATGCTTTTATTTATCTCTGATAACTTTCCTTACTTTAAAGTCTGCTCTGTCTGAGATTACTATAGCTACTGTTGCTTTGTTTTGATTATTGTTAGCATGGTATATTTCTCTCTGCCCATTTACTTTTAATCTATATGTGTCTTTGTATTGAAAGTGGGTTTCTGGTAGACAACATATAGTTAGGTCATGTTTTTTGATCCCTTCTGACGTTCTCTGTTTTTTAAGTGGTACATTTAGATCATTGACATTTAAAGTGTTTTTTGATATAGTTGACATATACTTACTATATTCATTACTGTTTTCTATTTGTTTCTCTTGTGTGTTGGTTTTTTTTGTTTGTAAGGAGGACTAGCCCTGAGCTAACATCCGATGCCAATCCTCCTCTTTTTTCTTGAGGAAGACTGGCCCTGGGCTAACATCCGTGCCCATCCTCTTCTACTTTATACGGGACGCTGCCACAGCATGGCTTAGCAAGCGGTGCGTTGGTGCGTGCCTGGGATCCGAACCTGCGAACCCCAAGCTGCCGCAGCAGAGCACGCACAGTTAACCGCTGCGCCACTGGGCCGGCCCCTGTTTCTTTTGTTTTTTGTTCCTGTTTTTGTCTTCCACTCTTTTTCTGCCTTTTATGGTTTTAATTGAGCATTTTGTATGATTCCATTTTCTCTCCTTTCTTAGCATATCAGTTACAGTTTTTTAAAACTTTTTTAGTGGTTACCCTAGAGTGCAATATATATTTACAACTAATCCAAGTCCATTTTCAAATAACACTATACTACTTCCTGGGTAGCATAAGTATTTTATAATAACAAAATAATCCTAATTCCTTACTCCCATCCCTTGTATCATTGCTGTTATTCATTTCACTTATATGTAAGCACACATAAGCATACATATTCGTAAGCGTACATAATCAAATACATTGTTATTTTAAACAAACTGTTATCTGTTAGATAGATTAAGAATAAGAAAAATAAGAGTTTTTGGTTTACTTTCACTTATTCCTTCTTCAACTCTCATCCTTTCTTTATGTAGATCTGAATTTCTGACCTATATTATTTTCCTTCTCTCTAAAGAACCTCTTTTAACATTTCTTGCAGAGCAGGTCTATTGGCAACATAGTCCCTCAATTTTTGTTTGCCTGAGAAAGTCTTTATTTCTCCTTCACTTTTGAAGAATAATTTCATAGAGTATAGAATTCTAGGTTGGTGGGTTTTTTTCTCTGAACACTTTAAATATTTTACTCAACTTTCTACTTGCTTGCATGGTTTCTGAGAAGTTAGATGTAATTCTCATCTTTTTTCCTCTATAGGTAAGATGTTTTTATATTCTGGCTACTTTCAGGATTTTTTCTTTATTTTTGGTTATAATTTGAAGATATACCTAAGTGTAATTTTGGGGGGCTTTTATCTTGCTCAGTATTCTTTGAGCTTCCTGGATCTGTGGTTTGGTGTCTGACATTAATTTGGGAAAATTCTTGGTCATTATCTTTTCAAATATTTCTTCTGTTCCTTTCTCTCTTTTTTCTCCTTCTGGTAATCCCATTACACATATGTTACATCTTTTGTAGTTGTCCCACAGTCCTTGGATATTCTGTTCTTTTTTTTTTTTTCAGTCTTTGTTCTTTTTGCTCTACAGTTTTCAAGGATTCTATTGATATATCCTCTAGCTCAGAGATTCTTTCCTCAGCCATGTCTGGCCTACTAATAAGCTCCTCAAAGCCATTCTTTGTTTCTGTTACAGTGATTTTTATTGCTAGCATTTCTTTCTGAATCTTTCTTAGGGTTTCCATCTCTCTGCTTACATTACCCATCTGTTCTTGCATGCTGTTTATTTTATCCATTAGAGCTCTTAGCATATTAATCACAGTTGTTTTAAATTCTCAGTCTGATGATTCCAACATCCTTGCCATGTTTGATTTTGATACTTACTCTGTCTCTTCAAATTATGTTTTTTGTGTTTTGTTATATGCCTGGTAAATTTTCTTGATAGCTGTATATGATGCACTGGGTAAAAGGAACTGCTGTAAATAGGCCTTTAGTGATGTGGCAGTGAGGTGTTCGGGGGGGGAGCATTCTATAGTCCTAAGATTAGGTCTCAGTTTTTCAGTGAGCCTATGCCTCTGCACTGTGAACTTCATGACTGTTTCTCAGTTTTTCTTTTTCCCCCTTAGGTGAGACAGGATGGCTAGAGTGGGCTGGAGTTGCGTATTTCCCCTCCCCTAGGTCAGTTAGGCTCTGATAATACTCCAGTAGGTTAAGCTCTTGTTAGGCAGTTTTCCCTGAGGTTGGGCCTTGTTAAGAAGAACAGAGTGCTCTGGAGTGAATGGTTCCTTTTCCCCTCCTCCTGCCAGGAGCACAAGGGGATTTTTCTCAGATATTTACTGTGGGAACCTAGTCAAGTTCCTGGAGGTAATCTCACAATGTTCTGGGGGCCCCTCTATGACTGGATCACCCCAGAGTTCTTCACTTTCAGAGTTGTCCACACTGAGCCTTCACCAATCTGTCCATTACAGTTCAGGTTTTCCTACCCTGGCCCTGGTTCTGGAGGTGGTTTCTGCGCGCGAGTCTCTGCTCTGGTCAGCTGCGGCTTTCTGTATTTGCCTGTCCATCTCTCCACTCTTGGGGGCAGCAGTTTACCCTGTGTCCTCCCCTGTCTTATGGATCCAAGAATAGTTGTTTGTTGATTTTTCAGTCTGTTCAGCTTTTTACTTGTTATCAGGATGGAGCGGTAACTTCCAAGCTCCTTATGAGCAGAACTGGAAACTGAAAGTGAAAACGTATAAATTTTTTAAAAATCAAGCAAGATAAGGGTCAGGAAAAAACTTGTGGATTTTTAAAGTTGTGTGTGTCATCAGTGACTGAGCAGTTTTGATGAAGTGGAGCTCATTGAATCCAAATTGCTTTATGTTTAAGAGGAAGTGAGGTGAGTAAATGGAAACATGTAGTGTAGACAACTCTTTCAAGATGTTTGGCTATAAAGTGGAAAGGGAAATAGCTGCATGAGAATGTGAGTCCATAAAAGTTTTAAATTTTTTATGTGAGACCGATTAGGACTAAAACTAACAAAAATGTACTGACTTCTACTGGGAAAATTATAGAGTTTAATAAAAGATATAAAATGGCCAAATAAGTAGATATATCATGTTCACTGATGGGATAACTTAATGTTATGAAAAATTTCTGTGTTCCCTGAATTAATTTATAAATCCAAACAATCTCAATAAAAATGCTAATAGAATTTTTGTGTGTGTGGATTTTGCCAAATGGATTCCAAAATTCATTAGGACTAGCAAATATATAAGAATGCCAACATATGGGGCCGGCCCAGTGGCATAGTGGTTAACTTCTTGCACTCTACTTCAACGACCTGGGGTTCGAGGATTCGGATCCTGGGCGCGGACCTACACACTGCTCATCGAGCCATGCCGTGGCAGCATCCCATACACAAAATAGAGGAACGTTGGCACAGATGTTAGCTCAGGGACAATCTTCCTCAAGAAAAAAGAGGAAGATTGGCAATAGATGTTAGCTCAGGGCCAATCTTCCAAAAAAAAAAAAAAAAAGAATGCCAAAACAATCTTTGAATATATTAGGAATTGCCTTATCAATTTTCAAGACACATTATAAAGCTGTATTAATAGAAACAGTTTGGTACTGGTGCAGGAATAGATATTCGAAATTGAGATATGAGTGGGGTCCCTCTGAGGAAGAATGCTATAACCCTGCCAACATAGTACACTGTAAATCTTCCTCTTTGCTCTTCTGAAAGTGACCTGGGACCCTTTACCAAGGTATCTGTGCATGGGAAGAGGGAAATAGCCAGATTTTTTTGGAATGACTAAGATAGAATTGGAGTTGATGTTAATTCCTGGGGATCCCAAATGCTTTTTGGTCCAATAGTCAGAGTGGAGATTGAGAGAGATTAGATGATATATAGTTCTTTGGTCTGATTCCTTCTCACAGTGGGCCCAGTGGGTCCACACATACAACTCAATAGGAATTCTCTTTGTACCTAAATTTTACCTGAATTTATAGTTCTCAAGAACACATTTGCAAACTAGCAGACTCTTCACACTGGCTCCCTGCCTGTAGAACAATGGCTTATATAATAGGAAAGACCAACTGGAAACCACTGGAATTGCCCTGCTCAACCAAAATAATAAATCAAAAGCAATATTGCATCCCTGAGGAAGTCTGTGGAGAGTAATGCCACCATGCAAGTCTTGAGAGATGCAAGTGTGTTGACTTGGCCTGTATGCATGGTAGTGGGGTTTTGGAGAGTGGTAGCAGATTTTCATACACTTAATCAGGTGGTGATCCTAAATGCTGCTGCTTTTACAGATGTAGTCTCCTTACTGGAGCAAAACATCACAGTCTCTAAAAACTGGTGTGCAACTATTGTTCTGGCAAATGCTTTATTCTCTCTATATCAACCAAGAAGTAATTTGCTTCCACATGATCGGGTCAACAAAACATTCACTGTTGCTTTCAGCTCTAGCCCTCTCTGTCATAATCGAGGCTAAATAATCCATGAAATCATGCTAATAGATTTGTTGAGCAGGAAGTAGCAAATACCCTGGAAGCTTGAGTAAGATATATGAGTGGGAGATAAACCCCATGAAGACTTGGTGGGTTTGTAGGGCTCTAGGGTTCTGGGGCATACTGAGATCCCTCCTTCAATGTGAAAGTTAAGTTGATGTATCTTCCACCTATTAACATTAAAAAAGATCCAATGCTTTGTAGGCCTCTTTGGGTTCTGGAGCCAATATGTGTCTCATTTGAGTGATTTACTTCGCATATTTACTGAGTTTCAAATGGGGCTCAGAGCAAAAGAAGTCTCTGAAGCTGGTCCAGGGTACAGTATAAGCTATTCTACCATTTAGGCCATATGAATCAGCAGGTCTTTGGCATTTAGGGCTGTTTTCGGGATCTTCTGGCAGCCCTCCACAAGAGAATGACAATGCATGCACCTAGGATTTTAAAGCAAAACCATGCAGATATCCATTTTCCTTTTGAGAAATGGCACCTTTCTTGCTACTTGGTGCTGGTTGGGACTAAATACCTAATTATGGGACAGTCTGAGATGACTGTTATGAACTGGGTATTTTCTGATCCATAAAGCTCTAGAGTTGGGCGTGAACAGCAGCACTTCATCATAAAGTGACATGAAACAAGCGGGAAAAGGACTTCCAAGGGCATGGGCCAGGATCCCAGGAGGATTCCAGTCTAGGCGAAGGGTGAACAGGGAGCCCTAGAGGCGGCATGATGGGGATGTCCTGTCGGCCCTTAGTCCATCTGCACCTGGTCTTCCTCTGTCCTTGTCTGTTCCACATGCAAAGTTTTACCTTTTTACATTTTTTCCTCATTTAGTGTTGATGCGAATCCAGACACTGATTAGAAAACGGCAAGTTCCAATATCTGATCCAAGATACCTCAACAAGAGAAGCAAAAAACATTCCTTCTTCCTGGAAAGCTGTAGAAAGACAGCCGCTGTCCTGGGGAAGGACATGGTCCTGGTAAGTGCTATTTGAAAGACACCCACATTTCAGTGGTTATTGCTCTGCCTGGGAAAGTCCTTCCAACCTCTACATCCAGGGAGATCTGAGGGGCTGTCTCTGCTCCTGGCCCAGATGAACCACACTGAAATCCACCTGTCCTCTGAGGAAGGGGGACTTGAGGGTTTCATTCAGTAGCCAGGGAGGAGGCTGGCCCTCCTCCATTCTCCCACATACAATAAGCTGTGACCATACACAAGTTCTTCATTCAAGGAGGAAAGTGAGATTCTGTGTCTCATTTACATGAACATAAGAAGTGAAAGAACCACACCACAACACCCAGGCTGTGAAAGAAACAGGATATAACGTAAGAGTCAAATCTACCATTTACTATTAAAGAAATAATATCACTCCTCCCCAGTGGGTTAACAGTGGCTGGCGTGGTGATGTCAGGGAGAGGGAGGGGGTGATGCCCTCCCTCTGGGGATTTAGGGGAAACCAGGGAAAGTCTTAGGATGTCCTCATTCACTCAGGGTGGGAAGACCTGGCCCGGTGCACCCCGAGGGCGCCAGTGTCCCTGCTGGTCAGGAGGAGCTGCACTTGTGGTCTCCAGAGTGTGATCGCTCATCGCCAAGGGCATGGTGGCTGAAGAGAAGAAACAGACTATTTTGGGGATCCTTCCTGAGATTCATGGCACAACTCCCTGTCCCCCTGCACTCTGATCCAAACCCTGTACCGAGTGCTCAGTCCATCAACAGCACCTCGTTTGTCCCTGATGCACAAGGCATCATTTAGCATCACCCATTTCAGAGGATGCAACCGAGTCCTAGAGAGGAGAGGGGAGCGGCCTGTCCCAGGCCTGCTCAGCAGTGGAGCTGGGATCCAGGCCCATGCTTAGCCCGAAGCTGTACTGAGCCCCTGGATTCAGTCGCTCCTGGTCCCAACACTCACTTGGCCCTGAACTGGAGGATGTCCGGTTCCTCTTTCTCCTGAAGAGCCGCATTTTGCTCGCCTTCTGGTGTGCGGGCTCCAGCTGGCAGGAGACCCAGTAGCTACAGGACAGAGTGGCCTGTGAGCTACCAGGAGCCACACCTCAGGTGCCCCTCCCAGAGCCTGCCAGCAGCTGAGTCCTGGTGCCCCATGGGTCACCACGCTACGAGTTCTGTGGCTGATCAGCGAGCCAGGCCACAGGCTCTGGAGCTGGACATCAGAGAGAGTCTGCCCTGCCCTCACCCAACTCCTGTCCCCCTCACCTGTCATGGACGCTGATGGGCTCCATGGCCTGGAACCAGGCCCCAAATCGCTCGTCGGGCTCCAGCTCATACTGATTTGCAGCCTGCTGGAGCAGCTGGATCCTATGGATGACTTTGAATTTCTGGGAGGAAGGACAGGATGCAGACAGGGCTTGGGTGGGGAACGCTGTCAGGGACTTGTGCGGAGTGAGGATCTGGTCTGGGGTCTGTGCTCACTCGGGAACCCTCCTTCCTTCCCTCTCCATTCAGGACTTGCCTGTCCTCACAGTTGGCTTGAATTAGTTCCTCATCCAGGAAGGTGTCCTTGATGCCAGCCCCTCCCGCACCCGCCAACGTGATGGGATGCCCAGCTTTGTGGATCTGACTCTCCCAATAAATGTAAGACCCAAGGGATGAGGCCAGAGAAAGTCTTGCCAGGGGAAGTCTGTGATTTCCACTTCCCCACCCTCCCCTTAGCTGCTCATGTCACACCATTTCTGAAAGTTGACCCGATTTCCCTGGAAGGGAGACAGCCAATGTCCATCAGAAACAGCCCCCTAAGCCCAGAACCAACCCCCATCCCACCCCTTCTCAGGCTGCAGGAATGTCAGGGCCCAGCATAGGGCAGACCTTCCACAAAGAGAACTTGACACTGGGCCAGGCTCTGGGCTCCAGGGCAGGAGGGACAGGGGAGCTGAGACCAGAGACCTTATGTAGCACACCCTCTCTGATGACAGACGGGGAGACTGAGGCCTCAGGGAGGAAGGGACAGCTGGAACACAGAAGTGCTTCCTCACTTGCAGGGGCTGATGGCACTCCCCCAGGGGCAGGGCCCGAGGGGGAGCCTGAATCCATCTGAGACACAGCCTCCTGCAGCTCTGCAGGCAAGCAGCTATGAGCTTCACCAGCGGAGCGTCTATTCACGCATTGCTAAGATGGGCCTGACTCCCCAACTCCCAGGGGTGGCCATGGGGCTCTCATGAGAGGAGGTTTGCCAGGTACTGAGAGCTCAGGTCCCAGTGCAGGGCTCTCGCCTCCCAAACCTCAGGATCCTGCTCCCTGGCCCCACCTCCAGGCTCACTCACTTCCAGATCATCCTCCATCCCAATGTCCAGCAGCTTTAGGTGATAGAGGATCATGCCCAAGAAGGGGACGACACCCTATGAAATCAGGGTGGGAGTGGTGAGATGAGTCCCACCTCTCAGGTGCCCCCATGGACCCTCCCCCAAATCCCTTCACCCCAGCCTCCTGCCCACCACAGACTCTCACAGAGAACAGCCTAGGACCCTCAGCGGCCTCCCCCCAGTTACCCCCTCCAGGACCACCCACCTTCCCCAGTCACCTCCCAGGGGCGGCTTTTGGCAAATCCCACGGTATGTGGTCCCTGCCCCTCCCCTCCCTAACCCATCCTGGGCCCAGCCCTTCCAAGCCTCCTCCTGGTCACTTCCAGGGCAGGCATTTCAGGCTCTTGGGCTCCTGGAGCTGGGCTGGAGGAGGAGGGACCCCTCTCTTAGGGAGGCCTCCAGCCATGAGGTGAGTGACCCCTCCTCTGACACCTGGATCCTCCCCCTCAGGCCACCTCACCTGCTGCTGCTGCCTCTCCTGGGCTCCCTGGGGGTCCATCTGCAGGGTGGCCCTCACAGATATCACCTCCTGCAGGGTCAAAGACAGGCTCAGGGAGGCCATGTTCCCTTCCCCATGTCTCCCAGGCCCCTGATCTTGGACCCTGGCCATCTGGTGTCTATGGCTGCTCTCATTCCAGGGTGCCCTGATTCTAGATCACTCCCAGCTCCAACACTCCCTCTTCTGTGCCCTCAGGCCTGCCCATGCCCCTAAGCCTCTCTCATCAGGAAAGTGTGAGGAGGACTCCCCATGCCTCCCAGGGTCCCCTGAGGACTCAGTGTCATCTGACTGTCACCAGTGCTGTCCCCTCCCCCCTCGAGGAGGAGGAGCACAAAGCTCCTGCACATTCCTCTCCCCCTTGTACCTCATCACCCCTGTCAGGCCTGCAGCACAGATCATCTCCCTCCATTTCTCAGATGAGGAGACCGAGGCCCACAGAGGGGCAGTGACTTGCTCAGGGGCCCACAGAGGAGACCGCTCCCCCTCCCAGCCAGAGGCCCTGGCCCCCGGCATTCGCTCTTCCTCCAGACACACCTCGGACCAATGTCCTGTCCTCTGGACTCTCGGGGTGTGTTGAGGCCCTCAGTCAACCTGAGCCATGGATGGAGAGGCACAAGGTGTCTTGGGGTCCCATGCAAGTGGCTTCTGTGTTTTCCAGCCCCCTGGGATTCTCTGACACCAGGCTGGACCTGAGGCCATGCCAAAGTCCTAAGCTCCCTAGGATCCCCTCAGGATGGTCCCTGCAAAGAACTCCTCATTCACTCACTCAGGAAGGGGACCCCCGTGTGCCACATCTGAGTGACAGTGTAGGGGCTGACCACGGCACTGTGTAATGGTGACATTTGCATCCTTTTTCACTTGGAAACTTCTAATGTCCCTTCTCCTTTCTCAGCTCTCATGTTTGAAGTCTGTGGTCTGAGCCTTTGCACAATCCTTAGGCCCCTCCTGCCAGGGCCTCGATGGAGGCCATTAAGAATCTGTCATGAAGGTCCATTAAGTATCTGTAGGTTCCTCGATAATTTTCATTGCCATCTGGGGTGTATCCTTGTCGACAAGCACCGGGGGAGACTCACTGGTTTGTCAGCAGTAACCACTATCGGCCTAGAGTGCACAGTCCCAGAGAGCACACAGTTCTGTCCCAGATCCACCATTTGGCCCAAGGCTGGGCAGCCCCTGTGTCCACAAGGCCTGTGTGACCTCACAGTGCCCATCCCTGGGACAGGCAGAATGCCCTCCCCTGCGAGGTGCAGTGAAGACAGAAGGAGCAGCAGGGGCCTGGATTCCTGAGGACAGACTGGGCTGCTTTAGGAAGAAAGGAACCCCCACCCACTCCATCCACCCGCCAGCCTGGAGGATGATGAGGGCCAGCTGATGGGTCCGCATGGAAGCCAGACACCTGCTCATTCTGCCAGCTCCTCACCTCTTGGAACAGTCCAGGCGACACCACTGTATCCCGTGACCAAGGCCTCCTGCCCCAAACAGTCCCCACCTGCCCCTGCAGCTCACACCCCCCGCTTCCCGTCCAGCTGGACAAGACAGACCGTTATTTCTCGGGGAACCTTAAGTGAAAAACTTACCAAAGCACATCCTGCCTGGTCCCTCCCCACCTCACCTCCCGTCCTTCCAGTTCTCCAGCCTCCACTCACCTCCTTGAGAAGCTTCCTGCTCTCCCGGTGGCATGTTCGCATGATGTTTTTAAGTATTTGCCAGTTCTTCCTGAGGAGGGAAAAAAGGAAAGAAACACTGTGGAGTGGTTTGAGGATAAATCCCTTTTGTTTGAAAACCCAGAAGATCCAGACAGCCTGGATGAGCATTTTCACTGTGTCCTCTGAGCCCTGAGGTGTCTGGGACTGGGGAGGGGGCTCTCCTATTGTCACTTGGGGCCTCCATTCTCTTATTTTCTCAGCAGATGTGTTTTAAACAGTCTTAATTTCACGTGGACAGAGAGTTCTGTTGCTGCAAACACTTGAAAATCTTCAATTTGGTTCAAGCCATGATCTGTCACTTAGGGAAACTGATTCTTGAAGCAGAACCACTGGCCTAAGTTTTCAGAAAGACTTCAAGCCTGCCAACCAGGTCAGACCCTAGCCCCAGGGTTTGCTGTCTCCCAGGGGGTCCCAACTGACTGAAGGGCAATGCCAGCCCTGTGGGGGGTGTCTGGTCCACCCAGGTGGTGCTCGCATGGAGAGAGGCCTCCCCACCTGGACACCTGTCTCCACGTCTCTTTTAAACGTTGAATGGAGGGGCCCTCCAGAGCCCAGAAGATCGCATGGAGAGAGGAAAGGTTCCTCAGGCCTTGGCATTCCTGGGGAAGGGAAGAGAATGAGCTATGAGGGGGAGCTGAGCCCTGTTTCCTCTGGCTTCTGTCGCCTCATTGACGTCTCCTGTCCTGGATGAGATAGCGGCTCAGGGAACCCGGGAAAGGCACAGCTGGAACCTGATGAGGAATACTTCCAGGGAGGAGGATTTCAGCTCAAGCCAAGAAAGGAGCCCAGGAAGGGGTGAGCCTCCCACCACTGGGACCAAGAGTCAGGTCATCGAGGCCTGGCAGGAGGGGCCTAAGGATTGTGCAAAGGCTCAGACCATGGACTTCAAACATGAGAGCTGATAAAGGAGAAGGGGCAGTTCCCCCGACTCCAGAGAGGGGCTCCCAGGGCCTCTCACATCTTACCTTGGCCACTTGGATCCAGAGCTCCACCACCCTGGCCCTGTCCTGGGCCGTCATGCTCGGGTCCCCAATGCAGGTGGTGACGATACATTCAACCACTCTGTTAAAGTGGGTCATGGTGGCATGGATGGTCGGTGCCAGGTGCTCATTGCTCCTGTTGTCACACTGGGACCAGATGGAGTCCAGGAAGTCGTGGGGCCTCACTGTCTTGAAGAGCTCCTGGGGAGGACAGGGAGTGTCACCCAGTCCTGCCACAGCCCAGCTCAGCTTCCGCAGCCCCCAGTCCCAGGCCGGGTCAGTGGTGAGACCTGGAGCTCAGGAAGCTGAGAATGCGGCCTGAGGCTTGTGGGAGTCCCTGGGTGTTGCCTGTGTCCCCTGAGGGCACCCAGCACAGGATGACCCAGGAACCGATACTGTGGCGCAGGGAAGTGGCATTTGCTCGCCACCCTGTCTCACTTCCTCTAAGCACCAGAACTCGGCTCCTGCTTGACCATCTCTAGGGGCATCTTCCACCCATTCTGACCATCCTGGGGTCTGACTCCTCTTTCAGATGCACATTCCCCCAAGGCAGGAACAAGCAGGGGCTTTGTTTGTCTGCCTTGTAGTCATGTACACATTAAGTGCCTAATTAGTGTTGAGGCTGTTGAGGCCTCCTGGGCAAATGAGTAAACTACCCAAGGACTAGACAGCACTTCAGTGTGCTCCCCTCCCCCACCAAAGCGCAGACTCTGCCCAACTTCCTCTCTGCTCCACCTCATCCACCTGCACAGCCACTCTGCATGGCAGCTGCTCTCAAAGTCCATCCCTACTGTCCACATGAGGACAGCAAAGGCTTGGGAGTAAAGAAGGCTGCTCAGGTCACATGAGGGTAAGTGGGGAAGCAAGAGGTTGGACCAAGATCATGGGATTCTGGATCAGGAAATGGCAGGTCTGGGGCAGCTGATGGCACAGGGAAGGCCTGCCTCACCTGCCCTGAGAGCCCCGCTGCTCACCACATCCATCAGTGTCAACTGCTCTGCCACCAGCCGGGGAGGGAACTCCAAGAAGTCAGGCTTCTCCTCCCTCAGCAGGTTCTTGTTGGTCACGTCCCAGGGGCAGGCGGGCTCTGGGGCTGGATCTGGCTCTGCTGTTATCTCTCCAGGTGGAGGGAGGATTCTCCCTGGAGCCAATGGTCCAGCTGGCTCCAGCTCAGGAGCTGGCACTGGGGCTGGAGCTGAGGTTGGTGGTGGCTCTGGCCCTAGAGGGACTGATGGAGGTGACACTGGCTCCAGCTCTAGCACAGGTGGTGGAACTAGAGCTGGAGCTGGATCTAGCCGTGGAGCTGGCCCTTGCTCTGGCGCTGGAGCTGGAGGGAGCTCTGGAGATGGTACTGCAGCAGGAGAAAGAAACAGTGTCACTCAAGTAGCTGACTTCGTCTGTGCCTGTCAAAGCCAGGAAAGACCGCACTGCCTTGAAGTGAACCAAGCCTCTGACCACTCTGCAACTTGTCTTCCCAGACTGCAGTTGCCTCACCTTCCAACTCTGCCTCAATGGGCCGTGGATGCTCCAGCTGGACCTGGAGAAGGTAGGCGTGGCCCTGAAGCCCCGAGCCAGGCAAGCTGAGATGCAGAGAGGCCAGCTTCATGCTGAAGCAGGGGTAGTGCAGGAGCTCCCAGAAATCCTGCCCTGGGTCCAGGCAGGTTCCCACCAGAGAAGAGATGGCACTGAGGGAGGCAATTGGGCAAGAGAGTCAGAGGCCTGGCCTTTCCCTCCACACTTCTCACCCAAGGCACCCTGGCTTGGGGCTGGGCCCTATGCCTGCCCCTCTCCATCCAGGTGAGAGCCACATGGCAGCCCTGACCCCTGTGAGGCTGTCCTGGCAGTGGCAGGCCTGCATATCCAGCAGGTTGACACAGAGTCTGTTGTGACTCTCTTCCCACTGACACTCTTCTTCTGAAGGTCTGGGACACAGCCCACCCCAGCACTCCATGCACTTGTGCAACTGGATTGAGCACTGAGACAGATTTGTGAGCAGGTTGCTCACACACCTCCTGTTCTGGGCCTGGAGGTGGTGGTCAGAAGAGGTAGTTGTGGAGAAGGGGAGGCCGATTAAAATGGGTCTGTGGTGGGTATGGGTTTCTAGGGAGAACTCAGCCCAGCCACCCCTCTGGTTCCCAGGGGTCCTGGCACCCATCCATAGCTCTTTGACTCCTGTCCTCCTGGACTGGAAGCCACCGGACCTCTGCCTTCCCATGGGAATCAAAAGATGCGTGAGATGCGTCTTCTGACAGGCTCACCTCAGCCACAGCCTCCATCTCTCCCCCCACAGCTTGTTCTTTAGAGACAGGAGGCCGTCCTTCTGGACCCAAAGACCACTCACTTTTTTAGGTGGTCCTGCGCTCTGCCCTCCTGGCTGGAATAAGGGGAGGTGCCTCCAGATGTAAAGGAGGCTATGAGGGCATCCCTTGGGATGGACGGTGGATGACAAGACCTGCAAATGATGTCTAATGTCAATGTCTGACTCTCAGACGGAAATTGAGGCCACGCATTGTGTCTCCTTCATTCACTGTTTACTGTCTCCAAATGTCCTGCATGCAGTAGGTGCTTAATCTACATGGTTGAATGAATGTAGTCCACCCAGAACCATCTCAGACACGTGAGTGGGCCTAGGGCCTCTCTGCTGCCCCAGAGATCCTTGATTGGCTACCCCAAGGAAAAGGACCAGGACCAGCTGGATGGAATCTCCAACTCCTTGACAGGGTGGTTTCCATGTGCTTTTCCAAACTCAGAAAGGCCGCATCTCAGAGATGGGTGAGGCAGACTACTTTTCACGGGGAAGAGAGAAATAAACACCATGCACAACCACAGCACGTCCACAGCCCTCTCTGCAGAGCCAGGCACCATGTAAGCACCCGTCATGGCTGATCCCATTAGTTCCTACAAGATCCCCATGAAATTTATCCTCTCCCACCCTGCTTCTCAGAGGAGCAAACTGTGGCTCAGAGAGATTTGGTGACACTCCCAGGACACACAGCTGGCAGGGGGCAGAGTCACCACTGTGCTGAGGAGGGAGTGGCCACTCACCTAGTAAACAGCTGGTCCAGGACGTGGTGGGATGTGTCTAAGGCCGAGTAATTGACCACGAAGGTGGTGAAGCTAGAGATGTTCCTCCTCAGGAAAGCTGGTGCGATGGACTCTGTCATCTTCTCCATCATGCCTGTCTGGAGGGCCCGCATCCTGCAGGCCTCATTTAAATTCACGGTCGACTCATCCTCACACTGAGGGAGAGGAGGAGGTACATACACTCAATGACATCATGATGAACCACTGGGAGAATTGAGGTGACTTTCTACCCTCCTGTGTAGCTGGTGGGAAGGAGTGGAGGTCCAGATTCCTTTGGGAGTGGGACTTGGAGCACTATAATGAGAAAACCCTGGGGGGTTCCAGGGGAGACTGAGATTTGAGTCTGCATTCTAGTAGTGCCTTGGTCATCTCAGAGTCCTGGGTATGAAGACCCCTCTGCACCCACACTCACCTCAGACCAGCCCTCTTCATTGACGGACTGGTGCACCTGTGTCCTCTCCAGGGAGATGGTGAACTGGAAACCATCTACCAGCTCCTCAACCATCACTTGGGTGCAGCTCTGCAGTGACAGTGCCCAGAAGTCAGGCCAGGAGGCATCAGGGGCCTTCCTGGACTTCGCCACAGAGGGAAACCCCACCACAGTTCAGGCACAGAGGGGCATCTGCATAGTCTCCATCAGGGAAGGAATGTGTTGACACCTCGAGAGCCTTGGATTCACATGTGGGTAGAAGAGCTTGGTCCCCAGCACTCACTTTCCTCTCCTGCAGCCAGATCTTCAGTATGAACATGACACACCACCAGATCTCCACCATTTAGCTACCTGCTCCTGCTCAGCGTCATTCCTCCTCATACTACCTTCTCTAACTCCACCTCCCACATACACACACACACACACACACACACACACACACACACAAAATGAGGGTCAAGGGGTGTGGGGCTGTCCATTTGGGATCACACTTGTGGCCTGACCTAGAGGGGCCTGCCCTGGGCTACGCTGTTACCTGATGGTTCCTCCTGCCAAAAGGCCACAGACATTCGAGGTGAGGGCTGAGCCAATGTCTAAAGCGACTTAACATGCTCTCATTCTTGGCTTTCCGGGGGCCAGAGCCTCGGAAAGTCACGGGACAACACGAGAACATCCTGCTGTGTCGAGTGTCTCCACTCAAATGAACTGGACAGGAGGCTGTTACAGTGTGGGTGCCTGGTAACCAGAGTTCTAAGTTCTGTTGGGGGCTGTCACCAAGGAAGTGAGGTCACTTCTTCAAGGTTCTATTACTTGGCCCCTTCCTTCAATCAGACCCACCCAAAGCCCCCGCTAGGCTGTTGGCTGCTCTCCCTCCTTGCCCATGTCATCTCCATCACTGTACACAAATATCCATCACCACCCTCCCCACATCTCCTGGGAGCGGAACCAGTGGCCAGCTTTGAGGAGACAGAGCTGAAGTCACACCTCTTTTATCCTACCAGTTGTGTGTCCTGGGAAAGACACTGTGCCTCTTGAGATCTCCCCAGTCTCCCAACCTGCACAATGGGAATGGTGCTAAAAACAGCTTTCTAGGAACATCGTCAGGTGTATACGAGATAATACCTACAACACCTGTGGATTGGTGTCACATGTGTCTAATGCTGAACCTCCCATCTATGTCAGTTCCATCTGTGCAGCCTCCACAAACCCCGACTCCATACTTCTTGTCACACATCATTGGCCTGAATTTGCTCTGGTTACTCTTATCTGCAGGAAGGGTTAGGAATTTTATCTTTTAGTTTGTTGAATTGTCACCCAAAATAAAACTGATTCTCTGTTCTGAATATTAAGGGAGAAGTTGAACAGTGGAAACTACCCGTGCTCTCTCCCTACACTAACCTTCAAGTTGAAGGGGAGAAGACGACATTTTCAGATGAATCAAGCGTGTATTTACCTACCACAGGCTCTCTTTTCTTGTTGTTTATTCATCCACAGAGAACAAGAAATCTTGCTTCCAAACCAGAATGTATGAGACGTCCACTGCCCTCTGTTCCCAGCAGAATGACCAGAACCAATTTGTTGAATCAGTTTTGGTAATCACATTTTCAATTTTTAAACTGTACAAGGCTGTGTCTCTTAGACTCCTAAGTGTTTTCAGTTTTAACTCCTTCAAACTTCTCCCGGATGTTTCTGTCTTATGGTGATTCCTCCTTCATGGGAGCTCTGAAGCTCTTCCTAGCTCCCCGGTTGTTGATGGTGGCAGATACACAGGTTTGATGGGGCCGAAGGTGAGGCAGTGTGATTGCCAGCCTTCTGCTACACCATTCTCAACCCACAGACACCCTGCTTCTCTGCTTGTCCCAGAGCCTTCAGTTGTAATTACTCTTCCTCCCCAGGGCTGTCTCCAATCTCATGTTGACATTATTGCTGTTCTCTGAAGCATTTGATGATGTGTTCAAATGAACAAGCATTTTGGATCCTGAACCAAAGAACCATTTAGAAAACACACTCTGAATGTGATCTGCTTTTCCATTCATTAAACTTTTCTCATAAACTTAATCACTTTTCTCCATGTGTGTGGAATTCAGTAACGATGTTCCAGAGCCCAGGTGATGTTACTTGATTTAGCTATAAATTCTAAGGCTTCAAGAGAGTTGTTGCCACAGATGGAATGAGTTGGCTGGGCATTCTTCCTTAATTAAGTGGTTGCATTGGATTTGAAGATAATTGTGGTTTGAGTCTGTTCCCTAAGGAGCCCCATCCCTCTCAGCAGGTTTCAGTATAAGAACTATCAGTATGTTCTGGCCTTGGTTTTTGCCATTGAGGAAATCAACAGAACCCCCATCTTTTACCCAACATATCTCTGGGAGTTGATCTCTATAATGTCCTGCACAATGAACAGAAGGCACTGGAGAGTTCCCTCATTTGGGTCTCAGGGCTGGGCAAAGACAACCCAAATTACACCTGTAGGAGAGAGAGTAAGTCTCTAGCAGTCCTTACTGAAACAACATGTGCAATTTCTGCCCAGATTGGAACACTGCTGGAACTGTACAAATTTCCACAGGTAAGCCTGTGTGGGATGGGGAGACATGAAATCATGTCTACTTTGATGCCATTCTCAGGTGCCTGAAAAGGAAGAAAGGAGGAGACTGTGTTTATGCATCTCTCACAGGATGTAATCTCCAAGGACGAGTGTATAGAGTCTTAGTGAGGTATGCACATTTCCTTTATTTGGCAGCCCTAAGCACTATGATTTCATCCATGTCCATTGATAACAAGGTTCCAGGGACCATCTGCACTTGGCCAGATTGGGTCCCAAGCCTGAGTCAACAAGTCATTTGCATGAACATCATTTGCAGTGATGCAAATGAACTGCATCAGAGGAGGCAATGTCAGGTGTAAGGTGCAAGTGTCAGAAAGGGCCCATGTCACTCAGGGCTCAGACAAGAACATTCCAGCATCACAGCCTCCAAAGTGCAAGACAGGGAGGGACAGCCTCACACACCCAGGGCCCAGGGCAGCCCAGGACATTCTATGTGTGACCCATGCAGGGCTGCACACCAATCATGAGTGCAGAAACATCACAAGCCCATGAGGCCCTGCCTGGGGAAGCAAAAGTCATGCTGAATTTATAAGATTCCAAATCAGTAACTCAAGATCAATGCAGAAATAAAGTTGCATTTTTGATTTTCTAGAAATTGACCTCCTTTCCTATTCCTCAGTTCTTTTAACCATGCTAATTCCGGGATCAATATGTTGTGATGATCCACTTCTGCACCCTCAACATTGGTTTCCTACATTATTAATGCTGTTGTGAGAAATTCCTCCCTTTCCTCACCCTAAAGCAGAGGATACTAGCTGGAACGAACCCCTGTATTCACCATCACCCCAAACATCTATGACTATGACAAAGGTCACACACATCTCTATGGCCCTGGAGCAAAGGGGATTTTAGGGCAGTGAAACCATAGTTCCATATGATTCTGTAATGGCGGATACATATTACTATGCATTTGTCAAAACCCGTAGGATGTACAACACAAAGAGTGACCCTGATTCCAACTATGGACTTTCATTAATTATAATGTATCTGGACTGGTTCAGGAATTATAACAAATGTACCACACTAAAGTTAGTAATTTGTAGTTAATAATGTTACAGTAATAATGTTATATAAGTTATAATGATTGCTAATGAGATGTTAATAATAAGAAAACTATGCTGGGAGGGATGAGGGGATATATAGGAACTCTCTATAATGTCCACTTAATTTTTCTGTAAACCTATAACTGTAAACCGTTATATGAAATAAAATCTATTTTTTTAAACCGTATTTTCCTATCTGGTAGCCTCTAGATACATGTCACCATTGAGAATTTAAAATGTGGCTAGTCTAAATTGAGATGTGTTGTAAATGTAAAATACACTATGGGTTTCAAGGATTTTATATAAAACCATGAATGTATAATACCTCAATGATAATTACATATTAACTACATGTTGAGATAATAATTCTTTGGAGATGTTGGGTTAAATCAAATATATTAAGATAAAAAAATGAAAGGCTTACATGGCTACTGACTTGGGAATTGCAAGATGCACCACCACACACACACACGAGACTCTGGCTGAGGCAGGGGGTTCTAGATTTTGCAACCACCTCATAAATTTATGGCCTCCCACACTCAAATCCACCTCTCCTGACTTGGAGCAAGGCTGTTGCTATGGGTTGAATTGTGTCTCCCAAAAGATATGTTGATGTTCTAATCCCTGGAAGCTATGAATGTGACCTTATTTGGAAAGAGGGTCTTTGCAGATGTGATCAAGTTAAGATGAGGTCCTTAGTGTGGACTCTAATCCAATATGACTGGTTGGACAGGAAACAGCATTTGATGACAGAGGCAGAGATTGGACTGATTCAGCTGCAGCCAATGAACACCGATGATTAGCGGCCACCACCGCAAGCTGGGGGAGTCAAGGAAAGGCCTGCTGATACTTTGATATCAGATTTCTAGGCTTCAGAACTGGGAGAGAATGAATTTCCTTTGTTTTAAGTCACCCACTTTGTGGTATTTTGTTACAGCAGCCCTGGAAAGTCATACAACTATAAATGGCAGAGCTCATGTCACACAGGAAACATAAAACAGAGGCAGAAAAGGGGGATTTATTCTCTTCCTTCCAGGTTGGAGTGGTTTCCAGAAAAACTGGTTGCTGTAGCAGAGGTCCCTGGTGTCACTGTGGTTTTTCTGGGGCCACAGGAGCTGGTGAAGATGTTGGGCTGTTTGAGGAGACAGAGATAGTGGTATGCGGAGCTCTAACTATTATGCTGGAAATTTTGGAGATATTTGTGATTCAAGAGTCCTTAACTGGGGAAAAGGCCATCACAAGGTTATTGGAATCAGGTCCAACTTGCCCTTCCCCACCGTTGCCTGAGAAAAATGGGACCTTGTCCAATTCATGATGAACCAAAGAAGAACTTCCATGTAAGCTGATTTATAATATTGAAAATTTTCCAAACTCTTAAGTGTCTGTTGATAGGATGCTGGTTAAAGCTATTATAATAAATTCAAATTAAGTACTCTAGACATTAAAAATCAAATCGGAGTCTATTTTTTGAGCAAAAACTAAGTTTAGCTATTATAGGGTACCAACGTTGTGAAATGAAATTTTTGCGTTTATATACATAAGAGGAAAATTGGCTGGAAGACAAAGCACCAAAATATTAATAGGGAATATCTTTGAAAGATGAACTTACAGTTGACTCAGTTTTCATTTTTTTTTCTCTTTGCTTACCTGATTTTCTGCTAAAATGATCATGCAATTTTGGTAATAAGGAAAATTGTGTATTGTTTTACATGACTAGACCATCATCGTTGAAGATTCTATGAAACAGATGGGAGAAATAAGGGATCAGGTGTGTCTCTGACTTTTGTCAGGAAACAGCGCTCAAATCTCTGGCTACAAGAGGAGTGCTGCTTTTCTGGAGTAAGGGCTTAAACAGCTTATTCCCTCTCCAAGGAGAAAATGATCTAACGTACAGTTCAAGCCTGCAGATAAACTGCTGAACCTAAAAGACAGTTGTCTTCAGATCACTGTTATCATCTCATCTTCTTTTAGTCTGCTAAACTGCAGCATCGCCTTATCCATCCTGTGTCATCCATGCGCCCCTGTTGTTGATGGTGGTGGTGGTTGTGTGTGTGTGTATGTGTTTGTGTCGAGGTAAAGGTGAGGGGAGGGAAAAGGTCAAGGAAGTAATAATAGCAAAGATGGCATCATAAAATTGAGACTTCACAAGTACTAGCCACCAGACTTAATCTTATGCACCTTAAATCCTGTGTCATTAAAATGTGACATTGGTGACAATCCCAACTAAATAAGAATACACCTCTAATTGTTGACTCTGTTTCACTCTTGATTTTCTGTCCAACTTTCGCGTTTTTCTTTTTTTTTGGCAATACTTTATTTTCTAAAGAATGAAACTCCTAGGAAACAGTCCCTTAATAAACATCGAATCTGATTTCCAAGGGCCAATTATCCACTCTTATAATGGTCTCTCCACGATCAAAAATGTGAAAGGCCGTTGGCTAGAGTGGAAATCTTGGAGTTATGCCAGTGGCACACTGTATTTCCCTACTTGAATTTCTGCACCTGGTTTGGCGGGAACTAAGAGACAGTACTGAACTCTGCAATGTGCAGGATGGCAAAAAAGGTCAGCCCCAGGCTGACTCCAAGACCCAGAAGGCATTTGTGGATGCCAGCAATTAACCTAAATTATCTTTGTTCCCTCTCAGGACTCTACTGCTTTCTTGCTTTCATTGAGATTCAAAAGTGTTCAACCCAAGGTTTGTTGATGGTGAAGGAAGTGGTTAGTACCTCTTGCATTTCTACAGCACTGGGTTTTCAACACAGTCCCTGTGTGTGATTTTATATTATCCTACAACCATTTGGAGGTAAGAAAGACAAACATTGTCCTCAACCTGTTTCCGATGGAGAAAGTGTGGCATAGAGATGGTAAGTGAACTTCTTAAGTAATGAAGAGAATATCATACAGAGAATGGAGGCCAATGCTATTTGATCTACAGGTAGACAATCGTGAGTTTGAACCTCTGCTCCCATAGATACCAAGAGATGACCTTGGGAGAATATAGAACCTCTCTAGGTTGCTTCTTCCTCAACTTGAAATGTGAATGATAATATTTACATGATATGGCTATTTTGAGGAAATGCAATAAAATAAATAGAACATCTGAATGACATTTTGTGGGATGCCTTATGTGTGATAAATGCTTAGTAGTGATAGGCATTATTTTAATCAAAGCTTCATTTAACTAGATTCTTTTTTTTTTTTTTTTTTTTGTGAGGAGATCAGCCCTGAGCTAACATCCGCCAAGCCTCCTCTTTTTTTGCTGAGGAAGACGGCCCTGGGCTAACATCCATGCCCATCCTCCTCCACTTTATATGGGACGCCGCCATAGCATGGCTTACCAAGCAGTACTTCGGTGCGCGCCCGGGATCCGACCCAGCAAACCCCGGGCCGCCGCAGCGGAGCGCGCGCACTTAACCACTTGCGCCACCCGGCCGGCCCCTTAACTAGATTCTTAATGGCAAAATGAGATAAGGCAGATTGCTTCACTCCTTTATTAATAAATAACTTTATTACAAAATAATGCAAAATGGCATTTTGTCCATTGTTTCCATTATGTAAAATTCATGACCCTTCAAATGCTTCTGATACTCACTCTTTATAACCAGAAGAGAGGAATCTCACTGTTTCCTCACTTCCTGCGGCCATAGAGGGGCAGCTACAATAGGTACCATTTTTGCAATATTTTGCAGAATATATATGGCTCTTTTGTCTACTTGAATATACTTCTTTTTTTCCCTAAAAATAACACCTTAATCAAATGAGCATGTATAGGTTTTCATTGGAAAGTAAATCTACGATATTTGCATTTGAGTACTCCATTACTCGCTAAAATGGAAGCTGATTTAGATTCAGAAAGGATATGGATTTATAGCTGTTAAGGAAGATAAGAGGGTGCAAAATATTTGTACATAATTTGAAAATTACATGGAATCTAAAGACCAGAATTATCCATCAGTAGTTTCTCCTGGGAAAACCTAAAATGAGACCCCATTACAACTGCTGTTGTGTGTCCACAGTGATGCACATGCACATTGAAACATGGTGCCGTAATAGCCTCCATGAAGGTTTTTCCCTGGTATGCCAGACTCTATCCGTCCTGCAATCTACCAGCTGGGAGACCAGGGGCAAGCCTTCTTTGGACCTCATTTTCCTGGTCACTAAAATGGCTTTAAGAGTTACTGTATGAAGAGGCCTGCTTCAATGATTAAGTAAGATAACTCCAGTAAACTGCCTATTTCAGTACTCGCCAGAATAAGTGCACAATAAGTGTTGTTTCTATTTCCTCCGACTCAAACACTGATCATAATGTTGGAAATAAGATGACTTCTCTATTGCACACCAGCAATGAAGAACACTTCTTCAGAGGCCTGCAGAAGCAATGCATTAGTGAGTTCAGGACTCAGGGCTTACATAGGGGCTCAATGGATTCAGATCATTTCATCCTTTCCCCAGGTGGTTGGTCAAAGTGAAATGTCAGAAATCATACAAAATGGTATTCAAAGTGTTGTTTCTTCTTCAGTTGAAGATGGTATGTCTTTTATTTCTTTTCAAAAATACTATTTGGAAGAAAAAGTGAAAATGAAGTGAATTTTCTTGTCTTTCTCAGTAATAAAGTCCAAGGACAAAATGTATAGGTGTGACGAGGGAGGAAAAAAGGAAGAAGACCAGAAAAATAAAAAGGAAGAGAAAAGAATTAAAAGATATTATATGGATTGATTTTATTCAAATGAGTACATAATCTCCCAGGTGAACAATTTAGATGCATGTTTTGGCACACATTTTTAAAAATTTTTATTTACTTTATCATATGTTAGAGGATGAATCTCTTTCTTTATAATTTTATCTCATTTGGATTCAATACAAAAGTTTCAATATCACAACTAATGAAATTAAAAGTAATTTAAAAATTAAATCTTATACAAATAAATCTGCCCCCTGAATCATAGCCATCTGCTTCCAGAGATGATGGAGAAAGGGTGTGAGATAGGACAATGGATAAGAAGATATGAAAGGGACTTGGATCTTGGGAAAAGGAGAGGAGATGGAGGGGATTAGAGAGAAAGCTTCATGAGGAGAGAGAAAATGAGTCATAGGTTTGGTGAGGTGATAAAGAAGGAAGAACTAGAAATAGAACTGGTGTTGGAAACAATCTGAGGTTTAAGAAGTCCAATATAAACCTGGGAATTTTGGCTGATGGGAAACCATGGCTTTAAATTGTGACAGGGTGACTCATGACACCTCACTGAGTTGATGTAAAAGAATGAAATAAAGGTCAAGAAATTCTAAATCAAGTCTTATTAAAAATTCTTAGGGTTTTCATCAGAGAACTCTTTTATTCTAGAAGCAGCTGAGATGCAGAGGTTCTCAAGCCTGAGCATCATCGTCATCCCCTGGGGAGCTTGTTCAAACAGATTCCTAGCCCGGGACCCAGACTTAGATTCAGTAGGGCTTGGGTGGAGCCAGGAAATTTGCATTTGTAACAAGCTCCCGGGTGATGCTGATGCTGCTGGTCCTGAGACTATACCTTGAGTAGGACAGTTCAAGAGGATTGCTCCAATGTTTTCCAAAAGAGTTTGAGTCCCTGCCGAAAGAAAAATTTTTTTTTCTAATAACATAAGCTGGCAACACCAATCATGTTCATTGATCATCCATTGAACAAATGTTTACAAAGTGAGTACCACTTGCCGAGTGTCACACTCAGCACATAAAAGGATTCGAGTAACCAAGACTCATGTTGACTTGATGCAGCCCAGGGTCTAAAGAGAGTTCCTATCCTCTCCTCCACTCTAACGGTTGTTGTGACTGTGAAAATGTCTCCACTACTTGTCCCCCAAATGCAACGTGCAATAACATCACAAAGGGTTATGGATCTACCACTGACACAGGATTTATATCATGTCCTGGAAGGGAGAATTTTACAAACGGCACAGAAGATTGCAACGGTAAGTCCAAATAGAGTAACAGCCTTCAAAAATCAGAACAGAGTTAGTTGCGGCAAAATTGAACCAGTTCCTTAGAACATGACCTGAAATTCTAGAGAAAACCTACCGAAGTGAGCAAAGATGCCAGGAAGAAAACAGGTCATAGAACCGAAATGTGACACCAGGCCTACAATTGATTTTTCTCTTTTATTGGTTGCTTTAAAAAAATAACAGTGAATGTTGAAAGTAGTCCACACCTTAGAGTCTTAACTCATTCTGCAATAACAGCCTAATAGACCAGGGTTTTCAATCAAAGCCCAAGGCCATCCATAGTTGGAAACGTTACTAAGCAGATAGAGAAGCCTGTGCACATTATCAAATTAAAACCCAGGAAACAAATGGGAATCGTAACAGCATAACAGTTGACTTTTCCCATTTATCCAGTCCCCGTCCTAGATGTGGACATTGTATGAACAGGTTAGTCTTCTATTCCCATTTTGATTATCTCTATGATACTGGAGAATTATTGCCTCTGTGCACAGCAGGCTGTTACTGCTAAGAATTCTCCCAAAGATCATACACTCAGATAATTTTTAAGCTCTTAATATCTTAGGAAAATCTCTTATCTCTTCAGTCCAGCTGTCCTTATCAGTGGCTCCCAAACCTGTATGCTGAATGAAATCACCCAGGGTTTTTCTGAAAACATCAGATTCTGAGTCCCAACTTCTCTGAAATTCGTTTTACTGGGTCTGAGATTTACTTCGGGATTTATATTTTCAACAATTATCTCTAAATATTTCTGATGCTGTCAGTCCACAGAAACGTCTTGGGCACCACTGCCAATGGATAGGTGGAGCGTATACATTCAGCTGGTTTGATTATGAACTGTTTGCTCCATTCCACAGATGAGGATGAATGCCACTGACTGACCACCACAAAATTATTGGACCTATCCAATTGGAAGCTACCTTCGTACCCCTCAACCTGGTTTGGCTCCAAGTAAGGGAAAGTCAAACTTCACACCTGAAGAGGAAGAACGCACGGGTAAGTATTGATAAAGCCCAGTGCCTGCGGACCACCAGGAATGCATATGACGTCCAAAGTGTTAGGTTTATTAATGTGCTGCAGCAAAGTGTACCTCCCATTGGGAAGCTTCGGTGTCTCAGTAAGAAGATGCTAGAAGGGGCTTATTGAAGTGTCTGGCCTTATGCCACGTGGCTTTGAGGAAAGCTAAGGAAGCAAGGGTTTCTTCTGTAAATGGTCCTGTCAGGAAATGAGTGCAAGTTGATAACTGGATATTTTCACTTTCAGGTAGGAGAAGAGACTAATGAAGTTGGGTAAGAGTTGTCTTTGCTTCAGAAGCAGAAGCATCCGTGTCAGCCAGGAGAGTGGAATGTTTGGGAATTTGTCAGGAATGCAAATTTTCAGGCCCCAGCCCAGACCTACTGAATTGAAATCTGTGGGGATGGGACCCAGCAGCGTGTTTGAACAAGCCCTCCAGGCAGTGCTGATGCACACCAGAGTTTGAGAACCACTGCCTTAGCCCAACCTACAACAGTAGTCAAAAAAGGTGGCAGGGGACACGCCATAAAAATCATGTCAAGAATTATTGCCCACCAATGCTGGTGATAGGTTACACTGTTTTATATAATAAAACAGGGACCGTGGCTAGTATAGGGAATAGTCTATAGAGATGGTATAAGGAGTTTGAGAGAAATATTCAGGAACATTTGAAGGTAAACATTCTTCATTAATGCTACTCTGTTTCCCTGGGTCTCCAAAACATTTTTTTTTTTTTTTAGAAAACTTGATCCTGTCTCACGTTTAGATACTTGATGCTACAGGAATGTGAGAAGAAAAATGGGGAGACGTTTTTTCATCTTGTAAGGTCAAATAGTTCCTGACCTTGAGGAAGTAACTCTCTGCAGCTTCTCTTCTATTTTTCATTCTTGGAAATCAACCCTAATTCTTCTCAACTTGGCAAAAATAAATTTTCCAGAGACTGTGAAGTCCAGGTGAGTTTCATACCGTCATCATCTTGTGGACTGGGCATGAGAAGGGGCAGACATAGAATATACTTAAGACTCTCGCAACATTTTTCAATATGTTGTGTGGTAGATATTTTTCCAAATACGAACCTAAATGTACCAGCTCTATTTATTCGTTAGATACCCGCTAATTTAAAATGCTACTTTTCAAAATGCAATGTGATAACTAAAACATGGTGCGGTGTGCATAGAAATTCTGTGTACTATTTTGCAATTTTTTTGTGAATTGGGTGGGGAAGTGACCATTAGCCCTATTGCAGCCCTGGAGCTGGGCATCCCACACACATGAATTTAGTTCTTACACTCTCTGCTCTCTTCGTTTCACCTATTTTCTTATTTCCCTAACAGGAACAACATTTTTAATTAATGCAGCTTTATATATTTTAATAACTCATAGGTCATGGCATTAAAAATTTTCCTTTTTTTCTGAATCTCAGTTGAGCATGCCTTTCTTTAATACTAAATGTGTTGAATGCCAGAAAATATCCCTCGAGTGGTCAATTCAGATACTAAATCTCTTATAACTGATTTTGATTTTTACATATTGACTTGTTCTGAGAAAACTACTGGCAAATTGTACTAACCATCTATAAATGCATAATTAGCTTTAAGTCAACATCATGGTCACATGAACTATCAGCCACTCAAAGTCTTGGCTGCCCAAGTTAAATACACATATTTCTATGAAGCCCAGATCTCTGTGGTATAAAGAAAATGTCCAAATTGCCATTCTAGTGTGTGTTTTATTAGCTGACTTTCACAAATTATCAGAATAACAATAAATGGATTTGCTCTGACTTAGTGAGGCTCTCAAATAGGTGTGGAAATGGGAATGCAACACTCTCTTTAAAGGTTTGAAATCCTTTCTAATATTTTAATATCTTTTCATGCTTGGTGATTCTCAAACTTGACCATACATTAGAAACACGTGGAAGGCTGTACAAAATGTACTTATACCTGGGTCTCTGATCAATCAGAATCTCTGAGGTTAGAGCCCTATTGTCTATATAGTTTAACTTGTCAAATGATTCTAATATACAAGGGTGGTTGAGAACCATCACAAATGGCTCCCAGGGTTTCCTCTCAATCATCTGGCTGGCAGGCCAGATCACTGGAATCCTAGTTCATTTTCGAAGGAAAAGGGAGCACATACAGAATAAGTATCCAAATCACTAGGAGAACGGGAGGTTCGGAGAGATTTTAATAGTTAAAACTATTTCCAAAAGAGGGTCTGTGAGTCTGCACTGAGGATACTATGCTTCTCTCTCCTTCCACCCACCCCCTAAAAGTTCCTCAGTCTAGAAGCCCACAGACGTATATGTATTTGGCTTAATTCAGTAGGTAAACAGGTGAAAACAGATGTTCTTTTCTGGCCCAATACATGAAGTCTCTGATAGTTCACCAGATTATTTTACCATATTGATTAACTCTATTCATTTTACTAGTTTTTAATATAGTTGTTGTTTTACTCAATTGGTTAACAATGAATATTTACGGTAAGAGAATAGCAGACAGCAGAACAGGGAGACCGTGAACAAGAAAAGCAACACATACATGAAAAATAATGACAGAAAGGACAGAATGTGGGACAGGAAGGCAGAGCTGTATTCATCCATAGTTTTTCGAGAAGCGACCCGATAACAGGAGAACAGTTACTTCCTACTAGGTTTGAACAATTGCGTTGATTTTCCAAGCATTCTGTTGCAATGCACCCATCATCTCGATATGTAGGAAGACAAGCATCCCCAAGGAAGGTGTTTCTTTAGTTCCAAATCTCTAGAGAAAGGTCTTGGGCACAGAATATTCAGTTTCAGGCATCTCTTTCCATTTTCCTTAGTGACATTTTCTATATTTTATGGCAGGGGATAGCTAATTCTTTTGATCTCCTCGCAAACGTTACTGCCTACGGAACTTCTGGAGACAAAGAAGAAACGGCTGTGGTGCTAACTCTGCGTCTTCAGGGTGTTCAATCAGCAGCATACGGTGCAGCTCAGAAACAAACCACAGAGCGGAAACGGAGGGTAGAGACACAGTTTATGGGTAAGCCCACACCGGTCACTCTTCCTCACAAGGCATCTGCTTGGATGAATGTGTTTCAAAATGGGTTGTCTCTGCAAAAAAAATTCATGGACCACAATGAAAATAAGACCCTTTCAGAACCTACACAGGCCAGGAGTCATGAAGTTTCCACAGAGTGTTATTGAATAAAGTAACTTGTGTCCTAGAATAATGAAATCATGGGTGGAAAGATTGCGACTGGTCACTCTCAGTCTAACCACATATTTAACATTCTTTTTGGGTATTTTCCAGGTTTGTATTTCAATGGGCACTTGTCCTTCAGCTGCTAAGCTGGAGGACTTATAACTTATCTAGTGCATGGTTTCTTGACTTTGGCAATATTGATATTTGGGGCTGGTTCATTCATTGTTGTGGGGACTGCCTTGTCTATTATAAAATGATTAGCAGCAAACCTGGTATCCAGATGCCAGAACCTCACCCTGCCATCATGACAAACCAAAATATCACCAGATATTCCCAAATGTCCCCTGGCGGGTACAAATCACCCCTGGTTCAGAACCACTGATGTGGAGAAATAAGATGTAAGTACATGAAATAGTAACCATACATGGCAGATATAATCAGTGTAAAATGACTATATTTCCCAGAGATTGGAAATCTTACTTTCAGGCAGGGTTGCCAAAGAAACGCTTCAAAGAGGTAAGAATCAAGGATGTGGTCAAGAAGGGAGAAGAGAAGGAAATACCATAAAAAATAAACTGACCCATTATGCGGTGATTGATGGAAGGATATCTGCATAAATAAGTGATGAAAGCAATATAGCAAAATGTTAGCAATTGTAGAATGTGGGTGGTGGGTATTTGGGTGTTTAGTGTGCAATCTGCTTGACCATTTGTGATAAATTGTTGGGAACATATTTTTTTAAATAAGGCAAAATACCAGTGAAAGAAAGCCAATTGTAAAAGTTACTGCCCTCAAAGCATGATGACATGTGACTGTAAGATAAGTGCACAAATAACAACTCCTTGACTGCAAGTCTAAAGCATTCTAGAACTAGGACTATACCACTGTACCATATTTCCAAGGTGAAGCACATAGTTCAAGAGCTTTCACCAACTTTAACCAATTTGGTCCTCATGACAGTCCTGTAGAGTGAGCAAGGAAGGTGCTGCATTTTATGGATGAGGGAATGGATTCAAAGAGGTTGAGATTTAATCACTATGTGATATATGAATAAAAAGGCAAATTATGATTATTAGTAATTCAATCCATTTTATTGCAAAGTAGTTTTCTGTTATATGAGCATACCACAGTTTATCTCTTCTATTGATGGACGCCTGAGCTGTTTTCAATTTTGGCACTATTGTGAATGAAACTCCTACAAGCATTCTTGTACAAGGCTTTTTGTGGACCTAAATTTTTGTTGCTCTTGGATGTATACCTAGGAGTGGAATTGCTGGGTTTCAGTTAAGAAACTGCCTAACAGTTTTTTAAAGTGATTGTACCATTTTACACACCAAAATATGAGAGTTCCAGTTGTTTCTCATCTTCACCAACACTTGGTGTTGTCGGTCTTTTTCATTTTAACCATCCTAATGGGTGTGTGGAAGTATCTCATGGGGTTAATTTGCATTTTACTGATGACTTATGATGTTGAGAACTTTTTCATGTGTTCACTGGCCATTTCTTCTTTGTTCACTGTCTACTCAAGTTTTTTGTCCTTTTAAAAAAGTTGGATTGTCTGTTTATTATTGAGTTGTAGAAGTTCTTTATATATTCATGACACAAGTCTTTTGTCAGATACATGTGTTGAGAATATTTTCCCCAATCTGTAGCTTGCCTATTCATTTTCTTGATGAGTAAGTGTTGAATCCTGGATCCTAGGAAAGAGCTTGCAAATGGATCAACTCTCCCTTATTCAACTTATGTTCCAGTCCTCTTGATCAAGCACCCTAGACTCCAGTCTCACACATGCTCTCCTGACTTATGCTGGTCCATGCTGGGTAGGTTTTGTAGCTCCCTGGTGCATAGTCCCTTTGCTCCCTTGTCAGCCTCAATGTGTCAGCAGCTTGGTTATGTTGTGACTTAATCCTAATTTTGAGATTAAATCACAGTTGTAGGGATTAAAGTCCTGGTGGCCAGGAAGGGCAGATCCTGAATATCCACACCCCACTGAGATGGAGGTGGGTGGGTGAACATTGTCTTGTGGGGAAGCAGCCTCTGCATCATCTCCAAGCAAGTGGGAGACAGGAGGTTAGTGCATAATGGAAATGAGTGGGCTACCTTTGGAGGCTCAGAGGGTTCAGGGGAATCTGGGGATTCAGGATCTTCAGGGACATCAATCTAGATAACTCCATCCATCTTTTTCCCAACCGGGCCCTGACCTTGGTACAGCAGACCTACCTTTGTTGGGAATTTATCCTTCTTTGGAGTTTGGCTGTTCTGACCATTGAGTCTTGGGCCTGGTCCCCAGTTTCTCTGCCTTCCCCCAGAGGAGATGAGAGCCTGTTTGTATACTGCCAAGGTGGCTATGGTGGTTTGAAGATATGTCCACAAATTCTTTGATATTCTTCCCTTCAAAAGGTGGAGCCTAATTCCCCTCTCCTTGAGTGTGGGCAAAACTTGACTACTCACTCCTAACAAATAGAAGAAAGTACAAGTGATGTTGTACATTTCAGAAACTGGGTCAGAAAAGGCACTGAGGTGTCTTCCTTGCTCTCTCTTGGATTTCTTGCTCAGGAGGAAGTCAGCTGACATGTCATGAGGAAATTCAGGCAACAGATGGAGAAATCCTTGAGGTGAAGAACCGAGGCCTCGTGCCAACAGCCACACGAGTGATTTTAGAAGCAGATCCTTCAGCCTCAATCAAGTCTTCAGATGACTGTAGCCTCAGCTGATATCTTTTATTGTTGTTGTTGTGTGTGTTGATTGTGGAGTGTTGGTTAGAAGTAAGCTTGTTTTACTAATAGAGGCAATTCTCACTTTAAAGAACATTTTTTTGCTGCACAGATAAAAGGAGGGCATGTTGGGAGAATAAAAAAATAGTAGATTAAAGATAGACTTTGAAATACTGGACACCAGAGATGTTCTAGAATGATAAACTCAAAGATGATGGTACATTGTACAATAAAACAGGGGTCAGCAAACCATGGCCTTTGGGTTGACAACCTGTTTTTTTTAAAATAAACTCCAGATGTTACAATGTTATTACGGTGGTAGAGTTTTTATTTTATAACTTTTTTGAGATATATGTCACATACCATACGATTCACCCACTTAAAGTACACAGTGCAGTAGTTTTTAGTATATTTACAGTTTTATAACCATCACTACAGTCTAATTTTAGAACATTTTCAACACCGCAAAATGAAACCCCGAGCACATTAGCATCTCTCCCCATTCCTGCTCCATCACTTGACCCAGCCCCAAGCAACCACTGTTCCGTCTCTAAGGATTTACTATTCTAGACCTCTGCCCATTGAGTTCTGCAGATCTTCCAAGTGTTGACACATTTCATTATACGAAAACAAAACAAAACAAAATACCATACAGTGCTTAACACTACCCCCGACCTATCAGAAAAGTCTTACATAGTGGAAAGCTGTCAAGCTCTTTGTATCAAGTGTAAGTTTTCCATAATTTTGGCTGAGAGCTTGAATTTTGTCATTGTCAACAAATACTGTCAGTTGTTTTCCTTGAAGTGATAGGCTCTTGGAGGTAATTTTTGAGAAAATGTGTGCCAAATACCCAAAACTGAATAACCTCAGTTTGTCAGTCGTTCTTTTAAGTAAAAATGACGTTCTATCAAGAGTGGCTAGGTCAGCTCAGATTGTCACACAAGTGCTTCTCCTCAAGACAGCCATTGTCCTTCAGTGCGTAACAGAAGTGCTTCCCGCCTACTTCCCATTTCATCACATACTACGTATTATATCAAAATATTAAAAAGAGGTATATTCAAGGTCAAGATTTAATAAAGTTAATAACATACGGGCCGGCCCCGTAGCATAGCGGTTAAGTGCGCGTGCTCCGCTGCTGGCGGCCCGGGTTCAGATCCCGGGCGCGCACTGAGGCACCGCTTCTCCGGCCATGCTGAGGCCGCGTCCCACATACAGCAACTAGAAGGATGTGCAACTATGACATACAACTATCTACTGGGGCTTTGGGGGAAAAATAAATAAAATTTAAAAAAAAATAATATTACTGCTCCATCAAGAACGTTGTTTAGGGGCCGGCCCTGGGCGCAAGCGGTTAAGTGAGCGCGCTCCGCTGCGGCGGCCCGGGTTCGCCAGTTTGGATCCTGGCACACACCGACGCACTGCTTGTCGAGCCATGCTGTGGCAGCATCCCATATAAAGTAGAGGAAGATGGGCACGGATGTTAGCCCGGGGCTGATCTTCCTCACAACAAAAAAGGAATGTTCTTTAGTAAAACTGGCTTTTTTTTTTTTTTTTCCAGCGTGAGGTCATGCCTGTGAGGACTACGATGACTCTAATATAGTTTGGTGCAACCACCTTGATTTGTGCTGAGGCGTCATCTCTCTTCAGTCATATCTGCTCCCCTCCACCTGGGGGCAGATGACCTCTGTCCCAGCTTCCAGTGGGACAGATAAGTTTTGCCTGTTTCTGAACTTCATATAAATGGAATCATAGAGCATATACTTTTTCGTGCCCGGCTTCTTTCACACAACATTATGTTTGTGAGATTCATACGTGTGTATGGCTACGGTTTGTTCTCTTTGCTATTTGTATTTTCCTTGTAGAAATATCTGTCCCTTCTGTTGTAGATAGATATTTGGGTTATGCCCATGTTTTTGTTTTTGACTCGTGTGAGTAGTGCTGCTCTGAGTACTGTACCTGTCTTTGATGAACATATGTGCATGTTTCTCTTGGTATTTACCTAGGAGTAGAATTGCTAGGTTGTAAAGTATGTGTATTTCAGCTTAGCAACTGCTGCTGGTTGGTTTTCTATGATGTTATGTTTTTAAAATCATGAAATTAGATTGGACAAACAACTGTGATTTATATATAACAAAATAAAAGATGGGAAAATGTGTACTAGATTGGAGAGGCAGTTTGGGGCCACACTCTCCGGAGCCTGAATGCCATGTGAAGGCAGAGTGGGCCGGGTGGTACAGTGAAGATGGGGCTAGGTTGAATCCAATCCTTACATTCTGTGTTACCTTGGCCAAATTACTTAACCTTCTTCAACATTAGTTTCCTCCTCAGTAAAACGGGGATAGTACCCACCTAAAAGTGTTGTTTAGAAGATGAAATAAATAATGTATGAAAACTGCTTAGAAGAGGGCCTGGTACTTAAGACATCCCCCAAAGTATTAGTTTCTTTCCTCCCAAAGGATTTTATTTGGAAATATTAGGAGATATGGATAATATTTGAGCAGGAAGATACATCATTAACTGTTATATCCTTTAAAGTGTTTAATAAACTAAAGGTAAGTCTGAGACTGAAGTGTTGGAGTTGCAATCCCCTAGTTTTCTGCTGGCGGGTATATTTTATGCCTGGCACAGAATGGGAGTGAGTGCATTTTGAGCTTCATTCTCAAGATATTGTTCTACGGAATGCACAGACCTGCCCATAGATCTACCGGGCTTTGAAGAGTAGAAATAACTTATTGTCATCACATAGCAAAAGCATTTTGGCGTTCTTCTTTCTGTAGCATCTGCCCCAGAGGATGAAGCCCTAAAAGGTAAAGAGGAGAGACCAAGATGCAAATAATTGGTCTTTGTCTCAGCTGTAAAGAGATGACCATTGCTGTCATAGCCAAAGAAAGGCAAGGCCAAAGGAGCTGAAGTCCCAAAGTCTTAGGACCTAATAGCATGAGCAGTGACGTCAGATATAAGGAGAAGGTAAGGAACAGCATCAGATGAACCTGACTGGAACAAAGGGAGGTGGCCTGGAGATGCTGGTGTTTTGTCTGGATGTAAGGGAGGAGGGAGCAGAGTGGAGGGCACCTCCTGCTTTCCCAGTGGACACAGGCTGAGTAAAGACTTGTCTTCTTCAGTCTCATCATAAATGTGTCAGCCTGTGATTTAGTTATCTGTGGTCTCTTCCAATTAAACAAGATATGTGCAGCCATGACCATCCTGGAGATGCTCATCCAGAAACTGTTGTTGGAGGATAACTGTTCACAAAGCTTATGTAAAAAAAAATGAGAGCTCCCTATAGGGAGGCTGAGTGGATTAGTGACAGCTTCCTCTCATCCTTCAGTCTCACACCATGCCAGAATAATCTTCCTAAAGTACCACATTGATCATGGGAAGCCCTACATCAAATGCTTAAGTGGCTCTCATTGCCTATAAAATCAGTCAGACTTCTTACCCTGGCATTCGTGGTCCTCGCTGAGCTGACCTCATTCTGTTGTGAGCCTTCTTTCTGATGACTCAGTAAACCATACTTTCTTCTTTAGCAAAACTAGTTTACTTGAGCTTTTATGACTTTTTAATTCTTTGTGCTTTTATAAATCCTACTCATTCTTCAGGGGCCAATTCAAATTTATTTTCTGTCTTCCCTGAAGTTTTTTCTTTCCAGTCCAGCTTCCAGTATTTTCCTTCCTGTGAATTTCTGTAGCAAATAATTTGTTCATATTTAATTTGGCAACTAATCTTGTGCCATCTTGTGATGATATTTTATGGTGGACTGTTGTTTACACCTTTTTCTCTTTGCTTACATTTTCATTGTTTTATTTTTTTCTCCAACCAATTCATGAGCTCCTTAAGCCAGAGTCCCTGTTATCAAGTTACTTTTTAAAAGAATGAGGTTACTTTTTATGTCTCACTATATCAAGCTAATGATTTACAAGTAATAGGCCCTTAATGAGAGTTTCTGTGTGTGTGTGATTATATGTGTCTTTTGACAGTAAAAATGAAGATAAATAAAACTATATGCCAGAAAACATCAAGGATATCTTACAAAACCAAAGATTTTCATAAGAAAAGCAGACCTGAATTTTCCTGGAGCCAGACATGATGAGATGTTGCACAGAACTGAGGATGCCACGTCTACTGTGCAGAGACTGGATTGTTGGAGGCAAGTGTGGAAGCAGAGAGATGAGTGAAGAGGCTGTTTCACTCATCCAGGGGAGAGAGAATTGTAGCATATGCCACTGTGTTAGCAGCGGAACTGCAGAGAAGTGGATAGACTTGATGTGTAATTTTTGACCATACAATTGATAGAACTTGGTGATAGATTAAATGTTTGGGGAGAGGTAAAATCAAGGAGATGAGAGAAAAATCAGGGATGACTTTTGGAGGTGGTCAACATTGTAGAAAGAAAAGTAGGAAAGTGTCGGGTCATGAAAGTTGAATATAGCCAGGAAATCAGCTAAGATGAAGAGAAGAGCATCTATTGGATTTAGCAACGTGGAGCCCAGTGGCGATCTTAGCAGAACATTTTGGGTGTGTTGTAGGAACAGAATACACATCACTGTGTGTTGAATAGTGAATGAAGACTGGGAGGGGAAGAAGTGTAGACATGGTGATGAGAGTCTTTGGAGAAGCTTGTCAGTGAAGGAGAGCAGAGAGAGAGCCATCACTGAAGGAAGCCAGAAGGTCAAGGAAGCAGGAGATAAGACAGGCTTACTAAGCAAGTCGGTATTCTGTGTCAAGGACCCCTTGTGGGCAGTGTCAGCAGAAACATGTGGACTGATGATGAGTAACGATGGTTTCTCCACCTTTGTCCTCCATGCAGATACATACCATGGCTCCACAGAAGCCCCCAGTTGAGGACACGGTCCCAGGGCCAGGGTGGACTCAGCCTCTGAATTGAAGGAGATTATTTCTGACACCTAGAGAATGGGGGATCCTAATGGACTTTAAGGTCCCAAAGGAAAAAGGCAATGGCATGGTTTGCCACCTGAGCGTGTGCACTGAAATTTGAAACCATTACACTTCTGTGGTGTTCCCAGTGGTATTCTTCTGTTATTTCTGCTGCCTGGACTTCTCCCCAACTTACATCGCCCCATCTCCACTTTCTGTCATTCAAGAGTCAGCTCAGTGGCCCCAACTTCTGGGGTGAGAGTACCCCTCCATGCTCCGATGGCACCTGGGTGCCCACTTCCATCCGACTTACTGTGTTGGGTTGGGATGGCACCCACCTGTCTCCCGGTGTGCATTCTCTTTCTCCCTATGCCCCATCACGAGCCTGAAACCTGGAAGCAGAGCAGCTGAAACACAGTTGACATCTGGCAGTTAGGAAGGAGCCCAAACTCCCGAGTCATATTTGAGCGCCACCATTTCTTGACTGTGTGGCCTCAAGCACATTATTTAACTTCTCTGTGTTTTGTTCTTCATCTGTAAAATGGGGGATACTAAAAGCACTTACCTCATAACACTGTTGTGAGGATTAAATGAAATAATACCTATAAAGCAGTAACAGTACCAGGCATATAGTAAGCGCTCAATAAATGTTGCTATCATTATTAAGGCATGGTAGATATTGATACATTTTTTATTGAAAGAATAAGTGAGTAAAGGGAAGAATAAAATCTGATGTGAAAGGAACCAGAACATGTGTCAGCCTGTTTTTCAATGCCTCTTCTGCCAGGCCAACTTGAGTCTATCTCTGGTGAATTGCATAAGTTCTCTGAGCCAATTTTCAGGCCATGTACAAGGAGGAGTGAGGACAGACAAGCAGTGGTTTCCTGGGGGTGCCTGGAACCTGACAGAGCCGTCTGGCCAGTCTGATCAATGAGGATCAAAGGAAGGCTGCCTCTCCATGAGAAGGACAGTATTACTCATGACCTCTCCCTGCTCTCTCACTCCTGGTACCTCCCAAATTAAGTATCTACGTACAAGACCTTGTCTCCAGCTCTGCCTTTATTGATAAAGCTGAGACACAGATTGATAAAGGAGAAGTATGTAAATATGATTGTGTTAATCAGCGTTCTCCAGAGAAACAGAACCACTAGGAGACATAGGAGTGCCATGATCTTCCATCTGCAAGCTGGAGACTCAGGAAGGCTGGCGGTGTAGTTCCAGTCTGAGTCCACAGGCCTGAGAATCAGGAACAACAATGGTATAAGTTCCAGTTCAAGGGCGGGAGAAGACTGATGTCCCAGCTCAAACCTTCAGGCAGAGAGAGAGAGAGAGAGAGAGACAGAGAATTCAACTTTCCTCGGCATTTTTGTTCTATTCAGGCCCTCAGTGGGTTGGATGAGGCCCACACACAACAGGGAGGGCAATCTGCTTTACTCAGCCCATAGTTCAACTGCTAATCTCTTCCAGAAACACTTTTACAGACACCCTCAGAAATAACGTTTAGCCAGCGATCTGGGCACCTCATGACCTGGTCAAGTTGACCTATTTAACAGCCTAACTAATGATCACAATTATTAATACAGTTATGGGATATTGACGTATTTATGAAATGTGTATACCACTTTCAACTGTTCTTTGATAAGCAGGCCTGTCTTCTGATATGAGTTTATGGCCTTTCTGATTTCTTGGTTTTAAATAGCTGTTCTTTTACAAACTGGCAATGATGATAGATAGTAGTCTCTTAAAAAATCTTGACTTGTCAAAATTAAAAAATCCATAACCCTACTTGGGTCTCTTGTATTTCTAAAACATTTAACTTTGAAGGGATATCCAAAAGACAGAACTCTTGGTTTGAGATTTGGGGGCCAAAGGGTATGGTGATGGACCCTGCGATGAGAAGCAGAGCCATGAGGTGGTGATGATGGCCCGTCAATTTTGTGGCTCTTGTTCGTGGAGAACCAGGCTAAAACAGCTTCAAAGCTGGTTTTGGCCAATGAAGAGGTAGATTTAGAGTGACAACTGGGCTTTTCCGTTTTATTTTCAAGACCTGGTTGGTTTTATATCTTGGCTGTATCCTGGCAAATACTTGCAATTTTGTCCCAAGGTTTGCATGGCAAAGATGGTCCTACAGCAAAATATCAGCTCCCCTAATGTATGAAAAATGTCTGCTCATGTTAGCCAAGCTCAATTGTCCCCCACCTATGCTGACATTTTCCTGTGGACGTTCTGATTTCTTAGTTACTTTGAGGTAGCTGAAATTCTCTAGTAGGAAAGAATGAACTTAATTAGTCTTATGTATTTTAATTTTTCATTATACAAATAATATATGAAGCAGTACCTTTGTAAAACATTAATTAATTAAAAGTTATATATGGATCAAGCTAAAGGCTCCTTTAACCACAGCCCCACATATATCTGTCGCTGTAGAAAAAATATTCTTTTCTTTTTGTTTTGTGGGTTTAAAGAAAATGGTATAATACGCACCTCATTCTGCAGCCTCCTCTTTTCACCCAAAACTATATGGGAGATACTTCTGTAACAATTTGCTTGGATCTACTCCATTCTTTGTCACTCTGACATGTTACTATGAATAAACTACGTCTTGTTGAACCATTCTTCTTTTGGTGCACGTTTGGGTTGTCCCCATTTTTTGCTATTACAATATTATGAAGAATATTCTTATACATATTTCTTTTTGCATCTGTGTGAAGGTATCTCCTGGGCAGATACTAATAAACAGAACTGCTGAGTCATAGAAAATGCTCATTTGAGAAATTCAACAGGTATTTTCAATTTGTTCTCCAAAAGTTGTGCTTCAGTACTGTATGAGTGGATTCATTTTTCCATGTAACCAACACCTGAAACAAACTTTGTAAATGTTTGTCAATCTGATATCTAAGGCATGTCTCTTTGTTGATTTATTTTGTATTTCTGTCATCTCTGGGAAGGTTGAACACTTCTTGGTTACTGGCATTTCATATTTCCTCCACTGAGAATTGTTTGGCTGTTCGTGTCCTTTGCCACACTTCCACTGAATGGTTTGTCTCTCATTAGTTTACAGGAGTTCTTCATATAGTCTGCAGAGAAACCCTTGATTACATGTTGGAGTGTTTTCTTCTGTTTTTTTACTTAATTTACGGTGCCTTTGGTCTTACAAAGTTGTATTTTGCTGTAGTTAGTTTTATGAATCTTGTCGACTAGAGTTCTGCTTTCTGAGTCTCGTTTAGCAAGACTGTCTATTATCCAAGATATAAAGATGTTCTATAATCTTTTTAAAACAATCTAATACTTTTAATATTCATTCAACTTTTATTGTTTATTATATTTAGATTTGGAGTTGATTTTTAAGGAGTGATGTGAGACCAAATAGAATATTTATTAATATTTTGTCAAATGAATATCTGATTGTCCCAAAATAATTTATTGGCTATTACCAGACTTTATTAACATACATAGTGAATAGTTATGTCAAGTGCTGGTAGATCAAGTAAATCACAGACTGACAAATGACTGTAGGATTTAGCAATGTGGTGGTCACTTGTGACCGTGGAAAAAAGAGTTGTAGTGGGGTGGTGGGGGTTCATTGGAATGGGTTCAAGAGAGAATGAGAGAAATCAGAGATGGTGAGTACACACAGCCATTCCTGAGGTCAATCAGTTGTTCTTTTAAACCAATCAGAAGATGTTTTTGACCTTTTTAACAAATGGCTCAAAACCATGAAACTCTTCATGTAGATTTTAAAGCAGATGAGAAAGCCTTCCATGTTGAAGTTCTGAAGTATGAGTTTCACACACTCATTGTTTTTGGCAACAGAACAGAGTCAATCCTCCTTATTCAGTAATTTGATATTCGTGAATTCACCTAGTCACTAACATTTACAGGTGAATCCAAACCCAACACACACTGTGTTTTCCCTGGTAATTCCTGGACGGGTGCAGAGTGGCAGAAAGTGGGAGTTGCCTGAGGCGCACGTTCCCAGCTGAGGTAGAACAAGGTGACACTCTTGTTTCAGCTCTCAGGGCAACAAGTGTCCTTTTCCTGGTCTATGAAATGGTACGTTTTTCACCTTTTTTGCTTCTTGCTGCTGTTTTTCCTCTTTGTAATGATCCTCAAACATAGTGCTGAAGTGTTGTCTAGTGTTCCTAAGCACAGGAAGCCTGTGCTGGGCCATATGTAGAAAACACTTGCGTTAGATGAGCTTCCTCCAGGCATGGGTTATGGATAGTGATATTGGCTGGGAGTTCAAATAATGTGTCTACAGTCTATACTAAATAAGGTCTTTTCAAAAGAGACAAACATAAAACAAGGCTATGCGTTGATAGGTTCCCAAACATGTCACGACCAAAGACTGCAGAAACCTAACCTTGTCCTTCCCCTAGGAGCCCTGGTTCAGTCTGGCTCATGCAGTGTTTGCTAAAAATTAATAGAATGTAACTCTTCCAAATAGGGAAGATCAATGGTAACATGATGGAGATATTTTCAAACCTCTCTTTTAAAAATGATGTCTAAAAAGCAGGTAGTTTCTCAACTAATGGTTGACTTGTCATCTTTACTTTGAAAGGACAGAGTTTTTAACAGCATCTGCTCAGAAGCATATCTTTGATAGACACATAAAAAAATCTCAGCAAATTGGGGACAACTGTTTTTTGCAAGAGAAAATGTGTATAGAATACATATATTAACTTCAAGACAGTAGTTACCTTTGGGGAGGAAAGAGAGAGGAAGGAGAAGGGTGTCTTCCACTGTGTAATATTTCTTAAAAAACGACATCAATAAGGTGTGCTCTGTTAAATCTCAGCAAAGAGTAAATGGTTTCTGTTATCCTATTCTCCTTCTAAGTATATTTAAAATAAATATGTAACTGGAACTGAGATGAAATAACACTAATGTAATAGATGCTATTTGCTGGAGTGCTCCCACCATCTGATGGACAGCTCATGACGGGTTGGTGATGTCACTGACACCATCTAAAGGTCAGGACACGTTGTTTACCAGCTGTGGAGCTAGAGAAGGCTCGGTCACCAGCAGCAGAGCCAGAGTTACCTCAACCTACAAAGTTAGAGCCACATAGAAGCAGATCCTGCTCCAGCTGTGGACTAGTGAGAGCTCTGGCAGCAGCTCCAGAGCTCACTTGCAGCCAGCTCCAGAACGAGAGCTCCTCCAGCTCCCACACTTGAACCAGCTCCAGAGCCGCAGCCATTCCCATCACTAGCTCCCGCACCAAATCTGTCAATAAGGCAGAGCTAGAGTCAGTCTCAGGACCGGAGCCAATTCTAGAAGCAGGTCAGGCACCATCGCCTGAGACAGACCCAGCTCTAGCCCCAGCTCAGGTCCAGCTCCTGAGCCAGTTGCACAGCCAGAGCTGGTGGGATCTCCAGCATCAGCCACAGCAGTGGCTCCAGCACTAGGGCAGCTGCAGCACCACCCACATTGCCAGCAACTAAGGCCCGGCCGGCTCCAGCCCCCACCCAGAGATGTCTTTCCCTTTTCTATGTTTTATGATTTCTTATGTTTTATGTGTTCCAATTTAGATTCAATAAAGTTTAATGTTTTCATCACTTCAAGTTGTACAATTCAGGGCCGGCCATTAACTACATCCTCTATGCTGTGTACCGTCACCGTTATCTAGTTCCAGATCATTGCTTCACCCCACCAGAACCCCTGTACCCATGAAGCAGCCATGCCCCCATATCCACTCCCCCACCCCCTGACAAGCACTGATCTGCTTCCTGTCTCTGTGCATTTCCCTGTCCCTGGTGTGGCTGTCCTGAGCACAGCCAACCCTCCTTTGGCCCCTCCCCCCCATGCTGAAGACCCCTGAGGATGCCAATGTGTTCAGTGCCATGAACCCGATGCCTAGTATGACTTTGACCTGAGGAAGCCCACCGTCACCAAGGGGGTGAGGTCAGGCATGGAGCCAGCTCAACCCTGCTTCACATGAAGAAGAGGGACTCGATATTGCCAAGGGCACCTTCTCCTCAGTCCCTAGTGCTGTTTAGCCACAGGGCCACCCTCCCCAGGGTCTGGCTAGCTGGGGAGATGAGCACGTACAGACTAGAGTGACAAAAACCAGGTGGCCATCTTTTCTGTCCAACCAGCTGGCCCAGGCTACCCAGGAGCAGTTTCACCCTGAACCTCTCGTGCTGCAGGCCTGATGCCTGCCAGTCAGCAGGCTGTCCTGGCCTCCCGTGGACCACTGGGACCCTTAGGTGCCTTCTGCCCTCTAGGGTCCAAAGGACTAGCTGACCTTTGCCAAGGAGTGCTGCCCATGGGCATGAAGCCCTGCCTGCCACTGAGGCACTGCCCTCTGTGCACCTCCCTCACACCTTCCCAGGTGCGGGTCACTTGCATCTGTGACTTCAGGTGTCCCAGAGTCCCCACTCACCCAGGGGGCGTGACCTCTGCAAATGCAGCCCTTCCGTCCAGCCTCCAAGCCAACAGGCCCCAACACAGGCTTCAGGACCAGGCACAGCTCCCACTCCCAGTGCTGGGACACCTCAGGTGGGGCCAGGACCTCAGTGGCAGGGACATTGTCCAATGCTCAGCGAGCACTTGGCTGGTTCCTCCAGCTCCAAGGTAGAGGAGAGCAACATGAGTTTTGACCCAGAGTCCCCTGACGGCAAGGAAAAGAAGGTGGCTGCCCTCCCCATTCTCCCTGACAGCCCACTCCCAGTCCCTTCTTGCCCGGGACCAGTGTTCCCCAGCGACACCTACAAAGGGGCCAAGAAGCCCAGGAGCTGGACGCCGGCCTGGGGTGTCCTGCCGGGTCCAGAGACTCTGCTGATCATGCCACCCCCCCACAGTTATGGAAATCAACCGCCCCCTGGGCCCCGATGGTCTCTGGTTTCATCTTGGCCTCCAGCAGCACTTCCTCCTCCTCAGCCTCCACCACACCCACGGCAGCTTTGGTCACACACAAGCGTCGTGTCTCAGGCTCTTCAACCATAGCTCCTCGCTGGCCCTCTCCATCCACACGGTGGGCGATGCTGCATCATCCCTGTCCACCTGGAGTAAACAACAGCAACGTGGACAGGAGCGTCTTGTTTAGCCCACTGGTGGGACGTACCCTTGGTCCCGTCACTCAGAGCTCTCTGAGCACAGACCTGTCCTCAATGGCTACTTTGACAAGAAGCCCTCTCTGGGCCCTCCAGGCAGCAGGCCCAGCCCAGGCAGGAGGTAGGCGACCGCCACAGTGCCCACTGTACACGGGAGGAAATGGAGGCAGCCTTCTCATCCTGTTGGTTCTTGGGGATCTGGGCTTGAGTGGAGGTGGATAAGGTGCCCACCGAGCTCCCTCCAAATCTAGGATCTAACCGCCTGAGGCTCTGATGAGACTGCTCGTTCAAGTCCAACCAACCTGTAGTGAAGCCCGACTCCTTGCCTGAGTCACAGCCCTGTGTGATCTGGTCCAGACACCGTCCCCAGAGTGCACCCCTCAGCGCACCCCACCCTCCCTAAAGCCTTCCTCCCCAAGGACCCTGCCAAGCCCCTGCCCCCTTCAGAGCTCCTAGCCTGCAGTGCCCCTCCCCCGAGCCCCCATCCAGGATGGACTCACCTCTGTGCTGGGCTCACAGGCCACCTCCTCAGGCTCCTGTGCTAGCAGAGCCTTTAGGGTCAGATTGACCTGGGGTCAAACCCACAGCTGGGTCACCTCACAGCCCTGTGACAGGCAAGGTCATATGGTGTCTTCTCGGAGCCTCAGTTTCCTCCATGAAAAATGCGGTCAGTGACTCTGACCTCAGGAGGGTGTGTTGGGATTCAAGCAGGGAGACGAAGCTGCCCAAAGTGCTTGGACTCAGGAGGTCGCCTGGCTGGGGGAGCCCCAACGCAGGGCAAGGCCTCGATGGTCAATGCTGGGCTCAATGCTGGTGAAAATCAAGGATTTCTAGTCCCCTGTTCACGTCTGGACTTGGTCACTTAGAGCAGAGTGACCTTGAATGCTGGGACCACTGGTCATCTGTAAAATGGGGTGCAATCACTCAGCACCCAGTGGGCTCCCTAATAACAGTAACTCCCTCCAATAGTTGCCCAGCTGGGCTCCCTTCAGCTCCTCCTACACCCGCCAGGGCTGCAGGCAGGGACTGGCTGGACCTCATGTGGTAGGGAGGGGGTGTAGAGGAGGAGGGAAAAGGGCAGCCTGGCCTTCTCCCTGCCCAGGGTCTGTGTCCACCACTGTCTTCGTGTCCGCAGGACCAGCCATGCATGGAGCTGGACCCTGGGATGGAGTCTGTGGACCAGGACAGTGAGGTTGGTGTATATTCAGTGACCCTCACGTCCCCAGATGTCCAACCTACCCAACTGTGCACCGTGTGGCCCACCTGGCTTCTGTGGCGTGTTCCTGTGACGTAGGGGATGTGAGGGTCACCGAGCAGTTGGCTGGGGAGGGGACAGACGAAAGCAGCCATGTCAAGGGACCGTTGTGTTACACGTGTGTGCTGCGAGCTGTGTCACCCAGAAGTGCTGTCTGCAGGGCCCCTCTGTGTGCCTGACCATGGACAGGAGGCCTGGTTGCCGCATAGGAGAGAGGCCTGTGAGACCGTGAGGGTATCCCTGCCACACTCATGTGGGCAGAGATCCCGGGCCATGTCCATGCTCATCGGGGCTGATGTTGCTCCGTGTCCAACCCTCACAGGACAGTTGGGAAACTGAGGCCAGGAGAAGCAGGGACAGGCCCTGGGGTCACAAGGTGGGCAGAGTCCAGAGGGGAAGAGAGCATTCCAAGCTCTTAGGCCAGCCTCAGCACTTCCAAGGGGTTTGCTTTGGGAATGAGAGCCCCTAATACCCTGGGGGACCCCTGCCAACGCCCTCCCATGTAGGGCCCTTTGCTATACGCATCCCCACGTGGACACACTCACACACACAAGCATACACACACACTCTGAATGCCCAGCCCGGTCTCAGAAGGGAAGTGCTCACTGGGGAGGTGACAGGAGGAAGGAAGAAAGAGGTTGGAGGCAGCTCTGCCATGGGGCATGGGCATCCGGTCCCCTAACAACATGCCCAGGCCCATAGCATGAAGGGGAGAGATGCCAGACTGGTGGGCAGGGGGTCCCCAAGGTACACAGGGGGATGCAGGGGTTGGGGCCATCCCTAGAGCAGCCTGTAGAGCACCAGGTCTGGCGTCCTGTGGCCACCACTCTGGGCACTGGGAACTAGGATGTGACCCCCTAGGGGGGAGGGGATACAGCAGAGAAGGCTAGATCTTACGCCTCTGTAAATTGGGGTTCATAGATGGGGTGACTCTAAGGGTCCCACAGGCTTGTAGAAGAGTCTATTGACCTTCGTTCTCCATCCATGACCCACTGTTCTCTGAGTCCTTGTAAAATGCATTCCATTCCCTCGAGGTCTTGCTGAGCAGAAGGCAGCCTGAGAGCTTGGGGACTGGGGGCCCGGGCAGTGCAGAACATGGCAGAGCACTGGTCGACTTGTCTGGGGACCAGGGACAAGGCCATCCTTGTCGGAGCCTCGGGGGCCTCCTTTGGAAGTGAGGTGGAGTCATTGCCCTGGCTGGGGCGAGGAGGCCTTGTGAGTCAACGGGACACGCCAGGGCCAGTGGAGGGAAAGCGGGGAGCAAGAGAGGCTTCTGAGGTCCCTCACGTCCCTCCTGGAGCCCACAGGTCCTGCTTCTTTGCGTCCTCGGCCCTGGTGGAACCACTGCCTTGAGGACCCCAAACAAAGAAATGTGTGTGTTTTGCTTTCTGCTTTCCTGCCTGGGGCTGCAAGGCTGGGGCTGACCACCAGGGGTGTCCTGTGTCCACTCATGCTCAATGCAGCAAGTGGAGCAGGGAAGGGACGCCCAGGGCTCGTTCTGGGTGTTCCCCTGTCCAAAGCAACAGGCACCTTTGATTACTGGCATCCATGTCCACAATGGGAGCTGCTCAGAGGCGGGAGGGGACACTGAGATCCTTTCATGATTCTTTCAGCTACTGTGGCCCCAGCACTCACCCTGAGCAGGGCCCATGCTAGTCCTGAGGGCAGTGCTGCAAGTACCCACATGGTCTCTGTCCTCCAGGAGCTCACAGCCTGGAGGTGGAAAGGACAAAATCATGAACAAATCCATGTGAAAAAGAAGAGAAGGTGCTACAGAGCAATGAAGCAGGGTGCTGGAGGAGGGAGGGCCTGGAGCCCCTAGGTGGGTGTAAAGGGCCTCCCTGGGGACATTTGTGCCCTGAGCAGAAGGACAAGAGGAGTCAGCCCTGCATCTGTCTGCAAACAGCGTGCTGGGGGGAAGCTCAAAGGCACAGAGACTTGGAGGCAGAAGAGGATTTGACGAGAGAGGAGGTGAGAAAAGAGCCAGTGTGGCTAGAGTGAGCTGGGGAGGAGAGAAGTGAGGGAGAGAGGATGGCAGGGCCAGACCCAGGCCTGGAAGGAGGTACTAGCTGTCTATGCTGGGTGACAGCATTAGCCTCACTTAGCACTTACGAGACCTATCATTGAGCATCTGACAGTGTCTCTACCAGGGTCCAGGCTCAGGTCAGCTGGGAGGCTCCCCGTCAAGGTCTAGCAGGAGGCTGGGGCTGTGTTCTCAACTGAAGCTCGATAGAGGCAGGAGCCATCTCGGAGATCATTCACAAGTATCGGGGCAGTGGTAGGATTCAGTTTGGATGGGGGGGTTTCAGGACTTTTCTGTCTGTGGGCCGGGACCCTCTGCCAGTTCTTTGCATTAGTGGGTGTCATAGGGAAGGAAGCTCATAATATCTGATATGGCTTCTCCTGAATAGTGGATCAGAGAGACAGAAAGAGGGAGAGAAAGAGAGACAGTGACACACAGAGATAGAAAGATGGGGAGGAGAGACAAAGAGAGTAGACACAGACAGAGACAGGGAGACAAAGAGAGAGACAGAGAGACAGGGAGAGACCAAGAGAGATACAGACAGCCAGAGACACAGAGACAGAGAGAGACAAAGACAGAGAGAGACAGAGACAGAGAGATAGAATGAACACAGGAGAGACAGAACCACACAGAAGTCACAGACTTTTCATTAAGCTGACCGTGGAAGTGACATCTCATCACTCGGCCCTATTCTATTGGTTAGAAGCCAGCCGCAAAGTCCATTCTCATAGAGGAGCGGGGATTACATAGGATGTGTGCCTAGGAAGTGGGAACGCTGGGAGCCGTTGTGGGGGCTGCCCACCACATAGGCTGAGATGACCACCACTCAGGCACTTGGACCTGAGTCTAAACATAACAGGAGGCCCTGGAGGGTTGCGAGCCAGAAGGAGATGATGTCTGAACATCATTTCATTTCAACCCTCCCTAGGAACACTGGGAAACAGGCAAGAGGGGAAGTGCCTCTCCCAGACGCCCAGCAGACCCAAGCCTCTTTGCGTTGTATTCTCTGCCACAGCCAGCCCTTTCTGTAATCCTTGCACTGCCAAGTCTGTGCAGGAGCTACGTGTGGGAGCAGCCCACGGGATTCACAGCCTCTGAAGGGATCTCTAGGTCTATACACCTGATGACATCCCTAGGAAGTAGATGCTAGAATGACCCCCACTACACAGAGAGGGACATGAACACAGGAGAGACCCTGAGAGGGGAGGCCCTGAGAGGCGCAGGGTTGTCCAGGGTGACATCACTGGCAAGAAGCAGGAGCGGGACTGAATTCAACTCTGTGTCCTCAAAGCTGGGGCCCTGGTTGAGTCCAGACCTCCCCAGAGGCTGTGGGGTGGACTGTGTCGGTGCGACTGTGTCTGGACAGGGTATGGAGATGGAGAGTGAGTAGTCAGCAGCCCGGGGGGCCCTTAAGAAGGTCTTGTGTGAGGAGGAAGCTTAGGTAAGGGGATCCCAGGAAGTGACCTCACAGAGCCCAATAGAACTTGGAACCCTGGTAACTAGGCACCCACATCCTAAACACAGCCCCCAAGCGAGCTCACTTCTCTAGCACTTGTCTAGAAGGAGCAACATGTTTAGTTGCTGCTTCCCAATGACCAGGGGCCGGAGCCCCAGGAAAGCCCCCAAAGACCGATGCAGATGCTGGTGCCCCTCTCGCGGCCGACGGCTCTGGTCGTTTACCCGGAGGGACGGAAAGGTAACACCGGGAGGCCCAGGGAAGGCCATTCCAAACCAGGCTACCACTGTGGTCCCATCTGGGCAGCCCTACATCCCCTCCCCATGTGTGCCTGGAAGGGCGGGTTCATGTGGGTAGACCACCGTGAGCAGGAGCAGTCGGTGAGGTGTTAGAAGCCTTGGGGGGTCGGTCAGGTTCAAAGCCCAGGTCAAGGCCGGCTGGGTGGGATGTGGAGTGCGGGGTGGTGCCCTTCTGCCTGAGGTTTATCCCAAGCCCCTGAGGTGTAGGTCTTTCCTCAGGGGTGGAATAATGTGCAGACACAGGTGTGTGCCTGATCTGGGAGAATTAGGTCCAGAGGGCAGAAGCAGCAGCAAGGACAGCTGGGCAGGGCTCTGATGCCTCTGGGACGGAGCCAGTCACTGTCTTTGCAGAGCTCCACGAAGAAGATCAGCGTGGAGCTGGCGGAAGGGGATATTCCATCCATCTCCCCGATGGAGGCGCCGGTGTCCCACAGGCCTGGACCAGCAGCTACCGGGAGACGGTCTGCAGTGACAGTGATAAAACCCTCAGAGCCACCAGAAGACCCAGCTTCAATCCCGGGAGAACCATCATACCCACCATGTCCTGCAGCAGCGCAGGAGGCAGCTGAGGCCCCAGCATCCGTGCAGGGAGCGCCATCCCCTGCACAGTCTCCTGTAGCAGACCAGGAGGCAGAAGAGGCCCAAACCTCTGTGCAGGGAGGGCCATCCCCTGCACAGCCTCCTGCAGGAGACGAGGAGGCAGCTGAGATCCCTGCCTCCGTGCTGGGACAGACATCTCCTGCACAGACTCCTGCAGGACTCCAAGAGGCAGCTGAGGCCTCAGCCTCCGTGCAGGGAGAGCCATCCCCTGCACAGGCTCCTGCAGGAGACCAGGAGGCAGCTGAGGCCCCAGCCTCTGTGCAGGGAGAGCCATCCCCTGCACAGTCTCCTGCAGGAGAACAGGAGGAAGCTGAGGCCCCAGCCTCTGTGCAGGGAGAGCCATCCCCTGCACAGGCTCCTGCAGGAGAACAGGAGGCAGCTGAGGGCCCAGCCTCTGTGCAGGGAGAGCCATCCCCTGCACTGTCTCCGGCAGGAGACCAGGAGGCAGCTGAGGCCCCAGCCTCTGTGCAGGGAGAGCCATCCCCTGCACAGGCTCCTGTAGGAGAACAGGAGGCAGCTGAGGGCCCAGCCTCTGTGCAGGGAGAGCCATCCCCTGCACAGTCTCCTGCAGGAGACCAGGAGGCAGCTGAGGCCCCTGCCTCTGTGCAGGGAGAGCCATCCCCTGCACAGGCTCCTGCAGGAGAACAGGAGGCAGCTGAGGGCCCAGCCTCCGTGCAGGGAGAGCCATCCCCTGCACTCTCTCCGGCAGGAGAACAGGAGGCAGCTGAGGGCCCAGCCTCTGTGCAGGGAGAGCCATCCCCTGCACAGGCTCCTGTAGGAGAACAGGAGGCAGCTGAGGGCCCAGCCTCTGTGCAGGGAGAGCTATCCCATGCACAGTCTCCTGCAGGAGACCAGGAGGCAGCTGAGGCCCCAGCCTCTGTGCAGGGAGAGCCATCCCCTGCACTGTCTCTGGCAGGAGACAGGGAGGCAGCTGAGGCCCCAGCCTCTGTGCAGGGAGAGCCATCCCCTGCACAGACTCCTGTAGGAGAACAGGAGGCAGCTGAGGGCCCAGCCTCTGTGCAGGGAGAGCCATCCCCTGCACTGTCTCCAGCAGGAGACCAGGAGGCAGCTGAGGCCCCAGCCTCTGTGCAGGGAGAGCCATCCCCTGCACAGACTCCTGTAGGAGAACAGGAGGCAGCTGAGGGCCCAGCCTCTGTGCAGGGAGAGCCATTCCCTGCACAGTCTCCTGCAGGAAACCAGGAGGCAGCTGAGGCTCCAGCCTCTGTGCAGGGAGAGCCATCCCCTGCACAGCCTCCAGCAGGAGAACAGGAGGCAGCTGAGGGCCCAGCCTCTGTGCAGGGAGAGCCATCCCCTGCACAGCCTCCAGCAGGAGAACAGGAGGCAGCTGAGGGCCCAGCCTCTGTGCAGGGAGAGCCATCCCCTGCACAGCCTCCAGCAGGAGAACAGGAGGCAGCTGAGGGCCCAGCCTCTGTGCAGGGAGAGCCAAGCCCTGCACAGGCTCAGGGAGGAGAACGAGAGGCAGCTGAGGCCCCAGCCTCTGTGCAGGGAGAGCCATCCCTTGCACAGGCGCCTGCAGGAGACAGGGAGGCAGCTGAGGCCAATCTCTGCGGCCTGGGAGAGCTGGCTCAGGAACCTCCCTCATTAGCACCTCCAGTCCCACCTGTTCCACCTACTCCCTTACCACAAATATCCTTCCCCATCCTCCTAATTGTGTTTCTCTATTTCTTGGTTTCTTTCATTGATTTTTTTTTATTGTTTATATCTTGATTATTTAAAATAAATTTCACTTTCATCTTTTAACAGTTTAATGTTTTTCATTTTAAATTGTACACTTCATGAGCATTAAGTACATTCACAATGCTGTGCAGCCATCACCACTTTTATGGGTTTAGAATATTTCATTCTCCAAAAGAACACCCTGTTCTGAAAGCACTCACTCCCACTTTCTCCCTCAGGCCCTGGCAACCCCTAATCTGTTTTCTGTCACTGTTTCCTTTTTTTTTTTAAATCTGTTCAGGATGTTTCCTATAAGTGAAATCATGCCATAGGTGGCCATGTGTTTTCTGCCCATTTATTTTCGCACGGCCTGATAGGTTTTCCTTTTCTGTTTTTATTTGAAATAGAATTTCTCTAATTTGATAGGAAAATCCCAGATGGAGTCTAGATTTGATGTATCAAAGAAAGCCCTTCTGGTAAATATGTGCATAATCTTGGGGTACAGACTGCTGTTCTACGTGGGACAACAGAGCCAGAAGCCACACACGAAACGCATTGCTCTTCCTGCGGCCAAAACAAAAACAAGAAAGGGTAGAAAGCTGGAAAGACAAACCACAAACCGGAATGTATTCCTCATGACACAAGGCCAGGGAAAGGTTACGCATCCTTGTGGTCCAAAAAAACACTCGAAAGTCAGAGTTTTAAAAAGAGATAAAGAGCAAACACATTCAACGCCAACGAGAGGTGATACACAGGGGCAGCATGTGTCAGAGATGCGCGAGCTCCCCGAGGAGGAGACGCACACATGGAGACACTGTGGAGAGGGCACTGGGCCCCATCAGACGGGCTGGGTTCCAGTGTGGTGACGACCAGACCTGGTGACAATGTGAGGAAGCAGAGGCCCCAGTAGACCCCTAGAGACAAGTGTGAAAGGACACTCCTCTCTGGAGACCAACCTGAAGGACACATCGCAGTCCCCAGGGGCACGCCTGTGCTGGCGGTACTGATCCCAGGACTTCATCCCACAGAAATTCCTGCCCAACTTTTCAAAGATGTATTTTCCAGACTATTCATCACAGCACTGGTTGCAATAGCAAGCAATTGGAAGGAACACTACTGTCCATGGCGAGGCGATGGGATCCATCCGTCCCATCTGTAAGACCACTAATATGTGATATCAGCCGGGAGACATGCATCTAGGAACATGAATCTGTGTGTGAGAGAGAGACAGAGACAGACAGAGAAAGAGAGAGACAGAGCCAGAGAGATACGTACCAAATCATCCATGGGGTTCACCTCTGGGGATGGGAATTGCCACTCGCTTCTCTTCTCCTTTAAAGGCCTGCGTGATGTTTCAACTTGATAGAATGTGCCTCTATTCCTCTTATAATTCTAACAAGATTAAAATCACATGTTAATGTTATCCATTTATCACTCATCTTTGGACTGAAGTACATTATTTAGTTTTTCTTTTAAAGGTTTTTATTGCAAAGACAATGTACATTAATTACTGTAAAAGAATGAATTCTAAGGGTATTAAGAATTAAGTGGAAACTGAGGAGTGCCCTTAACAGGCAGTGTTCACCGTTTCAGTCCTTTGCCTTTGTATGCACGTGTGTGTGCACGTGTGTGCATGTGCCCATTCAGCTGTGTGCATCTGTATGCACATGGGTATGTCTATGTGCAAGTGTGTGTGGGTGTGCACTTGCGGCTATCGTGTGGGAAGGACTGCAGGGAGTGTGCTCTTCTGGAACCTGATTTCCCCAGGGCTGGACCCTGGCCAGTCAATCCTCTTCCTCCTCTGCGTCGGCCTCAGAATTGCCTAAGAGCCTCTGCTGGGCAACACGGATCATTTCTGATTTCATCGTGCTGAAAGGAACACCTGCATCCATAAATCTCTACTTCTTTAGGACCGATCCCTAGAGGCGGAGATTCTGGCTCATAATGTAAACGTGATGTTAAGGTGTTGGTCACAGTCTCTGACACTCAAGGTCTCCTTCTACCCTGTGATCTTGTTTGGGAACAGGGAGTCCAGAGACCCTGAAGCAGAGACCTGAGGGAGGGAGGGAGAAGGAGGAGCAGCTAGGATGCAGGGGATGAAGGTACCTGGGGTGACCTGCCCAGCTGGAAGGCCTCGCTCCTGTTGCTTCTGTCCCTCCCACTCCCCTCACCCCTGGCCCCGCCCCTAACACACCTGACCCCGCTTTGGCCTTGCCCATGCCCCTCCTGCTCCCTAACTCACCTGAGCTGAGCAGCCTGGCCTGCCATCCAGGACAGATGATGATGAGGGTCTGGACACTCCTGCCTGCTCCCTCTCCCTCCAAGCAGAGAGCCCCATCCTCAGTCAGGAAAGTACATCTAGGTCAGTGCAGTGAGTCACAGGGACCTCCTTGAACATGCTCCCTCCAGGGGGAGTTCTCAGTTGCAACAGCAGGACCCACTTGAGCTTGTGTGAGCAGAAGTGACTCTTACAAGACAGAGTGGAGGTGTCATAGAAGGTGCCAGAAGGTCAGAGCACGGGGCTAGAGGCTTTGGAGAAGGTCATCGTGCCCAAAGCACACCTCAGTGTTTTCCAGGAGTGATGGCTGCCTCAGGCACTGTGCCAGCCCCAGCCCACATATCCAGCACATTCAGCCTCTGCGATGGAGGGGCCCTGCTCAGTGGGGATGAGGGAGAGAGCCCTGGTGACCTCGGAGAGGCACGGCCATTGGAGCCTCGGTTTCCTCCCCTGTGAAGTGGGGTGGCAGCCGACCTTTCATGGTGGTGTCAGACAAGTTCGCTGAGGCTGCACCTGGAGTGCCCTGCACCTTCTCAGAGCTCAACAGCTGCTAGCTCTAATGAAGAGGAATCAAGAGAGGAGAGATGGGGCTGGGTCCTGGATCCCCACCTGGCTGGCTGACTGCCGTGGGACGAGATGGGCTGGAGAAAGGCATTCCAGAGGAACAGCGGAGTCGGAGCGAGTAGGGCATGCCTGGTGGGAGATCAGAGTGGGCAGAGGCGAAGGGCCCCAGGGGGCTCTGAGTGGGGTGACATCAGCAGGAACAGCTCACGGTGATGAGCACTTACCGGGGCCTCTGTTCTCCTCTTGAGCTATCTCCTTGAATCCTCCCCCCAACTCCTTGGGGGAGGAGCAATTATTGTCTTCATTTCACTGATGAGGAAACTGAGGCTCAAAGAGACTTGCCCCCTCTGTGCCCTGCAGAGTGGCAGAGCCGGGATTTGAACCCAGTGCCTCTTAGACCCCTTGGGCCTGCCTGAGAAGGGCTCCCCCATGCTGAGAGAGGGACCTCTTTTCCCTAAAGTTCTGAGAACTTTTGGTCCTGATGCCCAGAGAGACCTCACTCTGCGGGGGGATAGGCTGGTCCTTGGTACTGGGAGAGCCCACAGCGCCCACAGCTGGCCATTCCCCGGCCACCATACCCAGCCCCAGGCAGACGGAGTGGCCCTGTCACTTTAGTTCAGTGATGGCTGGAGGCCAGAAGGGTGCAGGCCCCAGGGAGGCCAGGACCCCTGAGCCCGAGGAGGCCACAGTGCAGGACAGTGCTTTGGAATGATCCAAAGTCAGAGAAACAGGGGTCCTAGTCCCTGCTCAGCCTCTTTCTAGCTGGTGATGCAGGTGAGGCTCTCAGCCTCGGTTTCCCCATCTGTACAATGAGGAAATAACTTGGCCTCCTGATGGGTTGTTGGGAGACTTCCCTGAGGAATTGCTTGAGCATCTCTAGCCTGGTGCCCGGAGCGTGTTAAGAGCCTCCTGCCAGGCTGTCACAGTGGTCCTCCAGGGTGCAGGGTCTGGGAAGTTCCTCCTCAGGTTCCCTTCCTGCTGCCCTGCTCCCGGGAACATTCAGCATTGTTTGAGGAGGAGCTAAAGAAGATCCAGGACCACACTGTGCTGCAGGTGACGGAGGCTCAGCGCTGGGAGGACAGCTGGACATGCTCCATGCCACCGTCCAGGGCTTGTGCTGTGACCCGCTGTGAGCCCCCCACAGATAAAGGCTCCTCCTGTGTGGATACAGCTTCTGTGGTTTACTCACTTATTGCTTCATTCACCCAGTCATTCCTTCACTCACTCACTCCTGCACTCATGTACTCATTCATGCATTCGTTCATTGTTTCACTCACTCATTCAGCCAATACGTTCTGGTCCCTGCCAGGGGCCGAGCACTGTAACTTCACCAGTGAGTATGACCCCACGTGGTCCCTGCCCACCTGGAGCTCACATCCACTGTGTCACCTGAAAGAGGGCTGTCCCTCGGGTTAGCAGGGGTGATGAGCACCAGGAATCCGCTTCTGAAAGTAGAGGCCACCCATGCAAAGAAAAGAACGGAGAAAACCCATGCTTGGCACTTCATCGACAAAAAAAAATAATTAAAAGTTAAGAAAAATAAAGATATCCTACACTTAACAAAATGTGGGTTCTAATCACAAGTGTGCACTCATTCCTACAACCAATGAGAAGTAATCCAGAGTGGACTGGGTATTGTAACACATTCTTCCGGCCAATAATAGCATTTCAGTAAACATGTTCCAGGGCCTCACGATTTTCCTAAGGCCTCTGTGATCCTCCAACACTTAAACTTTTCTCCTTGGAAGCCTCTGTCCTGTCACCCTCCTTGTCGAATGGCTCTTCCACTGTCCGGGGGCCTACCCTGCACGGCCACACGCGTCAGCGACTCTCCACGTTGTGTGGACAGGCTGCCCGCGTTCCTCCCTCAGCCTCGCGAGCTCCTGTTTCTTTGGCAAGGTTGGGGTTTTCCCTGGGTGGTCAGCGGGCGTCCTTCTTTGCAGCGGTGTGCGTCTCCCCACGCTGCGTCTCCTCTGGCGACTCGGGAGGCAGGCCTGTGGCCCCATCTCACAGGTGAGGAAGCTCAAGTCCAGGAGGCTGGACGACCTGCTCCAAGTCACAGCCAGCGTGCAGCCTCTGCAGAGTCTGGCCCCAGAGCAGACCAGGACATAGGGCAAGTGGTTTGTCTGCAGGTGAGGGAGGAGGCCCGAGGGAGGCCATGGGGAAGGGAGCCTGGAGGAGGAGCGCCAGGGCGGGGCCTGACGAGGGAGCACTGAGGTGAGCATCCCTCCTAGTCCTGTCGGGAGACGAGATCCCACCCGGACTGGCTCTGTGCCCGTGGGTGGAGGGTTTACCCCGGGTCGTGAAGGCTTCTGTGCTACAGGCTGGCACAGGCTCGCAGCAGAGGAAGCTCCCGCTGCAGGAGAGAGCCCTCAGGCAGAGAGTGGATGCAGGTGCTCCAGGGGGACACTGTGGGCCTGCCGGGGACTGGCTCCCGGGGACTGCAGGGACTCAAGTGGGCTGAGGGAACTGAAGGGCAGCAGCAGCAATCTCTGCAGCGGGGGTCTGCACACATGTCCCACACGTATGCCCCCAGAAAGGCTGCTCTGCATGGCATTTCTCCCCCCAGACGCGTAGTTGCCCCAAACCGCCCCTCCACTCCACACTCCCAACTCCTTTCCACTCGTCTCAGGTTACTAGAAATTCAGAATATTTTAGTTGGTGTTGGAGCCCAGAGACTTTTGTTTGTCCTGCCCATGTTCTAACATTGCTGGCTTTTTAAAGATCTCAGGGCTTTGACTCCAAAACAGCAAGATGATGAGGATCCCAGAGAGCTTTCTGGAAGCAAGGCTTTATGTTTTTCAATACTGCCATCCCACCAGCTCTTCTCAAAATCCCTCCAGGACACAGACTCACAATCTTGGGTCCTCAGATTACTGAAAGGATGCGCCTTCAGAAAGTGATCGGCGTGGGTCGGCAGGACGCACCGAATGGTTGAGTGAGGAGTTCAGCCAATCCTCTTCCCGGAAAGCCATGATCACACCGGACGTGCTGTCAGAAAACAAGCTCTGGGAAGAGACCAAAGACATACAACCAACTGAGGAGCATGTGAAGCTGAGGGAAGAACAGTGAGAGTCGTGGTGTTTTTGCCCAGGGCAGGTCCCGTCCCCACCCCCTCAGTGTGACGGCCCTGTGAGCGGCGCAAGCCTGAATGGGGGTGGCTTCACTGTCAGAGGTTGCCCACTTGATGTCGCCATGCGTGGGCAAAGCCCGGCCCCTAAGCATTTCTGGAAACAGTAGCCATCTCAGTGGCAAGCTGACGTGGAAGGTCAACTTTGCAGCCGCCTGAGGTTGGATCTAGAACAGAGCAGCGAATCAGCCAGGAAGGTGAGACGGACAACCACACAATGAGACAGACACAGCGGCCTTGATGGGCTGCACGTAACCCCAGGGGGTCTGAAAGGTGGTGTGCTTGTGCAGGCCTGTGCTCAATCAGGTGAGACCAGGAAGATGGGCATTGTGGGGATGCTTAGAGACCTGCCACCAGCCTAGGCCCTGCCCCCAGGGGTTGCTGCCTCCCAGGAAGTCCAAGTTGACTGAGGGGACAATGCCCAGCCCTGTCGAAGGTCCCTGTCCACTCTGGGGCTCCCATGGAGAGAGGCCTTCCCACCTGGAAACTTCTCCCCAGGTCTTCTTCAGAGGCTGAAACGAGGTGCTCTCAGAGCAGAGAAGATGGTGAGCAGTGAGGAGAGGCTCCTGAGGAGTCGGCCCTCCTGGGGAAGGAAGCAAAGGAGCTGGGAGGGTGGAGTGGTCCCTGCTTGCTCTGGCCTCAGCCCCCTCAGTGTACATCTCCCTCCTGGAGGCGACAGGAGCCCAGGGAACCCGGGAGAGCACACCCGGGCCGCGATGAGCAACACTCCCAAGGAGGAGGATCTGAGCTCAACGCAGGATCAGCCCAGGTAGGAAGGGAGCCTTTCGCCACCAGGACACTCGAGTCAAGGTCAGCGTGCCCCTGCAGGGATGAGCTCCCTGCCTGTTCTATACGTCCCTGTGGACCACTGACTGCTTAGGGACTGGCTTCTGACCAGCAGACCCAGCACAAGTGACAGGACGACCCTTCCCAGATTCCATCACCAAGGCTGTCATTCTCTCTCACTCGCTCTCTTGTGTTCCCTCTTCCCTCTCCCCTTGTTCCCCTCTCTCAGTCTGTCTAACCCCTGGACCTGGGGACATACATGGACGTCCTGAGCTCCCCTATGCAGAGGCCCACGCAGAAGAAAACCAAGGGAGTGCCCTGGCCAACAGACAGAAAGGAGCCAGGCTCTCAGTGAAGCTGATCCTGACCGAGCCCACAGGAGTAAGCTTGACAGCACATCTCACCCTGGTCCAGCCTCGGTGGAGGCCACAGCCCCAACCTGGAAGTCGTCATGAGCAGAGGCTCCAGCTCAGTTGTGCAGGATTCCTGGTCCACAGAGATGGAGAGAAAGTGAATATTTGCGGTTTACAGATGCAGGGTGGGGAGGAGTGTTGTCAGAGAGGAGGAGACACCTCACACCATCTCCCAGTTCCCAGGTCTGGCCTGCCCTTCTCCCTCCTCTCCCCTCCAGGTTCTCTGCAGCCACAGTGCCCACCTCTCTAACCTCCTCTGGCCAAACTCACTTCTGCCTGGGTGTCTCCACACCAGCAGTGCCTTCTCCCTGGCACGCTGATCACAGGTGAGTGCAGCGCTGGGTCCTCATGTCATTCTGGTCACAGCAAATGTCACCTCAGTCAGGCCTTTCAGACCCTCCTACCCAGTGAGACCCCAGCCCTCCCTGCAGGACACTCTTTATTTTCATTCCAGTTCATGCTCTTCTCTTTCACGTGTCTCTGATTTTGTGCTTTTGTCCATCTGCCTCCAGACTGAGCTCCTGGTGGGCAGGGACCACTGGGTAGATTTCAGCACCACCCTCGGGCCCACTAGAGCTCCCGGCCCAGGGTGATGGCTTGGCACATAGCTGCCGAATGAACAAATAGGGGCATCTTGGATCCCTCCTTCCTGCTTTTGCTCCACTCAGTCGGTGAAGAGGAACACTAGTAATAGGAAGTGCAAGTGGGTGCTGAGGCAGGCGGAGGGTCAGCATGACTTCTGCATGAATCCTCCTTTCCCCAAATTGCTCCAGTAAAGCTCAGTGGGCACCACTGACACAGGAGGCTGCCACCTGATGGCTAGCACAGGAACTGCAGCCTCAGGCAGGGACAGCACAGCACCAGGCAGGCATGTATTTCTGGTGGAGAAATGCCTATCCAAACGCATTGCCCATTTTTCATTGTGCTATTTGTATTTTATTGTTGAGAGGGGAGAATGTATTATATATTCTCAATAGTAGAACTTTATCAGATATGTAAAGATCTGTAAACATATTCTCCCCTTCTGTGAGTCGTCTTTTCGCTTTCCTGATCGTGTCTTTCAACGCACTCAAGTTTTACTTTTCATGAAGTTTAATTGATCTGTTTTCCCTTTGGTTGCTTATGTGTTGGGTGCCACAATTACAAAAACATTGCCTAATCCAGGGCCATGTTTTCTTCCAAGAGTTTTATAGTTTTAGGTCTTACATTTACATCTTTGATGGTAAGAAGGTGTAACATTTTTGTATATGGTGTGAGGTAGGGGTTCACCTTTATTCTTTCACATGTGGATATCCACATGTCCCAGCACTACTTGTTGAAAAGATTATTCCCTCCTCATTGTCTTGGCATCTCAAATAATTCTACAATCTGTGGTTGTTGCAGGTGGTGTGACTTACAGTTCCTTAGAATTTTTCTTTACATGAAGGTTGCTCTTCTCTGGCCTTGTGGACTTTCACCCACTGCATATGTAGACTGATCATTAGCGAAATAATCATATCAGGTATTTGGACTAGTTTTTTCTTTGCTTGTGGTGGGTATGTAAGTCCACACCCTGTTACTCCCTGATGGCTGGGTGGACCACATTGCACCATTGTTCTGGCCTGGATTATCGCTGTATCCTTCTAACTGGTTTCTCTGCCTCTATATTTGACCCGCCATCTATCCTCAATGCACCAATTGGAGTGACCCTTTAAAACCAGATGTCACACCCTGACGTTGTGAAATCTCTCAAGGGGCTCTCCATTTCTCTCAGGGGGAAAGTTCAAGTCCTTATGATGGACCTCAAGCCCAATCCAGTTGGTCCCACACTCTCTCTGACATCATCTTTGGCCAGTCATCCCCTGTACCATTTGCTCCAGTCCCTCTGCCCTCCATTATGCTCCTGGTACATGCCAGGCACTCTCCCACCTGTAGACTTGTACTCTATGTTCCTTCCACTTGGAATCCTCTTCCACATGATGATTTCATGCCTCATCTTCTTCACTATCTTTAATTCTGTGTTCAAATGTCATCTTGGTGAGGCTGTATTGACCATGTCATTTAAAATATAAACTATCCTCTTGTCCTGACACTCCCTATCCAACTTGTTCCCCTTTCATTTTTCCCCTTAGCACTAACACCCTATAAAATAATATATAATGATAAGAATCAGTGTTCAATCAGGACACGGAAACCAACCAATAGATTGAGCAGGGACAGTTTATATAATGAACAATTAACCATAAACCTTTAAAGGGAACTATAGAGAATAGCCCAGAATTACAGTAGAGTAGTTAAGAAAGAAACAAATTTGAGAGAGGACCCCCTCGCCAAGGCTGCCTTCAGGCCTTGTTGGAGAAGGAATGATTGCAGCACAGGGATGGTGGAGAAGATTGTCATGTTTCCCAAGGCCAGTACCAGTTCCTGGTCAGGGCAGAGCTCAGCAGGTAGGGAACAGCAGGCTGAGACTGGCAAACAGGAAAGCCCTGTCCCCTCCCAGGGGCAGGTAGGCTGAGGCTGGGATGCCTACTGGATTCACTGGGATTCCATTTGCAGCGGTGCCACTCATTCTCCTTATTAAACCATCCAAGGGGATCCACTGAATCCACTGTGGATCACCCACTGTGGGTGAGTCCATGTAGACACCCCTGAATTGTGCCACTGCTGGTTGTACTGCAGTAGAAAGAAAAAGAAAAGAATGGAAGCACCCTGGGATTAGGATGGAAGGCCCTTTGTCCTAAACCTTCTCTGACAAAAGCTTAACCCCTGCCAGGTGCAAAAGAGAAATGTCTACTGGGTGCAGCTCCATTATTGCAGAACAGACAACAGAGGGCAACACTCTGATGTTGTTACACAGGGGCAATCCATTGATAACTGGCACCATAATTCCCTTATTATTTTGTTTATGTATTCCATGCTTTTACTTCCAACTTGCCTCTATTGCTTTATTTGAAGTAAGATTTTGAAGACAGCATATGTTTGTATCAAGGTTTCTAAAAAAAGGTATTTTGACCCCCCAAAATGCCATTATTAGATCAAAACAACAGAAGAATTAAAAGTACAAAGTAGCTATACTATCAGTATATGCCTTAAGTAAATAGTTTACTGTCAAATTCCTCTTATATAAGAAAGCACCATGCAGTTTCATTTTAATGATGTTAGCCTCAATAATCTAGTATAATAATAAACTCCTTTGTAATGAGTAACTATATAAAATGAAGTTACAATAATTTACAATTTACGTCTGTGACATGACCCAACTACTCTCTACAAGCACCACTGAAATCTTGATTGACGCTTGGCTACCTTGTTCTACTAGAACTAACGGGAATATTTCACTGCCAACAAATTCTGTTTACCTACTGTGTAGTTTATAAGGGTTGAATTCTTCTCTACTTGAAAATCACCATTTTCATCTCTCCATATGGATACCTGTTTATTGGCAGATAGCTTTGCAGCCAGTATAGTTTTTTTCAGGAGAGTCTTATATAAGAAGTCATAAAATATGAGTATAAATAACTTACACTTAGGCAATTTTTCTTTTTCTTTTTTTTTCCCTGCTTGGAAAGATTTGCCCTGAGCTAACATCTGTTGCCAATCTGCCTCTCTTCTTTCTCCCTTCCCAAAGCCCCACTACATAGTTCTATATTCTACGTGTAAATCCTTCTAGTTCTTCTACATGAGCCACTGCCACAGCATAGTCAATGAGAGACGAGTGGTGTGGTTCGCGCCTGGGAACTGAACCTGGGACTCCGAAGCGGAGCGTGCCAAACTTTAACCGCTAGGCCATCAGGGGTTGCTCCAGGAAATTTTTCTAGAAAAATATTGGAATCAAGATGTATGATTTATTTCTAAAAATTTCATAACATACTTTAAAACATGAAATGCTCAACATGTTTAAAAGCACTTTACCACTCAGTTTACCTTAACAAAGATATAGCAAACATTTTGAGAAATATACTTTCAACAGGAAAGTCCAATTGTAGCTTTATGCTTTTGTAGACCACTCCCAATAACGTGGCTTAAAAAATATAACTGTAAGAGTCTCTCAAGAAAATGTATTTCATTTCTATAAAAATCGTTCTTTACAGTGTCTCAATGTTTGTTTCCTACTAAGCTTCTCAATGTTCTTTAGGCTTAACAATATAGTAGAATCAAGCTCCTATAATCTAGCTTTTAATCCCACAATCCGGAAAGCTCTATCTCAAGGTCATCAAAGACCTCTTAAATCACCAAATAATATTATTCCCATTTTATAAGTGCGAATACTAGGTTTTAAAGAAGTCAAGTTCATGCCCAATATTGTTTAGCTAGTAAGAGGCAGAGCCTAGATATGACTGACTCCTGCTGTCTGATTCTAAAATCCATAAGCATAACCTCTAGGTATACAGCCAAACATAACACTCTGTATTCTTGCAACAGAATAAATACATTTGCTTTTTCTTTAATATCTGTAACACGGTTCTTAACTATTCCAATACATTGGTTTCTCCCTTTCTGTAAATGAGAGTGTTCTTCAAAGTACCTTCCTTCCTCTCTGCTCTTCTCTATACATTCCCTCCACTCCCAGTTCTTGAATTCATTTAACAAGCATTTATTTTATTGAGTCCATACAATTCCAGACCCCATGGAAAAACAATGAAAAAAAACCAGTCCCTGGCCTTGAAGGATTTACAGACTACTAGGGGAGAAAGCCCTATAAGCAAGTCCAATACTATTTTCAAAAAAAAAAACAAGTTTGAGTCTGCACAAACACAGAAGGCTATCTATGCCACACAGCACGGGTTTTCAAGCCTTTTCTGAGGAGGACTACAGTTTTTTAAGAAATAGCGTTTAAAATTTCCAAAAGAGCACGCGAGACCTAGAACTTCCCTGATCCACTGTCCCCTTCCCACTACAAGCCATGTTTTTTCTAAGACTCTTAAGAACATCATTTGAAAACCACTATATTCTAACATCTTAATAGTTTTGCCTTTCATGCCTAGGTCTTTAATCTACCCGGAATGGATTTTTGTGTACGGAGTAAAGTAGGGTTCCAATTTGAATTTTTTCCACACTGATATCTAATAGTCCCAGGACCACTTAAAGAAACGCCCCTCCTTTGCCCTCTGCTCTGTAAGAGCACTTCTATTAAAAGAAATCAAGTTTCTGGATACACGTGGAACTGGATTTGGGTTCTCTACTGTTTTCCACTGGTCTAACACTGTGCTAATACCAAAGTGCTTTAGTTACTATAGCTCTATATATATAATAAATCAGGATATCTCATAGATCAAGTCTTCTCACCTTGACCTACTGCTTAAAAAATATCTTGGCTATTCTTAGTCCTTTGTATTTCCATATGTATTTTAGAAAAGACACGTAATTTTGAGCTCTGTAATTTCCTGGTAAACTGGTAAAATACCCACAAAACAAATCTAGATCAGTATTTCTCGACCGGGGCAATTTTAACACCCCCACCTCCCACCCCAGGGACATTCAGCAACGTCTGGAAACATTTTTGGTTGTCACAAAGTCGGGGGTAGGTACTACTGGCCTCTAGTGGGTTGAGGCCTGGGAGATGCTGCTAAGCATCCCACAGTGCACAGGACAGCTGCCACAACAAAGAATTATCCCATTCAAATTTTAATAGTGCCACTTTTGAGAAACCCTGTCCCAAATAAATCAAGGGTCAAATTTGCATGGGCCCATTAAAGGCCAGGGAACGTCTACCAAAAACAATAATTTAGTTTTAGAAAAACTGAACTGCCATGTGCCAAATGAGATTTACCCCAATTCATTAAAAAAAAAATCATATTATTTGCATAGACCAAAAGGCTTATCTTCCTCTTCTCTATAGCAGGGACATTTGCAGGAAGCTTATTGGAGGGGTTAAGTCTTTAAAATACAAAGTTATAAAGAAACAAGACATATCCAGAAGATATTTAAAAAAAAAAAAGAAACTCATAGAAATCAGTAAGAAACAACCCAATAGAAATATGGGCAATCTAAATAGGCAATTCACTAAAAGGAATATTCAAATGACCAATAAACATATAAAAAGATGCTCAACCTCATTAGTCACCAGAGAAATTCCCATTCAAACTCACGAGAACACCATCCATGCACCAGAATGGCTAAAATTTTAGAAGACTGGACATATCAAGTGTTAACAAGAATGCCGAACAACGTAATTCCCATATACTACTGGATGTAGGGAAGGGGTTGCATAAACTGGTTCAACCACTTTGGAAAATGTTGGCAGTCTCTACTATAGCTGAACATATCCATACACTATGACCAGCAATGCCATTCCTAGGTATATATCCAAGAAAAAATACTTACCTATTTGCAAAAGAATGAACAAGAATGTTCATAAAAGCATTAAAAGCCTAATGTAGAAACCATCCAAATGTCTAATAACTGCAGAACGGATTAATAAACTGTGATATGTTCATAGAAGTAAATAATATACCACAACAAGAACTACTACTGTATGCAACAACACAAATGAATCCCCAAAATACAATGTTAAGCAAAAGTACGCAGACTCAAGAGTACAGATATCACTCCATTTCTATAAAGAGGCAAAACTCATCAATGGTGACAGAAGGGAGGATAGCCAATACCTGTGGAGAGAAAGGATAGTGACTAGAAAAGAGCATAAGAAGGGGCTGTAGGGTGTTGGTAATGTCCTATTTTTATCTAGGTGGTAGATACACGAGTGTGTTTACTTTGTGAAAATTCATCAAGCTATACACTTAGGATTTGTATGCTTTTCTGTATTTAGCTTATATCTTACTAAAGAATTTGCTTAAAAATGGAAAGAATCCAACCCTGATTTATCACATCTGATGCTTCAAGAGACTATTCTAAACAGCCCAAACTCACAATGATGCTAAAATGCAAGTTGTGTATATATTGACAACTGATTTTTTACCAAGGAACAAAGGCAATGCAGTGGATAAAGGATAGCCTTTTCAATAAATGGTGCTGAACAATGAGATATCCATAGGCAAAATAAATGAACTTGGATCCATACCTCACACCATATACCAAAAACAACTCGAAATGGATTTTAGACCTAACAGTAAAACCTAAAACTATATTTGATAGAAAAACACTTGTATTCAAAATATATAAAGAACTCTCAAAACTTAACAATAAGAAAAAAAAAAACAGGCAAAAGTTTCAAAAAGACATTTTATCAGAGAAGATATACAGATGGCTCATAAGCACATGAAAAGACGCTCAACATCATAAGTCATCAGGGAAATGCAAATTAAAACCACAATGAGATACCACACTACATGCCTATTAGAATGGCAGACAAGACTGACCATACCAAGTGTAAGCAAAGATGTAGAGAAATGGGAACTCTCGGACACTGCTGGTGGGAATGTAAAATGGTATAATGTATAAACACTTTGGGTAACAGTTTGGAAGTTTCTTAAAGAGTTAAACATAAGTGATCCACTCATTCTACTCTTATGTATTTGCCCATAAAAAGGAAAGCACATGTCCATAACAAAGACTGACATACAAATGTTCATAGCAGCTTTATTTGTAATAGCCGAAAACTAGAAACAACTCACATATACATCAACATGTGACTGGATCAACAATTTGTAGTATATCCATAGAACAGAACCTTACTCAGCAACACAAAGGAACAAACTGTTGACACACACAACATTGATGAATTTCAAAAGAATTATGTTAAGTGACAGAAGCTAGACAAAATTGGTGTACAAATTGTCTGATTCCATTTATATAAACTCTAGAAAATGCAAACTAATCTATAGTGATAGAAAGCAAATCAGTGGTTGTTTGGGGAGAGAAAGTCACAGAGGGGTGGGAAGGAGGGATAACAAAGGTGCATGAGAAAACTTTTGAAGGTAATGGATATGTTCACTATCTTGACGCTGACTGAAAGTTTCATGGAGGTACACCTTATGGTGGAGGCCATAACTTATCACAGCGTACCATTTATTTTATTTTATATTTTTTCATTTATATATTTTTATTTGGAAATGTTTATATCAGTGCAGTGAAACTAAATTTTAGAGACACGGGATGTCATTAGTTTGGATATCATTAGTTTATTATAAAAGAGAGACATGGAAATTATTTACATGATGAAAGATTTCAGTACTTCAGTGGAATGGGCAGCTTCACGTGATGCCATTTCAATAGTAATTCATTTCAGTCTACATACTTTCCAAGAATGTCACCATCTCTAAATAAGAAATAATCCTTGTCATCTAGAGCTACTTTGGTGCCTCCGAATTCTAGGAGAAGAACTTTATCTCCCACTTTCACACTAACTGGTTGAATCTCTCCACTCTTTCCTTTAGAGCCCGATCCAACAGCTACTACTGTTGCTTGCAATACTTTTCCTTGAGATTTTTCTGGAAGCATAATGCCTCCTTTGGTTACAGTTTCGGCTGCACTCCTTTCAACCAAAACTCGGTCAAAGAGGGGAAGAGACTTTCTAAATGCCTGTCCTGCCATGACTCCGGCCGCCGCAGCCCACGCTCCACTCTAGCGCCGCCGTTGCAAGCAGAGACCCGCAGTCCCACCCTCGAGACATGTGAACTTGGGATAAGGCACCCGGCGCGCAGGCGCGCTCGCCCCCCCCCGCCCCCGCCCCTCCCCGCGCGAGGGGGCGGCGAGGCAGCACAGCGCCGCGATTCGCCAGGAGGGCCCTGCGCAGGCCCTGACGCGAGGACCCCAAAGCGTACCATTTAAATAAATGCAGTTTGTTTTGTCAAGTATGTTTCAATAAAGCTTTTCTAAAAAAAATACAGGTTGTATATAAATATTATAAACCAGAGTTTCTATAATTAGCTCAAAATCAACTCCATTCATTCACACAACAAATAGTTATCTAGCACCTACTATACGCCAAGCACTCTGCCAGGTTCCAGGGTTACAATGGTAAGCAAACTGACATGGCTCCTGACCTCATGGAGAACACAGTCTGCTAGGGGAAGCAGAGATCAACAAAAGATGCACACAGACACATGGATAATAAAAACTTCACAGACAAGTGCTGTGAAGGAGACAAACACAGTGAGATGACACAAAATAACAGGGAAACCAAATCTGATCTAACGGAAAGGTCAGCATGGCTCCCTCAAGGAAGTGAAATTTAAGCGATACCTAATGGAAGAGGAGGATAACAAGGTGAAGATGTAACTTTCCTCAGAAGAGACACTAACACAAGCAAAGGCTCTGAGGCAGAAGAAAGCATGACCCTTTGAAGGAATGGAAAGAAAGTCAAAAGGGCTAAGGGTCAAAACAGTGTAGACAACACTATTGGTCACCTCTCCAGTAACTATTCCATTTCCTCTTCCTCACTCCTAACAGAATCACACTTGGGTTCCAGCAGCCACCCTCCTCCACACATAGTCATGTGCTTTAGAGGAAGATGACTCCATTCTTGATTTTAGGAAGTGGATACGTTGAGACTTAAGTCAGTCATGGCCACCTCTTTTCTCCCTGCCAGTGATTAGTGAAAGAATGGCATGAGTGAAAGCAGGAAAAGAAGTTATTGCATGCTCTAAACAAGAGATGGTCGTTTGGACCAGGGAGTTGTCAATGGAGATAGAGATTTGCACGGAGAAATAAGGCAGAGCAACGTGTACAGGATGTCTCCTAGGTTTCTGGCTTAGGCAAATAACGACCAATCTTTTCCATATAGTCAAAGCCAGAGAAATATTTTTTAAAAATTAAGAGTCTTATGTTATTCTTAATATATTTCATTTAAATAAATCTAATTAGAACTATTCAAGGATCATACCTAAAACATATCTCATCCTCATGCAGGATACTGGCTTCAGAAGTTCATGCAAACTTATCAAGAATGAATGAGGCTAACTAGATTTTGTCTTACAATACAAATCAATGTTTTCTAAAATTCTAACTTATAATTAACAATCCTGCCTACAAATAACATCAATTTCTGAATATCATTTATTTTGCCTTGCCTGCTTCAAAAAATGATTTAAGCTAGCAAAATGTCCAAATCAATTAAAAGCCAAGCCAAGAATAAAGTAGTCCAAGGATTTCTGACCACTCTTGTGTTATCTAAAAATAATTCCAGAGACATTAGATGGAGGTACCTAATGAATTATGCTCATCAAATTTATCAAATTAGGTCTCATAACAACAGTAGTGAAGGTTCCTATTACACATACCAACAGACCCAGGCAAAAATATAACCTACCTTGACAAGTTGATGAAGTGCCATTTCTGTCAGAAGGTGGTGTACTTGGACTGTTGAAATGACGTGAAGCTCCTCCGTCCTCGCCATCGTTTGTAACACTCTTTGAGTGGCACGTACAACGACGTGACAATGGTACTTCAGCATTTTCGCTTAAGCTTTCATCCGCTGGCTTCCCTCAAAGTGAAAGAACCTCTATTCATAATATTTCTAATTAAACAAACATTAATCATTCTCTGCAGCTAGAGTGAGCAACCACTCGAATTTGCCCAGGATTGGGAGGTTCCCCAGGCTGTAAGATTTTCAGGGCTAAACCTGGGAAAGTACCTGGCAAATCTGGACAAGGTGGTCACCCTATCTGTAGCATCAAATTAGGACAGGAGAGAAACACTTATGCTGTCAGAGACATTTATAGAGAAATGATCATCAATTTACATAACTTACAAAAAGATAATAGTCAAAGATTAATAATGTAATAAAGGCACAACCACTTGAGTATTCGTTGATATTGAGATTCATTAAAATATCAAGCAGGGAGGATTAAAAGAAAGACCAAAAGTATATTCTTAGTTACTGCTATTTCCTTAAATGAATCATTCTGGATAAAAAGTACTTTATTATATTTTTTTCAAGTCCCAATAATCAAGCTGAATATATCAACCAAATACTTACCACGAAGAAGAGACTGTCGCCACGCTAAAGCAGCACAAAGTAAGACTAAGCTTTTCCCACTTCCTGTAGGGCTCTCCAACAAACAATGCTGCTTACTTTTTAATCCTCGGACAATCTATTGACACAAAAACAATAAAAAAAAATCAGTAAACAATTTACTTCATTAGGGTCTGTCTGCATCACAAGTACAAACACAACAAGCAGTAAAGTTGTACTTGAGGGAACATAGCAATAGCAGAAGGGAGAATTAGTATTTCGTTCAATCTAGACTTTATTCCTTTATCTTTCTCCCTAAAATTATGTTGGACTTAAAAGCATATAGGCATAAAAGAAATGAACAAAGCAATTTGTGCCTTAAGGATGCAAGCACCATCATTTCTGTAAAACTAGAGTACACTAATACCTTTGAAGACAACTTAATGGAGGATACTGCTAGAGAGAGTGTAAATCACTACAACCACTTTGGACAGAAATTAACAATTTCTAGAAAAGTTGAAGATACCCAACACCAGGAAGTCCAGTCCTATGTATATATCCAAAACCTCTCCCACAGGAACATAAGGAAACATGCATAAGAAAGTTCATAGCAGCATTGTTTAGAATTGCAAAAGAATGTAAACAACTTAAATGTCTGTCAGAAGGAAACTGGATAAAAAAATTCTGGTACATTCATACAATGGAATACTATACAGCAATTAAAATAGATTAACAATCAATAAGGCTACTTCTTAAAAATAATGTTAAGCAACTAAAAACACTTCTGAACAAATATAGGTACAGTATCATATCATTGTACAAAGTTTAAAAACAGGTAGAGTAATGCTCTATATTGTTTACAGATACATACATATGTAACAAAAGTATAACAACACGTCTAGGAAAGAAAAAGAATAAATTCAGCATACTAGTAATGTTACTTGCAAACAAGGTATAAAGTAAATATGGCAAAATATTAAGATGGAACAACTCTGGAAAGTTGGCTTACTCATTTGTCTATTAATTTTCTATATGATTGAAACATCTCAAAAAATATGGTGAGAAATATAGTATTCTGTGTAAAAGACAGTAAATACTTTGTAGAAAGTAGTAATTCCGTAAAGTAAATAGAAGTTCCAAATGAGCTGAGAATAGTTTTCAGAATATTCTCCTTTGCCTCCTAACCGTATACAGTTTATAGCGATCAGGATTATTTTTCAAAAGGTTACATGTTCTTCCATGAACCCAGCAAATATTTTCAATCCATTTACTATCTGAGAAAATGAATGTAGTCACAGATTCAGTATATGTTATGAATTATCAGCATCTTTATCTTAATAAAGACTTAACTGCTGAAAACTACTTGCAGAATTCATTATAGCAAGCTATGATGGACAAGCTTGACAAGGAAAGTTCATCTTCACCCCACCAACTGTACATTCAGACCATATTGAAGAGTCCTGCTTTCCTGTTTACTTAGATTCCTAACTGCAGCAGAAACGAAAATCAAGACTGAAACAATGCCATTCAAAGAAAACCAGATACCCAACTAGACTAGGACAGAAGTCTAGAAATAAAAAGGGGATTCCTAAATGTATAAACAAAACAAATGCAAGTAAAAGAATCTCCTAGTCTTAACCATCACAGTGGTTAAGAACATGTCTCGGAATCTGACAAATCCGGATTTGTATCCCTACTGTGCCAAAACTGTGGACCAGGAGGTAGAAGTACGAGTTCTAGATCAGGTTCCCACAACTCAGATGTGTTTCCTTGATCATGTCTTCACTTCTCTAGACTAAGATCCTTATCTGTAATAATCCCTAATTGAAAAACTGTTGTAAGGGAGAAAATGCCTTGGCACACAGTAGGTGCTTGATAATTCTGATTTAAAGGTCAGAAGGGTATAATGAAAAGAAGATGGGCTTTGGAGTTAAGCAAGCCTAAGTGTGAGTCCCACTGTGTGAATCACTGAACCTCAGTCTGTTTCTTCATCTGTGCAATGGAGATAAGATTATCTACCTGATAGAGTTTTGACGAAAATTAGCCAGGCATTGAGATAAGAATTAAGTAAGGTAATGGATAGAACGTGCCTAAACTCCGTACTTGACACAGAGGAGGTGATCTACTTTAATCCCCACCTCTTCTAAACCACCTATGCTCAATCTAGGATCAGAGACTGTGCTCTCTTGCTATTGCGTGCAGAAGTCTTGGTACATGACTGCGTTTCTCTGAAGAGAACGTCCGTGGATTTCTCATTCCCAGAACTATATCCTAATAAAATAACTGAAAATAGAGGGGAGACTGATATGCACTGTTATCAACTGAGGACTTCCTTGCAATAGTGAAAAAAAACGGCAAAGTCGACCTGGGGATGGAGGGATGGCTAAAAGAGCAATTCAACAGCTTATGAAGCCAATTATACCCTGACCCCTAGCCTATGTGTTCCCAAACAAGCTAAGAACCACTATTCTGAGGTATTTCCCAGTTCTAATATTCTGTGATTCTATCTGTGCGACTCTTGAGAAGAGATTTGGTGGCCTCTAATCCCTTCACCGCAGCCAATAACGCAACGCCGGCTAGCTCCTCAGACACAGCCTAGAAATCCACCCCGCCCGCAGTCGCCGCCATCCCCCAGGGGATAAAGGACGAGGCCCCGATCCGCCTCCCGCCGCCGCCCCCGCCGCCACGAGTCAGCGGGGGGCCGAGGGGGCCCGGGCCCTCTCCCCGGGGTCGGGACAGGCTCCCTCCGGCCTCCGCGTGCTCAGACCCCCGAGGCCCGGGGACGCGGGCACCCCGACGGCCCGCACGGCGGCCAGGCGAGAGCAGAAGGCTCCCTTCGGGCAGGCTGCGCGCCGCCCCACGAGAGACAGGCTGGCCTGTTCTGAGGAAAACCGAGGCAGCGCTGCCTGGGCTCCGGGTCCCGGGAGAAAAGGAGACGGTATCCGCGAGCACACACGGCGGAGCCTGGCAGAGAGGAGAAGCCCCAAACCTCTCGCCTCCTCACCGGGCTGCCACTCCCCGGCCCAGCGCGGACTCCGGCGCCTCGCCCGCTCCCTCCTCCGCTCTCTCCAGGCCACGCGCCCGCGCGCTCCCGGACGAATTCCCGCCTCCCGCCCCCTCGACTCCCAGCACCCAATCACCCGCCAGAGCAGAAACCAAGCAACCAATCCCGGCGCGAGGTGAGGGGGCGAGACCCCTGGCCCCCGAGGGAAGCCTCCGCAATAAAAACCAACGCAAAGGATTTGGCGGCCGGGAGGTGAACGCCTGAAAAGCGAAGGACGGTTGCAGACCGCAGGGTTTAAAGGAAAAGTCTTCTCCGTTTTGAGATTTTGAAACCGGCGACTTAACCCGTGCATCCGTTTCCTTGGAAACTCGCAGTCTCATTCTTCGGGTCTGTAGACCAAGCGAAAGGAAACCCTTTGAAGCCTCGCCGGGTTCTTCCCAGAGCGCCGGTCAGCGCCCCTCAGCTCACGCTTCCGACCTTCACGGCGCCCGGGTGTGGCACAGACGGAGGCGGGAACTGCCAGACGCCCGAGCCCCGCCAGGCGACAAGGCTGGTTGACGACTGGCCCCAGAACCTCAGGATGTTCCAGGCTTCCCCGGGTACCGAGTTCAACCAGAGCAACGCTCTAGAGCGCTCCCGCCCCGGCGGCTTCTGCTCCATCAAGGCTCATCCGCCTCTGTCCCTCCTAACACCCGGTTGTTATTCTTTGCCACGAAGTACACTTCAGCTTCCTCGAAGGTAGGGAGTTAATCATGATCTCTCCAAATTGTGATTTTGTCAATTTCTATATAACTTAAGCTTGGCTCCAGTACTAGTGTCTCAAAAAAGCAAAACCTGAGACAGTTTCTCAAGTTTGAGCAACTAGTTTGGGGAGAGGTTTGCTGCAGGGGGAGCAGCGGGAGGAGAGTGGATTTGTTTGCCTCCCTTTCAGTTTTACTGCATCTTCCCAAATTGCAAAATGTACAGTGCTAAAGATAAATTCTACCTTTTAATTTAGTAATCTCAGGCTCAAAAATTTATCCTAAAAGAGTAATCCAAAAGAAAGAAAAAGTAAAAATACCTCAGTTGATAACAGTGCCTACTGTAATCCTGAAAAAAGTCATCAACCTCCCGGTCTAGTAATAGCACCCTATACGGTTATCAGTTTGATCATTATGAAGCCAGTAAAATAATTATCAAAACTAAACAACTTGCAAAAAAAATTTCATATAAAGTTAAATGAAAGAAAGCAGACTCCCTACTGGGTATTATGAATTCCATTATGTGAAAATATATATGCATAAGCAAAGATAGAGGGAAAGTATAAAAAATGTAACTTGCTGTTAAAACAGTGGAATGAAGGATAATTTATCAATACTTAAAAAAATCTTCAAGTTTTTATTCTGCTTTTACAATTTTTTTAAATATCAAATCGTTTAAGTAACTGCTCCAGGGAAAGTACTACGATTTTCCTCCGCTCAATTCCTAAGGCTCTCAACCCACTCGAGCCTTGTGTGGCCATTTGACGTGTGTGGCCTTAACAGAAATGGATACACATAGGCTCTGGAGCCAGACAGTCCTGGATTCCAGTCCCTTGAACTGTTCCTTTCAGGTGAACAGTAGTGAAAGAAAACACAAAAAACTACAAGTTCATTTGATAAAGAATAGGAATGTTTATAAACCAATATTCAAAATAGCTGCACACATCTGTTTTCACTTGAATAAAAAAATCACATTGTCACAAATTTTATAACCTTAACTTAAAATACATGAATATTAACATTTACTAATATAGTTACACATTTTGTTTACATCATCAATGAATGTGATGAAAAACAGCATGTTATTATTTAAACACAGCAGGTTTTGACCAGTCTTTGAAAACTGATCCAAGAATGTGCGCTGCATTTAGTTAGAAACCATTTATTTCAACCTTTTCTGAACTCCTAGAGGTTTCCTACTCACATAAAATATTCCAAAACCTCAGTTTAAAACAAAACAAAACAGGAGCCGCTGTATTTAATCTTAGAAGCCTACAAAACTGCCTTGTTTAAAAATATGAAAATTCTTACAGTATTTTTCAAGTGTATGCTTTTCTTTTTCGCATCGAAATTACTTAATTGAACATTAAGCATCTGATATCTCAGGGAAAGCCAGCCCAGAATCCTGTTTTTCAGAGCTGACCAGGTGTTTCTGATGCAATCTATGGACCAGCAGAGACCCATTTGACTAAAGAAGAAATAATTAGTCAAGTGTTCTCTAAACATTGCTGCATAATGGAATCAACTGGGGAATCTTAAAAAAAAAAATACTAATGCCTGACTCCCATCCGCAGACATTCTGATTTAATTGGCATGGGTTACAATTGGGGATCAAGAGTTTTAACAGCTCTCCAGGTGATTTTAATGTGCAGCAAAATGTGGAGCCACCACAATGGTGCAAGACACAATAGTGATCTAAATCACAATTAGCCACAAATGACAGATGCCTATAGAGGAGAACTCACTTTTAAAAAAGTTTCTCAAGTTGGAAATACTTTATAGTTTCTCTCTGTTTCTTAAGATCAAATTTATGTTTTTTCTTAAAGTTATAATGACTCTTTAATTAGTAGTGTTCAGAGGGGTTTTATATTGTTAAACACTCAACAGTTTTTTTTCACCCATTAAGTTTAGGTTATTGTATATAATCACTGCTATACACTTATCTATTACGTGTAACAATACACTGAAATTACCTTCTAGGCATCACAGTTTTAAGAACCATCCATAGTTTATTGACTGTTTGAAGCATTCTCCACAGAACCCCTGAATTCAATAGCTGGTTCATATTGGATGTTAATACTTCTGCATATGGTATAAGTTCACTGGCAGAGAGTGGAGTCAAGCGTTCTAGAATCTGTATCGTTTCCATATGTCTTACTGGGACAGCTGAAAATGCTAAAGGGGAAACTTAGCAGTCATAATCTAAATTCTACACAGCTTACCAAATAAGAAGTAACATTGCTCTATGAGACTACAGGCCAAACAAATCAAGAAAACAATGTTGCTCTAAACGTACACTTGCAATCCTAGCCATAGTTTTGGCCATACTTAAAATAAGGACCTTAAGAAAAATTCATTTAGGTGTAGTTATTTCACAAAGAACAAAACATATCTCATTTAAGAAATCACCTTAGTGACCCAAAGACAAGGGTCATTTCCTTGGTGATTCAGACTGATTTTAAAAATTGATTGAAATATGAAAATATACCTAAGTATTGCCTTTGGTAGTCCCATTCATTTGAAAGATTGGAATTTGTTGATACCTATAAGGGTGGCCCCCTTTATAGGTTATAAGCACCCAGAAGATTGCTGTTATTCAATAATATCAATCCTGTGCTCTTCAATAGAACAGACACTAACCACACCTGGCTGTTGAGCACTTGACATGTAGCTAGTCCAAAATGAGATGTGCAGTAAGTATAAAATATACACTGGATTCCTAAGCCTTAGTATGGAACAACAGTAAAATATCTCATTAATCGTTTTTGATATCGAGCACCTGATGGAATAATATATTAGATATATTGGGTTAAATAAAATAGTTATTAAAATTAATTTTGCCTTTTTACTTTAATGTGGCTATAGAAAGTTTAAAATTATATGTTAAAATTATATGTGTGGCTTGCGTCTTATTTCTATTTGACAGTGGTGATCTAGAACACTATCCAGTAACCACAAGTACGTTGCTCTATTGCACGGCACTTATTTCTGACTTCTTTCTATCGACCTTTCACACAACCTGTTTAGTGATATAACGTAGGACCTAGGAGGAAACAGATACAAGCATATCAGAAAGAAATGGTTAAAACTCCTTAAACTCAAAGAGAATGATTAAAATTATATTCACCAAAACCTTATTATATCCCTAGGGAAGTTCTGCATGATTGTAAGATTTCAATGAGCCTAACATCTCTTTGCACTAGTAAAGGGGAAGAAAGAGTATCAATCTACTATACCTTCTTGGAGTTGTTTAGGAGAGTGGTTTTTGGCATTATTAGTCAGGAGCATTTCCCTTAACAGGGCGTCAGTCCCTGTGATGTTTTCTTCACAGACCCATCTTTCACAATGCATAAATGCGGGTAGTTAGTTACAAGGAGACATAGTAAAGCAGAATGCGACCCTTAACAATTTACAGAAAGTCAACTGGATTCTTCATTCTTAAACACAAAACTCATCTCTCTCCTCTCTCCCCCTCCCTGCTCCCTTTCACTGTCAGCAATCCAAAGGAAGTTGCACTTCGTGTGCATGCATACTAGAGTTTGAGAACTTCTATTAGGTAGTTCAGCCAAGGAATCTGCTTAGATCAAGATCCCCAAGTGATCTGATACAGGGAAGTTGGAAACTACTACTTTTATCAAAAGTTCTCAAGCTTTCTTCCACTCTATCCCAACATAAAAGTCTTTCATCAGGAAAAGTTGTTTGACATAGCCATAGTTCTGGAGTTGAGAGGGGGAGGAAAGAAAAAGAGGAGAAAAGAATGTCCATTTGGGGGAGATCATATATGATTTTAAAAAGGCCTCACTCAGAAATTCTGATGACTAGTGGTGTAGCGGTTTGCATACTCTGCTGCAGTGGCCTGGGGTTTGCAGGTTCGGATCCCGGGCACAGACCTACACACCACTCATCAAGCCATGCTGTGGCAGCATTCCACATACAAAATAGAGGAAGATGGGCACAGATTTAGCTCAGGGCCAATTTTCCTCAAGCAAAAAAAAGAGAGGAAGGTTGGCAAAGGATGTTAGCTCATGGCCGGTCTTCCTCACCAAAAAAATAAAAAATAAAAAAATAAAAGAAATTCTGATAGGCTTCTATAGGAGAACATGTCCTCTCCTCCAACCCAATTGACAATCATTGCTATATATGGGTAAAATTCAAGTTGCTCACTTTAAATGCCTAAAATGTCTCAGGCACTTGATGTATATTTTCTCATTTCACCCTAACATTCCTACAAGGTAAGCAATATTGTCTCCATTCTGCTGTAAGGAAACAGGCTGAAAGACATTTATTAATATCCCAAAGTCACACAGCTAAGTGTGTCAGGCAGTCGAAGCAGTGCTGGTGACGCCCACAAGAGGATGCATTTGTCTTCCTTCAAGAAGGGTTAAGGAGGCTCCAAAGGAATGGGAAACCTTCCTTTTTGTAAATCAAATGCTTGTTTCTAACCTTTTGCTTATACCATGGTTTGACCATTCGTGACTATTATTGTGTAATATCAATAATGAGAAAGTAAATGATGATATTGTAAAAATGCCTATTTAGATATATGAGATACCACTATGCTAAGTGCTTGGCACATAAATACTTAATAAATATTTTTGTTACTATACTACTAGTATCATCATCAGAGTTGTAAGTGTAGTAGTAATAATATTAGTAGCAACAATGGTACTTTAGATACAATCATCAACTTCTCATGCAACTTAAATCAAATCATACCAGTGCTTAGTCCCAGTAGGGAGGGCATGACTCAGGGTTGGGAAATCGCCAGGTGACTCATAGAGAGTCTTCAGTGGCCTTCCCACCTCCTTCAGCTCTGCCGGGCTGACCTCACTTTCTCCACCTGGAGGGAGCAGGGTGGGAGCGGAGCCTCCAAGTGAGTCCCCACTGCTGGGTGGGTGGCTTTTGGGTGAGGCCATCCACCTGCCCCATTAGCTGCCCCACCTGACCCTCCTGCAGGACATCTGCGCCCTCAGTCCCATCCCCTTCGGGCAGCTCCCTGGCCTTGAGGAGCCTCTGACCTCTGCAGAGACTCGCTATGGCAATGGTTCAGGACCCCTCTCAGTAATATATTAACACTCAGATAATGAATGCAGCAATGGCTTTTAATGTCCTCTGTGTGTCAGGCTGTGCTGAAGACTATTATCGCCTTCACCTTCCAAACGGCCCCATGGCAGGGTGCGTGTGTGTGTGTGATAATCTCTTAATTACACACGAGTAAACTGAGGTCCTGCTGGCTGAGGTGAGGTGCTCGGCCTCAGAGAGGGGACCCGGAACCTCTGGAAATCTCCAACACCCAACACCTAGAGGAGCTCACAGATCCTTTTCTTTTTCCATTTTCATTGTATTTATTTATTTGTTCATTCATTCATTTTAAACAGTTTTGTTGAGTTGTAATTCACACACCACACATTCACCATTGAAAGGGTGCCCTTTGATGGTTTTGGCTTATTTGTAGATAAGTGCAACCATCACCACGGTCAGCCTGGGGCATTTTCATCACCACAAAGAGAAACCTGGAACTTTAGCTAACTGTCCCCCAACAGTCGGTTTGACCATAACAGTTGGTGTAGTTTGCGATGTCCAGCGACAGCCTCCTCTGGCTCGGCTTGCTGACGCCCCCGGGCCCCGAGCTGCCCCTGCCTCTGCTGCGGCTCTGTGCTGTGTCTTCCAGGCCTGCCCAGCTCTTCTTACAGACTGGCCACTTGGGGCAGGAGTGGGACAGGGGCTTCCTTAAAGTGGCCCAGACCGACCTGATGGAGTTACTGAAAACACGGATATAAAATAGGAGCAGACAGGTGGCCTCTCCTCATCTACTGGAATTCACCTCGATCCCCAAGGTCATGCACACTGTGCCCTAAAATGTCCCCCAGTGGCAGGGACACCTGACCCAGCATGGAGCCCACAGGCCACACCCTCAGTCAGAGGAGTCCACGTGGCCCGGGTTACACATGTTGCTGCTGCGGTTCTGGCTCGCTGCCTCTGTGCAGGGCCGACTCCCGCAGCCGTGGGCCTTCACCTGGCGGGCATCTCCCACTGTGCTCACCGCTGCTTCTCTGCCCCCTGATGAAGCCTCCTTCCCAGAGTCACGCCCTCAACAGGCCGACAGACTGCAGGGCCTGGCGCTGGGTCTGGATTTGGGGGTGCGGGACTTATGGCTGCAGAGCCATCTCTCCTTCATCCAGGGGCCCTGGCTGGGAGGGAGTGAAGGTGCAGAGAGACCGCTGGGCTCGGGCGGGTGGGGGTCCATGGGGCAGGGTGGGCAGAGGTCCAATCTCCATGCCCACCCATTCCCCACAGCCCTGAGCACCCCTTTCCCTCCTCACCTGATCTGCTGTGCACACAGCGGCCCCAGACGCTGCAAACAGGGAGAATCCACCCCTAATTACTTGCTGTCCATCATGTTACCAGTCCCTGGTGACCCGTCACTTCCCAGGTGGCCTCCAGAAATGTAAAGAGTGGAGGGACCTGTGATGGCCGATTCTGTGACCGGGAGGAGCCTCCCTCCGTCGTCGGTCACTTCACCTGGCAGGAACCGGAGTCTCTTCTCCCCAAACGCACGCACCTGTTTCTCTGCGTTGGAACCCGGAGCGTCCCAGGATTGCTGACTGTCACCCGAGAGGAGCCGATGGCCTGGCTCCCAGGCCTGGCAGGTGCGAGGGGCCTGGCTGGGACAGGGCCCGGGAATCTGGGGGAGATTCTTGCGAGCTGGAGAGCAAAGTGTGCTCAGGGGCCTGGGAGCTTCTAGTCAAGCTCTGGAAAAGTCCTCCAGGCCCCAGGGCGGAGGTAGAGCCAACCCCCAGAACGGGTGGGCGTTCCAATGGCAGCCGGGTCCCAGAGCTTCACTCAAGGGACGTCTCCGAGGGCGTCCCTCATCCAAACTGGGGGCTCAGTGAGGTGGGGGCTTGTTCCCAGTCTAGGCCTAGTGCCTCTGGGAGGCAGGAAAGGAGGGAGGAGGGACGTGGGAGGAGGGAGAGGGAAGAAAGCACTTCCCTGGGTCTTTATGAGGCACCAGGCCACCAGGCTCCACCACCTTCTGGTTCACAGTGGTGCCTGAGGTGTAGGACCACCCTTCCTGGTCTGACAGTTACTCAGGAAGCCTTGGGTTCTCTGGGAAGACAACTGGCCTGGGAATGAGACCATCTGGGGTGGAGTTCAAGCTCAGTCATCACCATCTCTGTGGCCTCTTGACCTTCAGGTGAAGCCCCAGGTGAGCTCCAGGTGAGCCCTGCACAGGGTCCCCACCTGCAACTGTCTGTCCTCTGCACACCCCACGCTCTGCCCAGGGTGACGTGGGCAGAGGAGGGCCTGACAGCTCTGGCCAGGGAGGAGGCCTGCCCCCGAGTCTCAAGGTTACCATGGAAACAAACAGAAAGGGGACAGGGCTGAGCTCCTCCTCCCTGGCAGCTTAGAGACCACCACGAAGGCAGTGGCCCGTGTGTGCCAACATGTCCACTGGCAAAGGGCAGAGGGCTGCCACTTGTCACCCAGAGGGACAGGGCCCTGGGCTCCCACGACTGTTGAGCATGTTCTGGACGCTTCAGTGCTGCTGATGGGGAGACCTTCTGGGGGGAGGTGTCAGACCGTGGACGTGTTAAAGGTCAGGGGTGTGAAATTACTGCACACGGATAAACCCTGGACACAGTTGCCGAGAAGGCTTTTTATGTTGGCAAACGTGCTTTGAGGTCATGAGTCAGGGTTTTATAGGCCATTTCTTAGCTGGGCCCCAGGAGGGCTGACGGCTTTGCAGAAAGGCGGCGTCATGTTTAATGAACGACAGATGCTATCATCACCCTCCGCACTGTCGTTCTGGTGACAGGACTGTGGCAGCCCCTGTGGACGTGGCCCCGGGTGGTACCTCCAGGCAGAGCCTGGGTTCTGGCCTGGAGTGAGGATCCCTGGACAGTGCTCATGAAGTTTGTACCTCCCTCTGATGTTCCTGCTGTCAAGTCACCGCAGCGAAAGCATCCCTGGGGCCCCTGGTGTCCGGTGTGGCCCTGACGCAGGCCGGCCTTGCAGGATTGGCGGTTCTCCAACGGGACCTGGAAGGGCATCTGTCCCAGGCCCTGGTCCTCCCTCCTCCCTCCTGTCTCCACAGGCATCTGCAGGAACATCCTTGTCCAAATCCCATTCTCCTCGTCCATTCTAATCTTTTGTTTTTTCTCAGCCCCATAATCTGGGCCTAACATTTAGGGGCGAAGGCTGTACGTTCTGCTCTCTGCGGCTCACGCTGATCACGGCTCAGATCTGCCCCAGTCCTGCTTCGTTGCAACAGGATTATTTTTAATAAACAGATTTATTTCTCAATCTGGGAGAAATCACTGCATTTGGCCAAAACAGACATGATTTATGTTTTTAAGATCAGCTCTGCTCTGCTCAAAAAATGTTTAAAGGAAAGATGGGCAGAGACATCTGGGCTCTTAGGGTGAGACTCCAGGGAGAAGGCGGGGATGAGAGGCAACCCAGGACCAGAAGGTGGTTTCCGAGCGGGTCACAGGGCGATGAGTCAAGGAGCAGAGATGCGATGAGTCAAAGCCACAGCTTGAAACTCTAGCCAGGCATCAGCTGCTGTGGTGCTGCTGGAGCCCGGCCCAAGGGGAGCAGGGGTCGGGGGTCAGGGGTGCAGAGGGATCAGGGGTGAGGGGGTGAGGGGGCAGGGGGCAGAGGGGCAGGGGGTGGGGCTGCGTCTGTCTGTCAGGTGTGAGTCAGTGTCCTGTACGGAACCCAGTGCCCAGGGCACCAGCAGGCCTGGCTTCTTCCCTGAGTCCTGGCCAGCAGGTGTGGGCAGGTGAATGAAGCTATGGGGACACTCCTGTCCTCTTCCTCTGGGTGGGAGAAGCACAGAGGAGTCTGTTCAGGCCAGGAGAGAGCTGCTTCAGCATTCTGGTTAGTTCCGTTTTTTTCCAGCACCCCGTGAGTCACACAGTCAGCACGGCATGGACCGCCTCTGACATCCTGCTCTGAGCCTCCCAGACCACCCCCCTAACAGCCTGGTGACATCTCCCGGCCCCTCTGAACAGGGCCTGCTCCAGGCCGCTGCCCCGCAGACAGGTCTCACCGTGGCCCTCGTGGGTGCTGTCCAGAGTGGTCTGTATTTTCTCAGTAGAGCCAGGGAAGGGGCCCTGGACAGGCTGTGGGGACTCCAAGTCCTCTGTAGAAAGTGACTTGGCCAAGCCCTCAGGGGACCCGAGAAGGCCCCAGCTTCTGCCTCAGAGATGGGGCGCTGTTCTCCTTGACACCTCCTGGAACAGGCAGTTTCTCCTCTCCTGGTGTCCTCTTCTCTCTCCTTGTCTCAGCTCACGCCTTCCAGCTGCAGGGGTGTGACAGAGACCTGGACACAGGCCAGGGCTGGGCTGGCTTTCCCTCGGGAACACTTCCGGTGAAAGGGAGCTGTGAGTGTGCGTGCGTGTGTGTGTGTGTGTGCATGTGCGCACATGTATGTCACTTATAAGCATGCCTAAGCCAGCAGTGGCACACAACACACACACGTGCTCATTCTGAGGGTGGGCCCAGTCCCCCTCACGATGCCCAGCGTTTCCCACCGCCTTGACTGTGTCCGCCAGCTTCAGACAAGTGCAGTCAACCGTCAAGAAGAAGAGAGCGCTTGGGTCCCATAGCTCTCCTGAGGGGACCAGGATGCAGACAGTTGGAGCAGAGGCTCCGCACGCATGTTCCAGGAGCGCCCGAGTGTGGCCAGCCTGGCTGCTCCCCACTCAGGAGCCACACGGCCGGACCAAGTTCTTGAGCAGCTCCAGTCACAGCGTCGCATCTGTATGGGGGGCAAGCACCCCCACGAAGCTCGTGTCCTGGCCCTGAGTCCCGGCTGTGGCGTGGCCAGCAGAGCCAGCAGCATCCCCCTCATTTCCTCCCACCGCGTCACCCTGTCAGCTCACCAGGACCATCCGACACCCCCATGGGGTCTACAGGTCACTTCTGGGAGGTGGTCAGAAGGGGAGGTGGTGCAGGTGAAGCACGGCAGGAGCGTGTGCTCGATGCACGGTGGCTGCTGTTACAAGATTTACTGTCTTAACAACAGTGTGTCCGGGTTCTGGGGCCCTGCCGCCCCATCCACAGGAAATGAGTGTGCAGGGGAGAGCTCCAGCCCTTAGACCATCACCTGAACACTGAGCCCCCCAGGACCGACCTGCACCCGCTTTCCTGTCCTGGCAATGTCCCTGGCTGGGCTCCCCATCAATTCCCTGCTTACCCCCGCCCTCCCGTGCTGGAGCTCTCCACCTCCTCTCAGCTCCAAACCCAGGACCACAGCCCTTCCCCCTGCACTAGGTGGGGAAATACTGCCGCTGGGATCCTTCTGGCTCGCGTCTGCCCCTCTCTGGAGACGCACTGGGCGTGCCAGGGGCGGAGGCTGGGTGGGAGCTTGTTAATGCTGAGTGAAACGCAGTCGGATCACAACGCTCCTAGCACAACACTCCTGGGTGCCCCAGCTCCTGCTGCCTGCAGAGTGAGGACCACCCTCCTTCCATGGCACAAGGGGGCCCCCAACTTCCCTCAGGTGTAACCTCCTCTGTCCTGACCCTCACCCATCTCCCTCTCACCTGGCGTCTGTTAGCATGACTATCTCTGCTGAGCTGTGAGGCAGAGACCAGACTGCTCAGTGGTGTGTCCTTGGATCCTGGGCCCACTCTGACCAGTGGGCATGTGTCAGGCTGACACTGAATGACTGGTGGGCATGGTGTCAGGCTGACACCGAACGACTGGCGGGTTGGTGGGGATGAGGGGGGAGAAAAGGAGGTTGGCTTTATTTTCCCCTAAGGACATAGAAAGAAGGAGGGGAGGTGGCTTCTGGGCAGGAGCAGACAGCTGTGCTGAGACAGGGACTCTGAAAACAGAATAGGCTCCAGCTGTCCTCTCCTCCTCCCTCCTGTGGTAGCCGGCCCCAACCCTCGTCTAGTGCACCCGTGGCTATTCAGGGGTTCCGTTCACTACGCTGCACTCGTGTCCTCTGGAAGATGGTAATCTATTCAAGTCCCCTGCAGTGAAGCTATCTCGACCTTTGAAACAGATGAAAAGTACACTTTTTCCAAATGTGACTCAAACGATGTGAGGTTCGTGCACAAGGCAGTTCTAAAAGTGGACGGGTAATTACTGGTTCTGCTTCCTGTAATGATTTTGTAAGATCACGCCACACTGCCTCCCCCACAGAGAACAACTAGAAAATCTGTACATAATGCAACCAGCAGCCACTTGACGGCACTGGGGAGTGAACAGCAGCACAGATTCCGGGGGAGTAGTTTGAAGTGAATTCCTGTGGCTTCCAGTCTGGGGCCATGTGCAGTCAGAGCAGGGCATGGGAGGCAGTGGCTCTGGGAAAACCACAGTATTCACAGCCCAAGAACAAGAAAAATGAAACTGGGGGGCTGTGGTTGTTACCCAACCAAGTGGGCCTGCCTCCTGGTGAGTTAAATAAGACTATACCAGTGGAAGTTGTCTCACAAAGTAAACTGTATTTGCAGCAAATAGGAGGCCGTGAGGAATCATTTCCAAAGTCATGGCGTCCCAGAACTAAGGGAAGCAGGAACTTTTATTTCAGTTGGGGAATAATATTCAAAAGGGAGAGGTGAGGGTATTCACTTGCACAGGCTCAGTTGGAGAACATGCTTCCACGTAATGAGGCCTAAGCTCCTCCTGGAGAGATCTTTGCATTAAAAATAAAGCAAAGGTCATGGGCACAGCTCTTGTGGTGAGGCTTGGTCAGTTTCAGGATGGCTGGTGGTTACATCTCCCTTGAGTGCCTCATTTGGTCAGTTTCAGGATGGCTGGTGCTTACATCTCCCTTGAGTGCCTCATTTGGTCAGTTTCAGGATGGCTGGTGGTTACATCTCCTTAACCTACAAAAGGAAAAGAAACAGCTTGGAATAACAGTTAATTGCTTCCAAACCCACCTTTGAGTTTCTCCAGGCACCTAGTCCCGGACATGGTCACTGAAGAGGGAGGGGGATTGCAGGAGGGGAAGAAATGTGCAGGGGAAACTTCAGACTCTGCCCTCACCTTTCTGATGGACTGAGCCACGCATGCGCAAGCCACTCGCTAACAACAGAAGATCTGAACTGAGGCTGGAGCTGCAGCCAGGAGCCAGTTTGCGGTTCAAGACCAGCTGAGATCACTACCTGCTGAACCAAGAGACACAGTCATTGGTGGAAAATAACAGAATCCAGAATTTCCACCACACCACATTCATAATGTCCAGGACACAGTGCAAAATCACCCAACATCCAAAAATCAAGTAAATGGGATACATTATTAAGAGAAAAGAGGATCAACTGAGATAGATCCCAAGATGACCCAGGTGTTGGAACTGGCAGATAAGGATTTTTCTTCATGTGCCATAAAGCTCGGTTATTAGGTGCATAAACAGTCTGTATTATGTCTTCTTGATAATGGACCCTTTTGTATTTCACAACGACCTCCTTTATTCCCGGTCATATTCACTGTGCCTGAAATCTGCTTTATCTAGTATTAGTACAGCGTCTCCAGCTTTCTTTCAACTAGTGTTAGCATGGCATGTTTTTCCAATCTCTTTATTTTTAATTTATTTGTGTTTTTATATTTAAAGTGGGTTTGGGGTAGGCAGCATGTAGTTGAGTTTGCTTTCCTATTCAATCTGACAAATTATGCCTTTTAAATGGGGTTTTTAGACCACTGTCATCTAATGTTACTGCTGATAATAGTTAGATTTGAATCTATCCTGCGATTTGTTTCTTAGTTGACCAATCTGTTTTTTGTTTGCTTTTTCCTCTTAGACTGCTTTTTGTTGGATAATTTAAGTATTTTTTATGATTCCATTTAATCATCTTTTTTGGCTTATTCTGGATGAGTCTTTGCTGTGTGTGTGCATGCCTTAGGGTTTACAGTACACATCTTTAACTTTTCACAGTTTATCTTCAAATAATATCAGACCACTTCATGACGCCTGAACAACCTCACAACAGTACTCTCCCACCCCCACTGCAGTCCATGTTGTCACACGTTTTATTCGACATGTTACATACCCCACAAAAAGTGCTCTCTATCCCTTTCTTCACATAAGGTTTCCATATTGTGTCATTTTCCTTCAGCATCTCTCAGCGCTGATCCGCTGGTGACCGTGAATTATCTCAGCTCTTGTGTGTCTGAGAAAGTTGATATTTTATCTTATTTGTACCCTTTGCTGCCAGGCATACAATCATAAATTAGCAGCTTTTTTTCTCAATACTCTGAAGACCTTGCTTCACTCTGCTCTGGCCCCAGTTCCAGTAAGAGATCTGCCTTCATTCTAACCTTTGTTCCTCTGCACTCAGCAGGTCTTTTTATCTCCTGTCTGATTTCATGATTATCTTGTTATCACCCTATTTAAGCAATTTAATTATGATGTGCCTTCTTCATACTTCTTAGACTTGGGGTTCATTAAGTATCTTGGATATGTGGGTTTATAGTTTTTTTTTTTTTTTTTTTTTTTGTGAGGAGATCAGGCCTGTGCTAACATCCGCCAATCCTCTTTTTTTTTTTTTTTTTTTTTTGCTGAGGAAGACGGCCCTGGGCTAACATCTGTGCCCATCTTCCTCCACTTTATATGGGACGCCGCCACAGCATGGCTTGCCAAGCAGTGCGTCGGTGCACACCCGGGATCCGAACCAGCGAACCCCGGGCCGCCGCAGCAGAGCGCACGCACTTAACCGCTTGCGCCACTGGGCCGGCCCCTATAGTTTTTTTTTTCTTTAATAAAATATGGAAAATTTTCAGTCATTATTTCCTCAAATTGTTTTTTCTGTTTTCTTCTCTTTCTCTTTCTGGGACTCTGATTACATATATTTGAGGCCATTTGAAGTTGTCCTGCAGTTAACTTTCTGTTCATTTTCTTTGGTCTATTTTCTCTCTGTATTTTATTTTGAATGGTTTCTATGGTATGTCTTCAAGTTCATTAATCTTTTGACGGATTTGCTCTTAATCTCATCTAGTAAGTTTACATTACAGATGTTTAATTACAGACATTTCATCTCTAAAAGTTTTTGGGTCTTTTTCATATCTTCCATATTTCTACTTAACATCATCAGCCTTTTCTTTTTTTTACTGAAGTACTGACATACAATATTATGATAGTTTCAGGTGCACCGCATAGTGATTTGACATTTATATACATTATAAAGTGATCACCATGATAAATCTAGTTCCATCTGTCACCATACAAAGTTATGACAATATTGTTGACTTTGTTCCCCATGATGTAATCCCATCCCCATGACTTATTCATTTTATGACTGGAAGTTTGTACCTCTTATCCCCTCACCTATTTCACCCACCCCCGACCCCCTACATTGTCAGTCTTGTCTCTAACTTCTTGAACATGTGGAATATGATGACAGTAATAACATCCCATCTTTGTCTATGAATTATGTCCTCTGTGCTATTTGTGGTCAGTATCAACTGAGTGATTTGTCTCCTCATTACACGATGTGTTTTTCTGCTTTTTTGCATACCAGGTAATTTCTGGTTGGCTGGTAGACATTGTGTATTTTTCCTTGTTGGAACCTGGATAGTTTGTACTCCTAAAAATATTCTTGAGCTGTTTCCTGGGACAGAGTTGTGTTACTTTGAAACAACTGGAAACATTCAGGCTGATTCTAAGCTTTGTCAGGTGGGATCTGAGTCACCTTTAGTCCAGGGCTGACTGTGTTCCACCACTGAGGCCACTCTGAATACTGGACACAATCTCCTGCCAGTTATGGGGCTTTCCTAAGCCATGTGTGGACTGGTTGAACCCAAACCATTCCTGTCTGTGTGAGCTCCAAGAATTATTTCCTCTAATTTTTTGGTGTTTGATTCTGTAGTGTTGGGTAGTTTCCTCACATGGGTGCACTGGTCATTACTCAGTGGAAGATGCAGTGGGCCCACGGAGAATCTGTGAAGTTCTCTCTTGCTGCAGTTCTCACTTCTTGGGTGGTCTTCCGTATGTGCTCTAGTCACCTCAGCCTCCCAGGACACCCAGTGCCATCTCTTCAACTCAGGGAGAGCTCAGGGGTCCACCTGGGTTCTCCTTCCCTGTGCTGGAGCCTGGAATTCTCTCTCCAGGCAGCAGGGCCATCACAGGGCCCACCTTGTCAGTTCCAGGTCTCTCAGGGGTCACTGAACTCTGCTGCCTGAGACCCACTGTGTGAAAACTACTGTTTCATATATGTTCCCCAAAATTTTCAGTTGTTGTGGGAAGAAGGGTAAATTAGTTCCCTGTTATTTCATCTTGGCTGAAAGCATAAGTATTAAACAAAGATTTTAAAGTGATTGTCATAACTATCCTCCATGAAGGTAAACAAACATGCTTGTAGCAAATGAAAGAGTAGGAAATCTCAGCAGAAAAATTTAAAAAAGAAAATTTTAGAATTGAAAAATACAATATTAGAAATAACAAATTCTTTACATGGAATTTAAGTAGAGCAATAGAAATTAACATGGAAAATAGAAAAAAGAGTGGAAAAATAACAGAGCCTCAGTCACTTTTAGGTAAGATCAAACTTTAATATACATGTGGTCGGCATCAAAGAAGGAATGGAGAGAGAGAATGTGCAGACAAAAATACTTGAAGAAATAGTGCCTGGAATTATCCAAGTGATGGAAGATAGACATTTGCAAATATGATGCTCAACTAACACCAAGCAGAATGAAGACAGTCCCACATAGAGACACATCAGATCAAGCAGCTGGATACCAAGGCCGAAAAGCAAATGTTGGAAGCAACAGAGAAAAATGACACTTCACACAGAGGAGAATAATGATTTGATTAATAGCTGACTTCTCATCAGAAACTATGGGGACCAGAAGAGAATGAGAAAAGAGATTTAAAGTGTTGAGAGAGAGAGAAAAAAAGACCTGTCAATGCAGAATCGTATATCCAACAAAAATATCCTTCGAAAATCACTGTTGAAAGACAGCATTTTCAGATTTAGAGAAACTAAGAGAAATTATTACCAGCAAATCTCTACAATAGAAGATGCTAAAGGAAATTCTTTAGGAGAAGGGAAATTATACCAGAAAAGGAATCTCAGATCCTCAGAATGGAATAAGTAGCTTCAGAAATGGTAAATATCTAGGTAAATGTCAAAGGCTACTCATTTTTTCTGCTTTCTCCTTCTAACTTTTGTATAATACACACAACTTACAGTAAAAACTGTAATATTATGGGGAGGGTAGAAGGATGAATAGGTGAGCATAGAGGGATTTTAGGGCAGTGAAACTATTCTGCATGACACAGTAATGGTGGATACATGTCATCAGACATCTGTCCAAACCCACAGAATGCACAACAGCGAGAATGAACCTGGTGTAAACTGTGGACTTTGGGTGATGATGACATGTCAGTGCAGGTTCGTCATCTGTAACAAATACACCATCCGATGGGCAAAGCTGATAGTGGGGGGGCTGTGCATATGGGAGCAGGGCATATATGTACCAAACACTCAATTTTGTTGGGAAACAAAAACTGCTCTAAAAAAATAAAGTCTTTAAAAAATGATAATATTTTCTTCTGAGGTTCATAAGATATGTAGATGCAGTACATACAGTTACTACAGCATAAAGGATGGGCGGGGTGGCCCAATATGGCTGCACTATTTCCATATTTTACCTGAAGTACTAAAATGTTCATTGTAAGTGGAACAGGAAAAGTTAGAGATGGAGATTGTGAACCCTGGAGAAATGACTGAAAAAAAAAATAGCCAAGAGGACAAAAAATAAAACAATGTAATCCACCACATCACCAGAGTAAAGAAGAAAATCATGTGACATGCAGAAAATGCATCTGAAGAAATTCTACATCCATTTATAAAAGTCCAGGAAAGTAGAAGTAGAGGGAACTTCTCTAACTTGATACAAGGCGTCCCTGAGAACCTGCAGTCATCACAGACAGTGAGACTAAAGGCTTCCCCTGTAAGTCAGGATCAAGGCAGAGACATCCGCTCTCATTGTCCCCAGTCAACACCACACTGGATTCTTAGTTGGTGTGAAATAGCAAGAAAATCAAACAAAAGGCATACAGATTGGAAAGAAAGGAGTAAAACTATCTTTTTTCACAGATGACATGACTGTCTACATAAAAAATCCTTAAGAATATAACAAAAAAAAAAGGCTACTGGAATTCATAAATGAATGTAACAAGGTCATAGGATACAAAGTCAACATACAAAAATCATTTGTATTTCTATACAGTGGCAATAAATGATTGGAAATTGACATGTTTTTTCTTTTGCTTGAGGAAGATGGTCCCTGAGCTCACACCTGTGCCAATCTTCTTCTACTTTGTATGGGATGCTGACACAGCATGGCTTGATGAGCAGTGTGTAGATCCATGCCCAGGATCTGAACCCGAGAACCCAGGGCCGTGGAAGTGAAGTATGAGAACTTAACAACTGCGCCACCAGGCTGGCCCCCAGAAATTGACATTTTTAAAGTGCAACTTACAATAGCAACAAAAATCATAACATATTTAGGAATAAATCCTATAATATGCCTGTAGAATCTTTATGCTGAAAACTACAAAACACTGATGGAAGAAGTAAAAGAAAACTTCAATAAGCAGGGAAATGGTCTTAGTCTATTCGGGCTGCTGTAAAAAAACCCACAGACTGGATAGCTTATAAACAACAGACATTTATTTCCCACAGTTCTCGAGGCTGAGAGTCCAAGATCAAGGCGCCAGCACGGTCACATTCTGGTGACAGCCCGCTTCCTGGTTCATAGCTGGTGCCTTCTTGCTGTGTCCTCACACGGTGGAGGGGACAAGGGCTCTCTCTGGAGCCTCTTTTGTTATAAAGGCACTAATCTTGTTCATGAGGGCTTGACCCACATGACACAAGCACCTCCCAGAGGCCCCACCTTCTAACACTCTCAACCTTGGGGGTTAGGATTTCAACATGTGAATTTTGGGAGGACATAAGCATTCAGACCCCAGCAGAAATATACAGTGTTCGTGGATTGGAAGACTCAGTATTTTAAATATTAATTTTCCTTAAGTTGATCTATACCAATTACAATTCCAGCATATTTTTGGTAGAAACTATGAAGTTGATTCTACAATTTATTTGAGTAGGCAAAGTAATTAGAATAGCCAAAACAATTTTGAAAAAGAAGAACAAAGTTGGAGGCCTTAAACTACCTGCTTTCCAGACATATTATAACATTACGATAATCAATAGTGTGCTGGTGAACGAATAAACACACAGATCAGTGGAACAGAAGAGAGAATCCATAAACAGAACCACACATGTATGAGCAATTGATATTTGACAAAGTTGCTAAAATAACTTAATGGAGAAAGAATGGTATTTTAAAAAAGAGGCACTGGAAAAATTGAATATTCATATGCAAAAATATACACCATAATATATAACTCAAAACAAAACAAAACCCCAAAATCCTTGGACCCATGTCTCACACCACATACAAAAATTAACTCAAAGTGAATCAAAGCAGTAAGTGTAAAATCTAAAACTATAAATCTTCTAGGAGAAAATATTCATGACCTTGGATTAGCCAAAGATTTCTCAGGTATGAAACCAAAAGCACACCCATAACAAATTTTGTTTAGTTAAACTTTATCAAAACTAAGAACTTCTTCTCTTCAAAAGACACTGTTGAGAGAAGGAAAACAAATCAAAAACTGGGAGAAACCATTTCTGCAACACACATCTGTGAAGGCTTTTTATTCGGTGTATATGAAGAACTCTTCAATCTGAATAACACAACACACAACCTCGTAAAAAATTGGCAAAAGATTTGAAGAGGCACTTCAGCAAAAATGATACACAAATGGAATGAAAGTACAGGAAAAAATGCTCAACATCATCAGTCATCAGAGAAATTCAAATTAAAACCACAAAGAGATACATGTGTGCACCTTTCAGAATGGCTTAAAAAATTAGCAACAATATCAAGTACTGGCAAGGATGCAGAGCAACCAGAATGCTCGTACACTCCTGCTGGGAAAGTAGAATGTTTCAGCCATATTGGAAAACATTTTGAGAGTTGCTTGTAAAGTTAAAGAAATGTTGACCATGTAATCTTTCTGATCCAGTAATCTTATTCTTGGACATATGTCAAAGAGAATCAAAATGTTACGTTCACACAAAAATCTGTATGTTGATGTTTATAGCAGACTTATTCACAATTTCCAAAAACTGGAAACGACCCAAACAGACAAACTGTAGATATAAATGTTCTTGAGCTAGTAAATAGGTGGCACATCCATCCAATGGAATATTATTCAGTAATGAAAAGGAATAAGCATTTTATATGTGAGACGAAAAGGATGAATATCAAATACAATCTGCTAAGTAAAGAAGGTAAAGCTCAAAAAGTTGTTACATAGTGTGTGATCCCATCCCTGTGAGATTCGGGAAGAAGCAGAACTACTGATAGGGAGCAGATCAGTACTAGAGATAGTGACATTTTATAATGATGAAATGGTCAATAGTTCAAGACATAACAATTAAAAACATATATGCATCTATTAATGGAGCATAGAAATACATGAAACTTTTAATAGAAATGAAAACAGACAATTCAACAATAGTTGAAGACTTCAATACCCCACTTTCAATAATGTATAGAACAATTAGACAGAAGATCAACACGGAAATAGACGACTTGAATAACACTACAAACCAACCAGATCTAACAGACTTCTACAGAGCACTCCATCCAACAACAGAATATACATTCTCAAGTACATAGGGAACATTCTCCAGAACAGATCAAATGTTGGGCTATAGAACAAACCCCAATAAATTTAAAAGCAGAAAAATAATACAAAGTATGTTCTCCAACCATAATAAAATAAAATTAGAAATCAATAGTAGGAATAAATTTGGCAAATTCATCAATACGTGGGAATTAAACAACACATTCATGAATAACCAATGAGTCGAAGAAGAAATCTAAAGGGAAATCAGAAAACGCTGGTTCTTTGAAGAGATCAACACAATTGACAAACCTCTGCCCAGTCTGACCAAGAAAAAGAGAGAAGATTCAAATTACTTGAATCAAAAACAAAAGAGAGAAAACAACACTAAGATATCACCTCACGCCCATTAGAATGGCTATAATCACCAAGCCAAGAAACAACAAACACTGGAGAGGATGTGGAGAAACAGGAACCCTCATACACAGCTGGTGGGAATGCAAACTGGTGCAGCCTCTATGGAGAACGGTATGGAGATTCCTCAAAGAATTAAAAATAGAGATGCCCTATGATCCAGCTATCCCACTACTGGGAATCTATCCAACGAACCTGAAATCAACAATCCCAAGGGCCTTATGCACCCCTATGTTCACTGCAGCATTATTCACCATAACCAAGAAGTGGAAGCAACCTAAGTGTCCCTCGACTGATGACTGGATCAAGAAAATGTGGTGTATATATACAATGGAATACTACTCAGCCATAAAAAAAGACAAAATCGTCCCATTTGCAACAACATGGATGGGCCTGGAGGATATTATGTTAAATGAAGTAAGCCAGAAAGAGAAAGACAAACACTGTATGATCTCACTCATATGTGGAATATAAACCAACACATGGACAGAGAAAACTGTATTGTGGTTACCCGGGGCAATGGGGGTGGGGGGTGGGCACAAGGGTTGAAGGGAGACATATATACGGTGATGGACAAACAAACATGTACAACCCAAAATTTCACAATGTTAAAAACTATTACAACATCAATAAAAAAAAGAAAAACTGAAGAAAAAAAAAAAAGACAGGACAAGATTACCAACCTTACAGAAACAAAAATGATTATAAACAAATACTATGAATAATAGGACACAAATTAGATACCTTAGATGAAATACACAAATTACTAGAAAAACACAAACTACAAAAATGACTCAAGATAATCTGAATAAACCTATAATAAGTGAAGAGATTGAATCAGTAATCCACAAACTATGCACAAAGAAAAGCCCAGGCCTAAATGGTTTCACCGCTGAAATCTACCAAACACTCAAGGAAGAATTAACACCAATTCTTCAAAAAAAAAAAAAGAGGAAGAAACACTTTCCACTACATTTTATGGGGCTAATATTACCCCGATACCAAAGTCAGACAAAGATGTCACAAGAAAGCAAAACTACAGGGGCCAGCCTGGTGGCGTAGAGATTAAGTTTGCACGCTCCACTGTGGCGGCCCAGGGTTCACAGGTTTGGATCCCGGGTATGGACTGATGTACCGCTTGTCAAGCCATGCTATGGTGGTGTCCCATATTAAAAAAAAATAAATAGAGGAAGATGGGCACGGATGTTACCCCAGGGCCAATCGTCCTCCACAAGAAGAGGAAGATTGGCAACGGATGTTAGCTCAGGGCTAATCTGCCTCACCAAAAAAAAAAAAGAAAACAAAACTACAGACTAATATCTCTTACCAACATGGATGTAAAAGTCCTCAACAAAATACTAGCAAACTGAATGTAGCAATATATAAAGAGAATTATACACCATGACCAAGTGGGATTTATCCTAGGGATGCAAAGTTGGTTTAACGTCCAAAAACAATTAATGTAATACATCATACAAATAGAATGAAAAACAAAAAATCACAAGACCATCTCAGCAGATGTAGGAAAAAGCATTTGACAAAATCCAACACGCTTTCACGATTTAAAAAAAAACTCAATAAACTAGGAACAGAAGGAAAGTTCCTCAATATAAAGGGCATCTACAAAAAATCTCCAGTTAACATCATACTTAATGGTGACATACTGGATAGTTTCCCTTCAAGATTAGGAACAAGACAAAGATTTCCACTCTTGCCATTTCTATTCTAAATTGTAGCGGAGGTTCTAACCAGGGCAATTAGGCAAGAAAAAGAAATAAAAGGCATCTATATCGGAAAGGAGGAGGTAAAACTATCTCTATTTGCATGAAGTGATCCTGTATATAGAAAACCCTAAGGAATCTACCAAAAAACTATTAGAAGTAATAAATGAGTTCAGCAAGGTTGCAGGATACAAGATCAATATACAAAACCCAATTGAATTTCTATACATTTGCATTGAAAAACCCAAAAGTAAAATTAAGAAAACAATTCCATTCACAATAGTATCCAAAACCAGGAATAAATTAACCAAAGAAATGCAAAACTCATGCTCTGAAGTTGATTCTAAATTCATACGGAATTCTAAGGCAACAAGCTACAGCTAACAAAACAATTCTGAAAAAGAAGAATAAATAGTGTAAGACTCATACTTCCCAATTGCAAAAGTTACTACAAAGCAACAGTTGTCAAGACAGTGTGGTACTGGTACAAGGACAAACATACAGATCAATGGAACAGAACTGAAAGACCAGAAATAAACCTATACACCTATGGTCAACTGATTTTTCACAAGGGTGCCAATGGTGCTGTGACAATTGAATAGCTATATGCAAAAGAATGAAGTTAGACCCTAACCTTATCCCATAAGCAAAAGTTTACTCAAAATGGATCATACACTTAAATTGAAGAGCTAAAACTATAAAACACTTAGAAGAACACACAGGCATAAATCTTCATGACCTTGTATTTGGCAATGGACTCTTAGATCTGACACCAAAAGCAGAAGCAACTAAATAAATGAATAAATAAGTTAAACTTCATCATCAAAATTAAGGAACATGAGAAATGTAAAGTTCCTGCTTTAAAATTTCATCAGGGGCAAGCAACTAATTCAAATGGAATGCAGTCATCTAAAGGACATCTTTTTAATGAGAAATGCTATTACTAAAGGAGACTTGGGCTGTTTTAAATGATATTTAGCGCAAAGCAACAAGGGAGGTATTTCAGCAGGTGACTGCTTCCACTCCCATCTATAAATTCTTCCCCAGTGACTCAGTGCCCTTGCCTGATCAGTATTTTATGTTGATGACAAATCTCGCACACAACTCACTTATCATTGCTTGAAAAACTTACAAGAAGTGCTACTGTTTAACAAAACTGAAAAAATACATTTTGTCCTTTATGGAAAATAAGGAAGAAAGTATCAGGAAAGGAAAGAATAATTTAGCCCAAATACTTGGTAAGAAACAGGAATACAAAAACAAATAACCAGAAATTGCTAGTATATGTATCAGCCATCTCAGAAAGAAGAAACAGGCCACTTTATTTCCTTTAAGGCCTGACATTTTTCTCTCTGCCCTTTTCCTACACCCTCCATTGTGTGGTCTCTAAGCAGCCCTACTGCGAGCAGCTGTAGACGCTAATTCGTGGTTCACTGAGGTGTCAATTGAGTCTTAAACCAAGGAAACAACAGCTGCAAAACAATACTTGGCTCTGGTGCAAATATTTTCAAAGGTAGACTAAAGTTTCAACTGTTATTTTAGATAAACAAAACCCCAAACCATAACCTTCCATCAAGTCACAAAACAAAAGAACACGCGGCCGGAGTTTAATTCATTGCGTAGCGACATTTCTCATCTTGTTGCCACTATTTAGACAGGCTTTCAGGACTTTACCTTGACAAACGACTTCCTTCACTAGATGAAAAACTAGCTTCCGAAGCGATTTTGTTAGTTGTCTTTGTCTTGAATGTACCGCTGCCAATATTCAAACCTGTGAGAAGCACAAACATGGAGAGGGAGTGTCAGCCACCACGCAGCAACGAGTGAAGAAGAGGGCTCACAATAACTTTGGTGAAACAAATGTCAACAGGGGAAGATGCTGCTCAAGCCACAGAAGGCAGGGAGCTTCTGAGGCAAGGAACATGTTGATAGAACTCTGAAAGGAAGTGGAGCGTTTTCCGGTGATACTTAGAAGCCACAAAAAATAAAAAATAAAATCATTCGAAGAGCTCTATTCCAAATGACCACGATGCACATGTGAGCACACGGGTCTCTACTACAGCACCATGCACTGGATAATTCACCTTGTTATAACACATGGGCAGCAAGGGATCATCAAAATAATGGGTGCTGGGAACCAGGTCTCAGAAATAACTGACACCGCTGGATGACAGTTACCCACCCCACCCACCCTTAAGCCCTCTGCCAAATCCTCTGTTTTTCCATCTCCCAGGAGAGACTGAATCTCCATTGAAAACCATCAAGGCCACTCTTTAACCAGCCTGAAAAAGTTGATGGGGAAGATGCACAATCCACCTCTTTCCTGGAGCCAGGGGAACCAGACTGTTCCCATGATGCTATCAGCGTGCAGGGCAATCCTTGACCTCTGCCCCCTGGGTGACTTCAGCCTTGGATGTTTCTGCTTCAATTCTGATTCTTAACTGGCAGTCACCTGAGATCACGGATAGAGAGTGCATGGGTGTCTCTGCAAAAGGCATTTGCTGAGTTTCTATCCTGTAACCTGCTTGCCTGCATGTAACCTCTGCAGCCAAGCCATTCTCTTAACAATGTGTCCGTGCTCAGCCTGAAGAGGGTTTCCATGTGCTTACCAGCATAAGGCCTTTTCAGACATGGAAAAGAAGGCGCAAGGTTGCAGTGGCTTTCCTTAGTGACAGGTCCAGAGGCAGAGACCTAACACATCTGATGCAGAAAGTAACTGAAACATGCACTGCTTCTTCAATAGTCAGATTTGGGGTGGCTCCTGAGTTCAGGGTGCCCATCCTCACCACTACCTGTAACAGCAGTAGCGGGGTACGCTAACCACGGGGTACGTGGCTTCCATTTCCCTCCACCCTGCCAGCCTGCCTCCTGCTTCTCTTTGGAGCTCAGAGAAGTCCCCAGGATCAGAGTGAGAGCGAGAGAGTGAGAGTGAGAGTGAAAAGTATTGTGTGAGCACACGTAAACTAAACGCCAGAGGCCGTATCTGACCTCAGAGACGGCTGACACCACCAGAAGGACTTCTATGATCCCAACGCAGGAAAATGTGGAATCTTGCAAAGCACATAGTGTAAATTTGAGTGTGGAGTGAGGGAACTGAATCTAGGGGTGCTTGATTATACAACCTATAAAGTATCGCTTATGAATAAATTAATAAACAAATACATTAATCATTAGTATATTAATAGTACCAACATTTTTTTGTGTGTGTGAGGAAGATGAGCCCTGAGCTAACATCCATGCTAATCCTCCTCTTTTTGCTGAGGAAAACCGGCTCTGAGCTAACATCTATTGCCAATCCTCCTTCTTTTTTTCCCCAAAGCCCCAGTAGATAGTTGTATGTCATAGTTGCGCATCCTTCTAGTTGCTGTATGTGGGACGCGGCCTCAGCATGGCTGCAGAAGCGGTGCGTCGGTGTGTGCCCGGGATGCGAACCGGGCCGCCAGTAGCGGAGCACGTGCACTTAACCGCTAAGCCATGAGGCCGGCCCCCAACATTTTTGATATACATCCAAGGGACTACAACTTATGTCAAATTTACTCATCCTTTGAACTTGTCCAATTAACTATCCATATAAAATAAACTTACCAAACATAGATGTGTGGAGTCACTTTCCAACCACGTGTGTCTGCTAACTGGCTGTAAGGCTCCGAGGGAGGTGCTACTCTCTTGTCGCCTCCTTTTGTGAAATGAGGGGGTTGGATAAATACTTTCTAAATCTCTCTGGATTCTAATTCTGTGACTCAAATGTGAAGAAAGTGGTGAAAAGCAAACGGTTAAGGGCTCACGAGTGCTACATCTTTCCAAAGTGATGAAGCCCTCCATCGGGGCAGAGGCCCTGCTTCATACCTCAGCCAACTACAATGTCTCACATTCGCGGAGTTCACATAACACCCAGCACCACCGCGGCCAGCAGTCGCCGAGGGCTGCTCTCTAACAGGCCCTGTGCTGGGCATTTCGCCTGCAGTGGCTCACTGAATCCTCAAAACAACCAAAATAACAGAATTTTGCAGCAACCAATTCTAACACTAATATTATCTAGGAAATAGCTCTCTGAAGACAGACAGCTAAGTCTAATGCACCATATGTCCCTCGAAAAAATGCCTGTCTGATATAGACATCTTTGAGACAATTGGGAAATCTGGATATGGCCTGGGAATTATGTGATGTTAAGAGATCACTGTTCATTCTGATGGGTGAAATTATGGAATGGTGGTTTATGTAAGGATAAGGAAGTGACTAAGGTGTACTTCCTTCTGTATGAATCCATTTACTTGCACAAAGGGAGCTGAAGTGACATACTAAAAAAAAGGTGTAATAAAATAAAAACCAATGAAAATAATAAAAATGCAATAAAGTATACGAAAACAAAGAAAATTACAATTAAAACAAAAATCCTAGATTGAAGGAACTACACTTAAGCTTAAAATTTAGCTTTACTGGGATTTACAGTCTTTTCATTTAAAAAACCCAAAGTTTTCCAACATTCTGGTGAGGGAAAATAGCCCAGGATGATGTTCCCCATTGATGATTAAGAAACTGGAAGATGTGGGAAAAGAAAGAATTTGGGGCGTCTCCTGTGGTACTTAGCGACAAGTTACTATCATGACATGCCAGGTATAATCCAAGGGCCTGTAAGGACCATCGCCATGCCAGGGCTGGCACATATCCAGGAGGGAAGACTCTTCCAAATTCTTGTTTGTTAAGGACTGAAAAAGTACTGGCTGATTCTGATCCAGTGATAGCTTATTACAAAGCAAACTCCAGAAACTTTCAAAGAATGACCACCCTTCCCTGAGCACAGCACTAGCTGCTGCCTTGGGTCACCTAGACACTGGCTGTGAGTGCTGAATCTGCTCACTTACCAGACAGTTGTGATGCAGAAGCATCTGCCTTTTGGAACCTGTCTTCAGTTTGATTTGTATTATCCTGAAGGGTAGACCACTTCAGCAACTGGTAGGCTTTTGTTTCTACAGATTTAAAAAAAGGCACAGATAACTGGATATCCACATGCAAAAGAATGAAGTTGGACCCTTACCTTATACCATACACAAAATCAACTCAAAAAGGGTTAAAGACTTAAACATAAGACTGAAAACTATTAAATTCCCAGAAGAAAACATAGGAGAAAAGCTTCAGGACATTGGTTTTGGCAACGATTTCTTGGATATGACACCAAAAGCACAGTCAACAAAATTAAAAATAGACACACAGGACTATCTCAAACTTAACTTTTGCATGTCAAAGGAAACAATCAACAGAGTGAAAAGGCAACCTACACAATGGGAGAAAATAACTGAAATCATATATTTGAAAACGGGTTAATATCCAGAATATATAAGGAACTTCTACCACTCGACAACAATAACAAAAATCAAATAACCCGATTAAAAATGGGCAAAGTGCTTGAATAGACATTTCTCCATATACAAATGGTCAATAAGCACATGAAAAGATGCTCAAAATCACTAATCACCAGGGAAACGTAAATCAAAACCACAATGAGATATCACCTCACACCCATCAGGATGGCCACTATCAAAAGAACAGAAAATCAGCGTTGTGGAGGATGTGGACAAATCGGAACTCTTGTGCACTGCTGGTGGGTGTAGCTATTAGGGAAAACAGTATGGAGCTTCCTCAACAAATTAAAAATAGAATTACTATATGATCCAGCAATCCACTCTGGGTATATATCCAAAAGAACTAAAAACAGGATCTCAAAGAGTTATTGGCACACCCTTGTTCATCACAGCATTTTCCACAATGGCCAAGAGGTGGAAGCAACCCAAATGTCCATCAATAGTTGAATGGATAAAGAAAATGTGGCATGTACATACAATGGAATATTATGCAGCCTTTAAAAAGAAGGAAATCCTGTCACATACTACAGTGTAGATGAACCCTGAGGACCTTATACTAAGCGAAATAAGCCAGTCACAAGAGGCCAAGTACTGTATGATTCCACTCATATGAAGTAACAAAAGTGGTCAAAATCATAGAAACAGAAAGTGGAAAGGTGGTTATTAAGGGCTGGGAAGAAGGGGGAGGGAGTATTAGTGTTTAGTGGGTATAGTGTTTCAGTATTGCAAGATGAAAAAGTTCTAGAGATCTGTTGCACAACAATGTGAATATACTTAACACTACTGAGCTGCACACTTAAGAACAGTTAAGATGGTAAATTTAAAGTTATGTATTTTTTACCACAATTAAAATAAAAAGTAGAATTTGTCCATGACAATTCAGGTTTCTGCCTGTTGTCCCAGCATAATAATTAATAGAGTTGTCTTTTGTTAATCAAAAGTTTCCTAATTTAGACAATAAATTATATGGTGACGCTACTTAAGAGACATATGAGCCAAATGCAGTGCAATGGCACAGTTTGGCTACTCATCAAAAAACATCAACTGAAAAGATATCTGCTTGGCTCCTGACTGAACACTGATTGGATATATGATATTGCTAAATTGTTATTAACTGCTTTAGGTGTGAAAAAAATACACAGAAATACTGAATTTTCTACTACCTAGAAACAAGTTTCTTGAATTCCTCCTACGATGTTAACACTTTTCAAATGCATGCAAATTAGTTTTTTGAACTGTCCCTTTTTAGAAACTCTGAAAACAAACAAACGAAAAACAATTTAGTTGAACCCAGGTTTCAAGACTCGAAGTCAAGTTGTATGAATGTATTTGAGGTGGCCAAATTCTAGTCATTATTTTGAGTGGGTCTGTGGATAGGTTCAACTCACAGTAAAATGGTTTCTCTCCAGTCCAGGCCTTGCAGAAGCGGCTACAGGAATGAATCAGAAGACACATAACTGACTGCCTTGGTTGGGCAGCTGGTCCTCTGCAGCACGCGCTGCCCTGGCCCTCAGGCTTGCACATTCGAGTGTGGGGTCTCTGGGCTGAGTGAGGGGCGGGAAGGTCAGGAAGGGGAGGCGGCAGCAGGATGAGCTGGGGGACCCACCGCTGAGAAAATCTAACCAGGCTCATCGTAGGGACAGAGAAGAGCATCTGCAGGGAGCAAAGCCAGGTGCCCCAGAGGGGTCAGCAGCAGCCTGGGCACCCACAGGACACCCTTACCCTGCAGGACTGTTAACAGTGTCTGCTGTAAGTTAAAGTGGGGAAGACTGTTGGGAAAAACAATAAATAATGATCACGTAAAGAACCTGAGAGACACAACTTTCCCATTACCTCAAGGCTCAAGGATGCCTGGATGAAAGAGAGGCTGGAGAAATAGAGTTTTAGCACAGACATAACAAAACAGCATCCATGTCCACATCTCCAACATGGCCACAAACAAAAGGACTCCTGCTGTCAGCACCGGAGGCTGGCAATCACTGCTTTCCTGCTTTTGCTGGTTCAATTTAAGAACTTAACCATGAGCCCCTTATTACTGGATTAAAACTACCGTCACACTGACGAATACAAATGTAACATCTTGCCCTACTGAGAATCAATCAAGATAAAAATAAGTACTTAAAATGAGCATCATATTTTGAAATATTAAATGCTATATAGTTAAAATATGTACAGATCAGGGACTCAACTCTGAAAATAATAAATCCTAAGGCAACACTTTTTAACATTGCTGGATTGTGATATTAGTTGGGCAAACCTGAACTAGTATTTTGACAAATTTAATAAAGAAAACACCAGATGTCATGCATGCAGAAGGGGAAAGTACTGTTTTGCATAACTTGTGTATATGTGTTGGGTACTGGCCTAGGACAGAAAGTGTTTCTTGCTGTAGATTAGTCCCACTGTCCTAGGACAGCATCATAACACTCTCCTGTCAGTCCTACTACCTATATTACTTCAGATTTGTGGTAAGGTACTTTTGGGAGAGGAGAAGTATCAATAAAATCAAAGAATTCTAAAAAGGTAAGGAATCACTGTAAAAGAGGTAAAAATGTTCTGTTTTGTTTTTATTCTATAAAGATCAACCAAAAAGTTTTTCAGCTTTTAGGATACAAGTCCAGATCATAATGACCATATGCTATTTCTGCACTCAATTATACTGACTTGGTCAAGGAAAAGAGAGCAAAGATAAAAGTTAAAAAAAAAAAAGAATAGGAAAAGAAAAAAAGAGTAGCTTCTTGGTAAACAAAGGCTCCTGGCAGCTGGAAGCTGGAGTTAGGCTTTCCTCTCATCTATTGTTGTGAGGTAAATCATCTGACTCCAGTGAGCTGGCTCTCCTGCTCCTCAGAAAACACGTGCCTTTTATTTTTAGGAGAAGATTTTCGTGAAAAATATAAAGCTAGTAGTTGTGAGTTAATTTCACATTTGGGAGGATTAAGTATTCTGTCCAAATATAGGACAGTACGGATATTATCACTGGTCTGAGTCTAGCAAAGGAGGAATGTGAAGTGAATTCACATTAGCAGCAAGGGACCATTTTATTTTACCACTCTGGAAAAGAAAGGCCATTTCCATGTTCCACACACTTTCCATTCTGGTTTCCTTCTCTTCCTTCCTCTTATTCTTTTTTTTTAATTGAAGTATAATCAACATACAGCATTATATTAGTTTCAGGTATGCAACATAATGATCCAATATTTGTACATATTGTGAAATGATCACCACAGTTAGTTAACATCAGTCACCATACATAGTTACAAAGTTTCTTTTCTTGTGGGTGAGGAATTGTAGGATCTACCCTTCCCTTGCTTCTTGAAGGACTTGGACTCTGTAACTGGCCTTTCCCTTCAAGGCTGCCCTGAGTCTGCTTTCAACCGTACACAGTTTTGGAGGGATGTAGCTTGTCTCTCCAGTCTCGTTCTCCCAGAGCCCACCCCGCTTCCCAGCCATAGCTCCTTACTGGTATTTGATCTTTAAACCTTCTGTAGCCCTTCTCTAAGCGGAAAGTCAGTGAAGCTCACCCGGACAATTTTTATCTGGGACATAGCCGCCCTGACCTAAGTAATAGAGGGTTGGCAAAATCAAGCTGAGGACTGCTGGGCACATGGCCTGCTCCCATCCCCGATGCATGCTTCCTCGTGTGGTTTAAGGGCAAAGTGAAGTTTAAAAGGTGAAAGGATTAAGTGTATTCACTTGGAGGAAGAAACACTAACTGAGGCAGGACCAAGACACCAAACCAGCCAGAGGGGTTGGAGCAGGCGGCAGGTGCTGCTGTCTAACAGGAGGTCTGTGTCGGGCAGCAGATGCTCAGAGCTGTGGTCATTCTCCCATGGCATGTATCACACCCTCAGTCACCCCTGTTTTAGTCAGAAGAGCTGCACAAAACATTTGAAGGACTGGGAAACAACCCAAAAAGGAAAAACAAAATTAAGGTTTGGTTAAAAAATAACAATGAGAGGATAAAGGCTACATAGCCTGCGTAGAAACAAGGGAAGAGGGTTTAAGAACAGAAATTGCATAGATTGGACAGGGCAGGATTATAAATGCAGATGCTCTGGGGCCAAGCAGGTAGCACAGAGAAGTGAGTCTGGCCAGCTGGAGAGCACATGCCTGGCCAGGGGGGACAGCTGTTCTCCGGCTACAGCCAACTGCTGCCAGGTGGGAAAGTGGGCCTAGTCTTGCCAGACTCCTGCCTTTCTTAAAAAAAAAAAATGCAACACTGCACAGGCCAAACAGAACACATTGGAAACCTCGAAACTAGATGGTGGTGAGCAATTTTTTCTGTGTTCCCTAAAAGTGGCACAAGAACACTCGGAGAAAAACTTCAGCCAAGGGATATAAGCTAGATGTTAGCAAAAGCTTCCGTAGTTGACAGAGCTGAGAGACCCGGGAACACACTATCAAGGCAGGCTGCAAGAGCTGTGTGGAGGTTTTTAAGTAGCTGCTTGTATCAAATAGACCAGGCTTCAGACTCTTTGGAGGCAAGAGTCTACGTCTTGCTAGGGGCACTCGAACAATTCAGACCTCCTCCTGGAAAAGCCTAGAGGTCTTGGCCAGGACGCCAACTTCATAAGTCAAGTAGGCAAAGCTACGGGCATGAAGTTTCTGGTAACTCAGGCCCAGGCTCTCCTAGAAGGAAGAAGGATAGTGAAGAATCAAGCAGTTCAAAGCTGCACTGTATTGCCCTGCAGATTTATAGTTACGAAATGAATGAACGAACAAAAGAGCAAAAGTAACAAGTCTAGAGTTCAAATCAGCCTGCTATAGACAAGTGGGGGCCGAGTTCCTCCAGTTCCAAGGAGAAAAGACTTGAGTCTTCTCAACTGCAAGTAAACCCTAAGTCTGCAAATTCGAGGACTAGGTAGCCCCTTAAGGCTTTACTTTCCAGCCTGTGACTGAGAACTCCAGAGAAACGTTTCCGCTCATTAGTCATGTCAAACTCTCAGAAAATTATTGAGAAGTGCGTATAATTAGATAAAACAAATATTTCTAAAGAATACAATTATTGTCAATTAGAATGTTCTGGTACACACAGAAACAAATATATCTGCATGCTCAAGCTTTCAGTTCTGGATCTCTCAGTCAAGCATCTATTATACACTCAAATCTGTGTCAAGATTTAATTTAAAAAGTAGAAAATATTGCAATTTAAAACATAAAATAAAGGAGTCCAGGGGGTTAAAATCCATCCTTGGCTATTAATTCCAGACTGATGACACAAAGAGATAAATATGTTTTTCCCTACTTTGTTACATAAGCCAGCCAAACCCAATCATCTATCTTCCTACAAAGTGGTGAAGAATCACTGAGATTGTTTTTTTTTTTTTTTTGATATGCATTTCGTGTCTAGAAAATGGAAACAGCCAGAGAAGGAAAGCGAAAACATGCTGAATAAAGGGAGATAGGAGAGAGATGATGTTGAGGAGGGAAGAAAGAAAAAGCCTCAACTTCTTATCTTTTATTCTCTTTTATATGCAAATGTACACCTGCTAAAATACTTCTAAATCTAGAAAGAAAAAGAAAATATTTGATGAAAAAGTGCTTTTAACAACTCATTACAAGAACCAGAGAGAGGCAGGGTTCACCAGCCTCTAGGGGTGTCTCCAGGCAGAGAATCTGCCTCTGGCTTGCGCAGAAATCCCTAATGAAAGAAAGAAAAGTTGGGCCCGGAAAAGGAGTAACAAAGGGAGATGCAAACAATACCATCACTACAAATAGAAAAACAACCTTGAACCAACAAAGAACTGGGCATCTTTGAGTAAGGAAGGGGAATTACTATTCCTATAGGAAGTATGTAGAAATTTAAAAATTAAATTTGAAAAGTATTTTCTGTCCACTGAGTTTCCCAGTGCTGTTACTTTTCACATATTTCTACACCCATGCAAATTTTTTTCCACACTGTTACTAGATGTGTTGCTGATGCAGCAAACATAGTCATTTTTGTAAAATAAAATAAAAATTGTGACATATATTTCTAAAATTAATTCTAAAGATAAATATTATCACTGAAAATCCAGAAGTCATTTGTCTAGTAATCTGCTCAAATGAAAACAAGAAAATATTAGGATATGGGTGCCTTCACAATTCTGAAAATACAGAAAACTCATCTATATTTAGGATTTTTTTCAAAGGCCATAAGTCAATGTGAACCTGAAATACATAGGTTGGATCCATGACGAGAATCACTTTTCATGTCCAGACTTTCTGCAATAAACTCCACTCCCCCAGTGTTGTGGGCCTGTAAATCTATTGCCAAGGTTTCTCTGTGCTCTCAGAGACTGCTGATGTACAGAGAAGAGAAACTCCTACTTCACATGAGTTGCCTGAAGCTGCTTCAGAAAATAAATATTTAGGGGCCAGCCCTATGGCATAGTGGTTAAGTTCGGCATGCTCCGCTTCGGCAGCCTGGGTTCGCAGGCTCGGATCCTGGGTACCAACCTATACAACTTGTCAGCCATGCTGTGGCGGCGACCCACATACAAAATAGAGGAAGACTGGCACAGATGTTAGCCTAGGGCTAGCCTTCCTCAAGCAAAAACAAGAGGAAGATTGGCAACAGATGTTAGCTCAGGGTGAATCTTCCTCAGTTAAAAAAAAAAAATTTACATCACATTCTTAATTTCTACGGAGTAATTCAACAATTACACTTGAAAATAAATGTCAGGCTTGTAACTGAACTTTAACGAATGTTCCAAAACTGAACTGAACAGTTCCGCTGGTATTACTTCATATGTAAATTTATAACCATAGTGCCTGCCACTTAACATTGTTCAGCCATGGGAGGGGAATTTTTAACTCTCCAAGTCATGCAATCTTGAACTTTTCAAAGATTGAGTAATCTTGATCAGGAAGCTATATTTTATTGGCATAATTAAATATTTTTAAAAACAATATTTTTAGCAATTTGCATTCAATGATTTATATAATGAGAAGAATCAGAAATAAAGACAATAATATTATCATTAGCATTATAGTAGGGTCAGGAATAATCAATGTATAAGATGAACTAGATGTTAGAAATGTAAAATATGAAGAAATCTCTCTTCACCCCCTACAGTGGGTTGAATGATGTCTCCCCTAAAATTCATGTCCACCCAGAACCTCAGAATGTGACCTTATTTGGAAATAGGTTCTTTGCAGATGTAATTAGTTAAGGATCTCAAGATGAAATCATCCTAGATTTGTGGTGGGCCCTAAATCCAATGACAGGCATCCTGACAGGAAGAGTGGACACAGAGACAGAAAAGAAGGTGATGTGCTGATGGAGGCAGAGACTGAAGTCAAGCTGTCACAAACTGAGAGCCACCAGAAGCTGCAACAGGCAAGGAAGCCTTCTCCCCTAGAGCCTTCAGGAGCACGGCACTGCTGGCCTTTGGTTTAGACTTCTGGCATCCAGAACTGGGAGAGAATACATTTCTGTTGTTTTAAGTTTGTGGTACTTTGTTACAATAGCCCTAGGAAAATAATACACTTCATGATCCTCGATTTTATTAAAATATCTGAAGCCCAACCTCTTCTCTCCCCACTTGAGTCTCTTGCATAAAATGAAGGTGTTTCACAACATGACCTACAAAGGCTCTTTCAGCTTTGAGACCCCCTGCTCCATGGTTCTCAAACCTGGGGAGTCACCTGGGGGTGTTATAAAAGACTGATGCCTGAGCCCCACCCCTAGAGGTTCTGATGTAACTGGTCAAGGGTGTGGCTGGGGCATAGGTATCCACCCAGGATTCTACTGTCAACGACCAAGGAGAATTTCTCTAGGCATTTATGAATTAATTTCCTTGAATGCAGGAGCAACCAATCGAAAACACTCTTCAGAAAGGTGCCTTTCATTCTTTACTGACCATGTTAAACAAACACCACCGCCCTGTAATGTCATGAGTGAAGACGCTTTGCTGTAGCAGCAAAGGGGAAGCCCCAGCAGCCTGACATCTACCACAGAGACAGGGCCACAGGGACTGCAATGGACAATCCAGCAGCATGAGATGGTTCCCCTGGTTTTGCACGAGTTGGGGCTCCCAGGCTTGGCAGGTAACACGTCTTTCCTGATCCTCGTGCATTTCTGGGACAGGACAGGTGAGACACATTCTTAGTAAAGTCTCCTTAGTGGAGTGTTACGCCACTGTACTCTGGCGTCCAACGTTGTCACCACAGTCTTCTCTCCCAGGGTAAATCCAGTCACCAATGACAACCTGGCTATTGTATGTTCCCAGCCTTTTCCAATTTGATGTAAAACTCAAGCAATAACGTTTTGAGAAGCACTGCCCAGAACCCCAAGTGGCTGACCTCCCTCACAGCTTCTAAATGGACATACCTTAGTATGACATTGAATATTTCAGCTTGCCAAAGAATATCAGTGAGAAACGGCACTGTCAGGCAACCACTTTCAACACAGCTTGACCGAGAGAATAGGAGTCAAAAGAATGAGAGGCTGAATGGACATTCTTAGAGGCTTAATCCTCTTCAGATAAAAGCTGAGAGCCCTTTTCACACGGAGCTTAAGGAGATGAGTTTTGCCAGGATGGGCACGTGGGGTGGGGAAAGTATTGGTAGAGTGACTGAGTGAAAGAGACAGCGTTCTGGCCTGAATCAACAAGCATTTAAGGAAACTCCTTAATCTTTGGATTCCAACTCGTTTTTATTCATTCGTTTGACAAACTGAGTGCCCACTGTGTTGTGTGCCAGATACCGTGTCAGGTGACGGGTTTCTATGACATTTAGCATAACCTGTGTCACTTGCTAAAACTAAAACTCACTTCACTCTCAGAGGTAAATTCAGTATGAATACAAATAAAATTGCCAACGTGGGAAATTTCACTTGGGGGTATAAGTAGTTCAGATGAGATTTTCCCTCATAATCTAGATAAGCATGGCTTTAATCCTGGTCTAAGTGTTCCAGGGAAGCACTGACCTGAGTATTCTAGTCCTGCACGTGTACTCAGGCTCGCCCCGCTGTATAAAGGGCACACACACCTCCTGGCAAAATCCATACTCGGAAATCCTTGCAAGTGCCCACCTCTCTAGGCCTAACACGAGAGAAAGGAAAGGTATAGCTTCGCTCATCATCACTCACAAAGCATCCTTGTGGAGCTCATCTTTTGTGATGATATACACTGATGTTTAATTAATCCAGACACCTTGATGCAGTCGCCTCTCTTGTAAAACGAAAGCAGCAGGCTGGTGGAACAGAAGGAGTTCAGGGATTAAATCTTGAAGTTTGAGTTCGATTCAAGATCCAACACACTAGCTATGTGGCCTTGAGCAGGACTCAACCTTCCTAAGTTTCTGTTGGACTGACTGTAGAATGGGTCCCTAATGTTTACCCCACAGGACTGTTGTGAGGATCAGAGATGATGAAGACTTAGGAGGGGCAAGGACCCAGTCTTATTCCCAGGACTTAGCCAAAGTAAAGGTGTAATATACATGCAAATGATATACTATCTATTATAGGGAGAAAACCACACATTCATAGATATCAAAATTATTCTTTGATTTCTACCTTAATTCTTCACTGTGAACAACCAGACTAATGAAAGGGGTAGATTGTGTTAACAACAACAGATCATACAGGCTGTGGGAATATTTATTCTGGTTGTGTGTGTGGGTCTGTGTACGGGAGGGTTTCTATGTAAATCTTAGCACAGATTGCAGGAGCTCAACTTATGAAACCAACACTCTGCAAATGATTAACAAAGCAGATGCCTTCAGAGTGACAGCAAACTCTTTAAGGATGAGCCCCTCTGCCAAGGAGACCTATGTTTGGAAGTGATAAGCAAATAAGAAAGGGAAATAAAGAAATGAGAATATTGGCACATTTGACTTCTTTCATATGGAATGAGAATCACAGTCTCTTAGCATTAGAAGGAACGTCAGTTCCAGAAACAAGAATTCCTTCCACAGTGTCCCTCTAGAGAGTAGGTTCCTGCCATGGTTCAAGCACCCAGCACAGAATCTTATACCTGGAAGACACTCAGCTTGGTTTTGCCTCAAAGAAGAGCTAGAAAGTTCTTCCATTACTGAGCTGTGAATTCCTTCCCTGCACCACTCACACACAGAGCCCCCTGAGAGACTCTAAAATTACGCTTGATCAACGTTCTGTCTTGTACGTGGAGGCCTCGCAAATATTTAAAGATAGCTTTTGTACCCTTCTCAGGTTAAACTTCCCCAGGGCCCTCATCATTCAGAGCTTCCCCTCCATTCTGCCCAAACTCCTGGTGCCTGCCTGGGTTCACTTCGGTGTCTTTCTCTACTACATCTCCTCTGAGATGGCTGTAAAGCAAATAGTCACGCAGAAGGACCCACACTAAAGAAGAGCACTTCTGGACTGTCCAAACTCACTACTGGAACATGCTGGTCGTCAATTCGTCAATTCAGGAAGCAGCTTTAACAAGTAACTTTCAATCATAACATCAACTGGGTTTAGTTACACTAAAGTAGCCAAAGCTTCATTATAAAGCAATCTCATCCACAAGGGAGATTCCCACAAAAAGGACTCATGGGAAAACGTTGACGATAATTTTAGGGTATTAAGAATACTGGTGCCCTCATTAGACTCAAGGTTTTAAAAAACATTCTGTGTATATCTGTGTATATTTCCCAAAACATGTTCCACAGAATATTAATTCTGTTGGCTGTTCATAGGAAGGATTCCATTTTCAAATAGAAGATAATTATTTGAAACTTTAAGTTCACACCTTTAAATGGGTCATTTACTGAAAGTCTAAAAGTTTTCAACGTGCTCCCTGCACTGTGCATGTTGCAGAGGGAGAGCGCGATTATGCGGGATTTGGTCAGAGAATGTGTATTCCCTGAAGCATTTTCGGGGTGGAGCCTGCACAGAACACGCTTGGGGAAACGCTGCATCCGCCCATCCACACGGTGAGGCGGCACAGCAGGGGAGGACTGTCGCCTGGGAACCGTGTGCCCTGCAACGCCCTCACCTGTGAGCCTGTAAGAGTTATGGCACACAGGCACTCACAGGCAGAGATGCTGGGCCTTGACCAGTGAGAGCCCCAGGAGCCACTGCACCACGTTGTTGTGATTCTTCTCTAAGGGTTTCTCCACGGGACTAATTAGAAGTTCCAAAAATATCATGCAACTCTCCTCAAGATTCCTTTTTGATGGGGTAAATATCCTTCTGGATTCAAATCATCAATTGAGTTCTTAAGTGGAAATTTCTTGCAGAAACTAATTTAGCGGTACCACTGGGAAGCACTGCCTAGGAGGAATTATGGCAGCACAGGGCTTGGGCGAGTCTTGGTCCCAAGTGGCTACCGCAATTCAGGAGGTGGTGTTCAGATGCCTTTCCAAGACTCGTCTCAGGATTATGCTTTCTGTGGCACTGTACCCCCAGCCCCCTGCTTCTTTTCCTCTTTGAGTTTGCTTTGTGAGATTCCTTTTAACTAGATGGCATTGGTTTGAAAAACTGGGGACTGTGGGGCCAGTGCAGAAGATCAATACTACTACTAACATTCACATGAATATTATTATTATAAATCGCAGCTTACATGTATTGAGTGTGTAGTACACGCCTGGCACTTGCACACACACGATCTCATGTAAACTTTAAGACCATCTTGCCAGGTGGTATGTCTGCTTTCCCAGTACAGAGGCTCAGGGAGGTGGAGAAATAGAGCAGGGAGTAAAATGCTGACACTGACGGCTGATGCCAAAGCCCAGGCTCAATTGCAACATCCCCTCAACCCTGAGAACAGCCTCTGGAATATTCCTTTTCTTTGGAATATTCTAGAAGGAATGCAGCCCATAAAACAGGAAAGTCTCAATAAAACTATTATAAAGGGGGAGGCAGAGTCTATCTTTTTTTTTTTTCTTTGTGAGGAAGCTCAGCCCTGAGCTAACATCCCATGCCAATCCTCCTCTTTTTTTTGCTGAGGAAGATTGGCCCTGAGCTAACATCCATGCCCATCTTCCTCTACTTTATATGGGATGCTGCCACAGCATGGCTTGACAAGCAGTGCGTCGGTACACTCCCGGTATCTGAGCCTGAGAACCCTGGGCTGCCACAGTGGAGCGCGCGTACTTAACCACTTGCGCCACTGGGCTGGCCCCAGACTCTATCTTAAATCAAACTATATACCTGCTTTACTCTACCAAGGCCAAATCTCCAATAATTATGCCAAAGACACAAAGATTTAATAAAGAGATAATGGTCAAGAACTTAGAGATTAAACTATTACAATGTTATATGTCAATTATATCTCAATTTAAAAAACTGGGGAAAAAAGAACTTAGAGAGCAAAGTAGTTTCAATCACAGACATGACAACAGCATTAAAGAGTCAAGGCACATGAGGCCCTCAAACATTAATTTCATGGGAAGTCCAGCGGGTGGGGAGCAAAGAAGAAAGAGAGTATGGTGGCGAGGACAGAATGGAAATGCTCAAAGTAAATGGCTTTGAAAGTTTATTTTTATATCTCCCAAGTTATTTTATATGTCTAAAACTTTGGCATGCAACAGGCACAAAGGATTTTTTTATTTCTTTTTTTTTTTTTTTTGGTGAGGAAGATTGGCCCTGAGCTAACATCTGTTGCCAATCTTCCTCTTTTTGTTTGAGGAAGATTGTCTCTGAGCTAACATCTTTCTCAATCTTCCTCTATTTTGTATGTAGGATGCCTCCATAGCATGGCTTGATGAGCAGGGTGTAGGTCCGCGCCCAGGATCTGAACCCATGAACCCCGGGCCGCCAAAGCAGAGCGTGCAAACTTAACCACTACGCCACCGGGCTGGCCCCACAAAGCATTTTTTTAAAACTGCCAACTATTAATTGACTGATGGTAGGTTGTTGGAATTAAAATTTCTTTAAAAATCTTAATGGTAAATAGCCCTTATTATTTCTAGGCACATCACACCTCTTTCTACAAGAAAAAAAGAAAGATTTGAAACTCCAGTACTTAACTATCTCTTCTCTTATAAAGAAAGTCTATGAGAAAATAACGTTTGCACTAATTTTGAGGACAGTCATCTGCTCACAGCAGGGAATGACTGGAAAGAATACTGAAAAGAGAAGCAAGAATGGGCAACGAGATCACTTCCTGGTTTCTCTCCAATAAGTCTTTATAATTTTAACTGAAATAAATTCAGAGGTCATTAGATACTTCTGCATTCAAAGATAAATGCAAGAGAAAAGTCTCCAAATGACTTCTTGATTATCTGCAATTTGGGATCATCTACACTTCTACTAACAAAAAAATAAAGAGGGAACGCTACCAGAGTTTTCTCAAAATGAAGAATAAAAATGCAATAAACATATCACTGGGAAAATGTTTAAAAGAAAAGAAAACCTCTGTATTTCGGAATGAAATATTATCTGATGCAGAATATATACAATAATTGCTCTATTATAAACTCTTTTTTCAAAACCAGAGTTCATCACAGAAACATGAGTTTAAAAAATTAATCATCAGGCTATGAATTGTATTGTCATAAAAGAAAGCTATTCTTTTCCGCTTATAAACAACAAAACGACCACATATGCAGATGCATGCCTCAGTACCGCAGTGCAGTGGTGTGGTTACTTGTATAAATATTTAAAGTCAGACCTTTGAATTTATAATGAAGTAGTGTACCACTTTACAAAATAAGATCCTAGTAAATTTAGACGTATGACAAATAGAACTCTGTTCAGAATACTCATTGCTGCTGTTGATAGTCTAAAACTAAAAATGTAATGATATTCAGATTCCAGCTAAACAAGCGTAATACATGTGCAGAAATCTTAATAGGTCTTGATGAAACGTTACTGCTAAAATTTTTAAATTATCACATGGGCTTTGTAACTGAGGCACAAGCAAGCTTCTTGTCTGGCATTTTTTTTTTTTCCTGCTCTTATTTTAATGAGACACATTCAATTATCACAGGAAAGAAAAGAGTAAAATCAGAAACAGCTGTAGTTGGCCACACAATGACTGGTGTTCCCCACGGAGACTGACGTTGTCACACAGACGCAGGTGCTGAAAGGCTATGTGATGGGGTGCTCACACGTGTAACTGTGTAACATGATCATGAAGAATTCAATAGGCATGCTTATTTTCCACCTCAGTTTCTGCTAATGTAAGCGCACACATCATGCTCTTACAATTAATCGTCCCCTCCAGCACGTAGTAGTTGAATATACTTGCTCTTAGCAGAGTCCACACACCACTAACCTAGAATGTTCTGATTATAAAACAAGGTTGAATCCTGTGTTTGAAACTCTTAGGCAACCATAACTTTACCTGTGATTGGAATCTTTGCTGCCATGCTCTCTTCCTTGCTCTCGTCTCCGCAGCCACTTGAAACGTCTAAAAATCAAACACAAGATAATAAAAGTGTATTTCAAGGTTATATTTACGGAATAGGCCTTTGCTTTTTTTTTTTTCTTAACTGCCATTCCTTTTATTTTCACTGCTTCCCCACCTCCTTTCTTTGCTTAGTTTATTTCTTGTCTGAAATAGTACTGTTCCTAAAAAGAAACCTATTCTAAAACTAAGGTATCTCTATGTTGCTTTCATGCAAAATGATTTAGCCTGACATCTATCAAATTTGACTGGGGCTTAAAACAAGCGAGCCTCAAATCCTGTGCATGTGTATCAGCTTCTGAATATATCCTGAGCAACTCATAGCTCTCTTGGGAATACATTATAGCGGTTTATTGGCATGTCTTAACAATAACGTTAAAATAATCACAATTTTCGGGCCGGCCCCGTGGCTTAGCGGTTAAGTGCGCGCGCTCCGCTGCTGGCGGCCCGGGTTCGGATTCTGGGCGCGCACCGACGTACCGCTTCTCCGGCCATGCTGAGGCCGCGTCCCACATACAGCAACTAGAAGGATGTGCAGCTATGACAGACAACTATCTACTGGGGCTTTGGGGGGAAAAATAAATAAATAAAATCTTTAAAAAAAAATAATAATCACAATTTCTGGATACTAAAAATTGGTTATTAAGTTTTGGGGGGCATAAACTCTGATTCTTAATCATCTGTTTAAACTTATAAAAGGTTCTATTATAATTAAAAAGAATGTTTACCAATTATGAGTAAATTCTATTAAGTGATATCAAAAACTTCATAGTACTCTATGTGAAGTACTTGATGGACTCATTTTCATAGAATCATCTTCATCTTTGTGGGATGATAATAATTATCTACTGCCAAGTGCTTAGTCCTGTTAAGATTTCAATTTATAAAAACTTATTTTATTGGAAATTCAGCAGGACAGCAGATCTACAATTAGGTTTCCTATTCCTGTTAGACTGAATGAAAACATATATTTATTGGAAGGTGGTATAAAACAAATAACATATTATACATATTAAAATTAGAAGTGTTCTTGAGTCTGCTTTTTTATAGGTACACCTTGAGAAAGGGTGTTTGCGTTGACTCTGAATGCGTTTTTGCTGTGGACAGACCCTTTAACAACAGTTCCCTTGTTCCCTTGTAAGAACACTGTTGAGCCATAGAGTGGGTTTCGCTTCCTTTATTCCACTACTGTCATTCAGAATAGATGGCAAGCTGCAAGATGATTCATTACTGTGAACGGCCGAACTATCGTCACACTCTTCTGTAGGGGCTTTTTTCAATAACGCTGCTGCCTACAGTGTTTAAAAGAAATAAAAATAAACTCTAGCGACATTCCCGTTGGTCTCAAAGACCCAGCCTTCAGACATAATTTTAGGTTAAGCTTTACTTTGGATTTAATTTGCTTCCTGACATTTAATTGAAATTAAAATGTCTTCAAGATAAAATAACATCTGATTATTTTGCAGCATAATTTAATTCTTTACAACAACTTACACTTGTAATAATACATTTTTTTGTGGCCTGAATCTTATGTCATGCTGAAGTGTTCTGCTTGTGAAGTACGTATGTGAAATGTGACCACTCTTGTGAACCTGGGCTGGTTTATCCAAGATCGACTCTCTCATTGCATGAATGCTGTTGGTTTGGATTGAGAAAGAGATGTGGAAAAATGTGACCTTGCAGTATCCCCATCCTTCCAGAAATGACCCCTGAACTTCCCTCAAATGAGAAGACTGTAGAAAAACTTGGTGGCTGAGAAGGAGACACTAAGCAAAAAGAGAATTGCCCTTATTTTAAAGCATAATTGTCAATCAAGGATAAACACACTCTGCACTTTGCTGCTAAGTCTGCTGGGGAGCTCAGGAAACTTACTAGCCACACTGCCTATCTGTTTTCAAAGGGCACCAAATTGTCTTACCCATATCGCCTCATGTGTCCTGGGCAGGGAGGTGGGCACAGATTTTATCACAGCCAACTTGAGAGGCAGAGAAAAAGTAAAAATTAACAGGACAGGTAAATACCCATGTCTCTTAATTTCTAGGTCAACACTCTTCCCCCAAGAAATAAAACTATACTGGTAACAAGAGTTAAACAACCAATGATGACATTGTCCCGCTGCCAGAGTGTGTTTCTCTCTCATTTCCTACTTGGAAGTGGTGATTTGCCCAGGCTGCTGGGAGAGGAAATCTCGGTGGTGGTGCTGACCTTTCCCTGGTCTCTGGCAACAGTAGTAAATACAAGGAAATGTCCAACTCAACCTGTAGAATGGACACGAGACTCTACAAGTTAATATGAAGAGCAAAACTGGACAAAGCCTCATAGGTCATCTTTAGTTTGAGAGCGAAGGGGTAACAACAGAATTCTCTAGTGAACAAGGGGGAAGATAATCATCTCTTCTCATGAAGATGCCCTGACAGGAAGAATCACAGAGGCAGAATATGGAAGATCTTGCCTTGTAAGTTTGGCTTTGAACATACAAGGCCACTGCCATCGGCCTTGATATCCCTGCAAGGCTCCTGCCCTCTGCCCTCCCCTGGACCAGCTGGCCACCTGGATCCACGGCCTATCCTAGGGGCCGGAGCAGCTGATTTTAGGGGATTTAAGGAATTCTAGTCTCCTCGGCCGAAGGACTTGGTGTCAAGTTAGCCTTGTAGCCAGCACCTGTCTGTGGTCCAGTTCTAGTAACCAGGAGCTCTTCCTCTATTTACATAAAGTAGTCCCTGAATTTTACTCGAGTTGTGACAATTCTCTGTTGGGATGACCTGCATTGTATCCCTGTTTCTGCATACTGGGGTTCAGGTGTAGAGTCCTGCCCTCGAAGCTCAGGCCAGCGCTGGTTCCCATCACTGGCTGCCATAATGCCTCAATCCCAGCTGCCTACATGGACCACTGTACTGCACCTGCTTCCAGAATCTGTCCAGGAAGACAGGTGTGAAGAATAGTGTCACCTCCTTGACCTGCCATCTCTCAACTGTCAGTGCGCAAGCTGGACCACTGTGGCCTGTCTCATTTCCAGACCTCCACCTCTCCTGCTCTAGTCTGTCTGCTTCCACAGAGAGATAAGCTCCTATTCTGTGTGCCCAATCATCCTGGATCTATGAAAAGCATTTTAGAATATGAACAAAAAGAACTGACCCAAATTCTGAAGTGAAAGTTATAATTTTCTTTTCCTAAAATAATTCAAACATTCTGAGAGAGCCTCAAATATGTATTTCTTCATCGTATTACCTTATGCAATAGCTGTAACTAATAATTTCTTGGCATGACTTCGTAAGAGCCACTGTTTTAACACATATTTTAAGAATAAAATTGTTAAAGGACTTTCTACACTTTTTACTGTAGAATTTGCAGATAATGGAAACTGTTTTGGATTGTCAATGACTCAGATTACTTGTAACTGGGCCCTCAATGATGACACACAATTTATCTCACTGTTTTGTGCACCTCTTTCATATTAAGACCCTCTTTTGCTTTAGCTGGGTTCCAACTGGGTTTCAAAAGAACACAGAATAAAATGCTATAATAATCCTGCAAATGTCTTTCTAATAAGTCCTTGTATACTTGATAAGAATACCACCACTGCTACTAGTTCTACACTCTGCCCTCTTTTTTTTTTTTTTACCATGGTGAGGTAAATAAAGTAGTGGGCATACTGCAGGTTTTCACTTATTTCATATATTTTATCCCATTTATCTTCACTACTCAATACTCTTATCTCTAGGATTTCTCTTACTTTTTTGATAGAGATGTTTATAAAAGGACTCATCTTTTAAGATAATCCTAGAGATAATTTCTCAAAGATGAGTCTTTTATTTTATAAGGATTTTGATGGATGGTCAAATTACATGAGAATGGTTGGCTTCACTTTACTGGACCACAGAGCCAAGAAAGAGAGCAGCAGATCTGCCCAATGGGTCATTCATAAGGGAACCCACAATATAAATCCCTAATAAGCAGGTAATAATGATAAGCAGGGACAGAAACAAAAGTCAATCTCAGACAAGGAATGGTTAGAGGTTTCTAGTCAAAAACAACTTCTGCAGAGTCAGGAAAAACATCTGTAATACATTCTCAGGATGTACTGTTTGCAGATGCTTTAGCCAGGCATATTTCTAAGGAAGTCCCCAATTTGAAGGAGCTTGCAGTCTGAAACTGACAACACTAACCCATACCTACAAAGAAACAAAAGCCCAGAGAAGAGGGAACAAGCTGCTTTACACAGCTCATGCTGGGACTGAATGGGCTCTGCAAATTGGAGCTCTCTATCTGAAAAATGCCACCAGACAACACTTTTACCATGGGCCTCCTGATGGTGCTTATGAATAGACTATGCTTGGGTCTCAACTTATCTGTTAGCTAATAAAGGCTCTCTTTGATTTCATACATTTGGAGCCCAGGAGGGAGACTGGGGACTGTCTCACTGTTCTCAGCAGTCTGGAGCCTAAGTCAATAGAACAAACTAGTTCCTCACTTTTCTGCCTTCCCAGGAGCCAGGAGAAAAGGCTTAGAAATTCAATGCCAAGGCACACACTATTTGTAGAATGACTGATGGTCATATTTGACATCTTAGAAAGGCAAATCGTCCTATGATTTACACTTAGCAGGACACTTAGAATTACTGGCTCAATTCTACCAGAATTTTTCTCAAAGGTCAGTTACGGTTCCTGCTAGGTCTAGAACCCCAAGAGTCATCTAGGCTGCCTCTTAATTTATATCCAGAAACTTAACTGTGATATTCAAATGCATAAATAGACAGATGAAGATAATAACGGAAAAGACTTTGTGTCCAAAATATCATTAAGAAAAATGAAAGGCAAAAATCAAACTGCTCAAAATATTGCAACAAATTGTACGAATTTATATAAAAACAATTCTTACAAGTCAACAAGAAAAACATTACTAACCTAATAGAAAAATGAGCAAAGGACACGAACTGGCAAATTATAAAAGAAGAACCACAAAGGGCTCACAAATAGGTAGGGGAAAAGTTTGACCTCAATGGTAAATATAAAGGTCAAATGAACAAAAAAATTGGATGTCATTTGCACTTCTCAATTTGGTGCTCAAAAAAAAAAAGGTTGATAGCACCCAGTTTCATAAAGAGCTCAGATTATATATATATATATTTTCCTCCATTCCTTGTGACTTTGATGACCCCTCCAGAGTGAGATCTGGCAGTGCAGAGCAAAAGGCTGAAAGACACACATTCCCTTCGACCTAACAACTCTACATCTAGGAATTCATTCTAAGGAAATAGCATGGATATTTGTACAAACTGAATTGCTCAGATGTTCTTTGAAATTTTTTTACTACAGGAAAAATTAAAAACAACTTAAATGTTGAACAAGAGGCTGGTTAAAGGGACAGTGGAATAGCCACACAGGGGTCTCTGCACAGCTGTTGGAAATGATGTAGAAGAACATGTGATGGTATGAAAGGAAGTTCACTTGTGACAAGTGGGAAAAAAAGAAGCTATGGACACAAACAGTACAACCCATGTTTGCCAATATATTAAATATTAAAAACCATGCACCACAACGTCAACGGGCAATTTTATTTTCTCCTTTTTGTTTACCTTAATATTCCAAGTTTGGTTTTCTTTTTTTCCTGCTAGTTTTTTAAGAAAAACACATGCTAGCTCCAAAGGAATCTGATTTCTGCGATGGATGGTACAAATACAAACAGAAAGCGAATGTGAAAGCATTTAATAAAATTACATTTCCTTCTGTATGTAAATCAGTGCTGTTAATGCAGAGACAGAAAAGCAGGAGAATTAAAAACCACGGATGTAGACAGCAGATGACAATTTCCCCTAATACACAGATTTAACTGACTTTTTCCTCAAGAACCTTCCTCTTGCACACCAGAAGTAATTTTTCAATGTTTAAAGAGAAATGCAAGCATCATCACCTAAGGTATGTCTAAGTTATAGGAAGGGGATTTTATCTGTGCAGCAATTAAAAGAAAGGGGAAAGTATTCATATGAGCCAGCAAATGAGTATTCAAGAGAGAAGACCAAGAGAACAGTCGATCCTTAGGGAGAGATGAAGGGATTTCTGTGACTAGTCATGTGTCTTTCTGGTATGTGTGGTGGGGGCACTCTATGAGTGCCACCAGTAAGCCACTCTGCTTTCCCTGGAGAAGTTCTCCTCGGTGGAAACAGACATTACTTAGGAGAGAAGGAGTATTAAGGCACTTTGTGTTTTAATGAAGCACCCAACTCATTTTTTTTTCCACATAAAGTAATTATAAATTTTTCTGATTTAAAAGCCTGCAGCTCAATTATGTAATTGCCTAATAGGGTATGGGGGTGCTGTGGATCTTATCTGGTCTCAAGGGGACATAATCTGAGTTTCAGCGGCTTTAATGATGTATTTACTCAAGAGACAGGACTGACTCTAGCTGACAGCAAGGGGACCCACAGGTAAACATCATTTACACGTGACTGTTTAATTAGCCATTTACCCAAGAGATCAAAGTAAATATTTCTGAGCTGCATTAGACTCTTAGCCAAGTAATTTTTAGTAGAACTTTCTTAAATTTTGAAAATCTCTTATTTTTAAGATTTTTATCTACAGAGAAATATGTAACTCATGCTATTTACTAAAGGTGTATATTGTTTCAATACAGGGAAACAACCAAAGATACTTGATTTTGCTAATAGTAAAAGCATGACATGTAAATCAAAGCAGTCCTAGAACTCACAAAAGCATTTTGTTCTAAAGTTCGCAAGGCTTGCCCTGCCCACGTCATTTTGGTAACATTGTTCTTTACGGCTGTGCATTTCTTCAGTCACAACCTAACCGTTTCAGAAACTGCCTGCTTACTTCGATTTTTAAGGACAGATTTTGTGATTAATTTATTGGTAATTTTTATGATTGTCACTAAGATGAGATCAGGATGATTTAAAAGGGAACAAAAAACCTACGAGGGGAGGCAGAATAGCACTTGATTCATAAGTTATTAATTGGGCAGCCCCTTCTCATTAATAATGGAGTTATTGGGCCGGCCCCGTGGCTTGGCGGTTGGGTGCGCGCGCTCCGCTGCTGGCGGCCCGGGTTCAGATCCCGGGCGCGCACCGACGCACTGCTTCTCCGGCCATGCTGAGGCCGCGTCCCACATACAGCAACTAGAAGGATGTGCAACTATGACACAACTATCTACTGGGGCTTTGGGGGAAAAAATAAATAAATAAAATTAAAAAAAAAAAACAAAAAACCAAGCAACACTGAGAGATCCTTTAAAAAAAAAATAATGGAGTTATTATTTGAAAAATTATGAGTGGATTGGTTGTCTGGAACTGGGAATATGTTTTCTAATATAAACAACACCTTTTTAAAAGAAGATGACTAGATAGGAAAGGGCAGTGGACCACTGTTTATTTCAGCCTTGACACGGCTGAGATGTGACCTACTCGAGTGAACAAGAATGGAATACAATGTTGTTACAAAATGGTACTAGAGAAAATGGACAACAAAACCGGAAAACAAATCCTTCTTAGGATCTACATTTATTGGGCCAGCCCAGTGGCAGAGTGGTTAAGTTCCCCTGCTCCGCTTCAGCGGCCCAGGGTTCACAAGTTGGGATCCCAGGCGTGGACATATGCATGGCAGGTGCATCAAGCCATCCTGTGGCAGGCATCCTACATATAAAGTAGAGGAAGATGGGCACGGATGTTAGCCCAGGGCCAATCTTCCTCAGTAAAAAGAGGAGGATTGGCAACAGATGTTAGCTCAGGGCTAATCTTCCTGACTTAAAAAAAGAAAGAAAGAAAAAAAAAAAAGATCTACATTTATCAATAGGTGTGGAACAGATCTAAAAAACACAGGTTCTGTTTTTCCTCAAGAACATGGTTCTTTCTCAAAGAACATTCACACAAGTGGTATCATACCTCAAACAAAACAAAACTATAGGTTATTTATTGAGTCACAGGAAGTGCAGTGAAATGAAAATATGTGTGGGAAGGATAGCACAAGATTACCTCTGAAAAGGGGCAGGGGCTTGAGGAGAAGCGCACAGGGGCTGTATCTCCGTAATAATTTATTTCAGGAGAAAGAAATTGGGGAGGAAGGAGGTTAGAGGAGGGAGAGGAGGAGAAGGAGAAAAGGAGGGGAGAAGAAGAGGAGAGAAAGAGCAGAAGAAGGGAGGGAAGGTGCGTGAAAGGGGGAGAGAGAGAAGCCAAGAGGGAGGGGGAAAAGGAGGAGGGGTGGGAAGATGAGGAGAAGGCAGAGGAGGAGCAGGTCTGAGATAAATAGGGTGCAATGGTAACGACACATGTGAGTCTGGGCTGGGAGGCGTGGGATTCCTGGGTTCATTTTATCACTCTCTGTTTGTATGTTTGAAATGCTTAAAAAAGCACTTCTACTCTCTTTTAATCAAAGGGGCAAAGAAAGGGGGGCTTGAGAAGGACTGAAGGTGCTCTGAGAGGCTTGAGGGGTGATGGCCGAGGCTCTGGACCGCACAGCCACACAGGTGTGTGACTTCAGTGCAGAGATGGCAAGCCGCGCCTCCGGGAGGGGCACATGCAGAATCCTCGAACTTTGTGCATGATAAAAATAAAAAGCATCAAAGCCAGAAAACCCTATATTACATATAAGGATGAGAAAACATACATGAAACTAGACACGTGCACAAGACATTAAATTCAGGAAAGGAAAGGCCGTCTCTCTGAGTATATGGCTTCTCCAGGGAATGACGAGGACCACGACGGGAACGCTCTAAATCTGGCCCCTGGGTGGGAGCCCCTCCTGCCTTCCTTGGGAGTCTGCTCCATCGGTTGCCTGGTCTCTTCAGCAGCTCACACGCCCCTCTGTGCCAGCTCCTGAGTCAGGCCCCTTGCTGTCTTGTCTGACCCACAGCAGGGCTCGCTCCTCCCCGTCTCAGTCCCACTCCAAGCAGACAGAACTCCCCAAGGCGCAGCAGAGACCTCATTACAGCCCCGCTCGCAAAGCTCTACCGGCTTTTCAGAATCTACTCAATAAACACCAACTCCTTAGCCTAGGCTGGACCCGGCACAGCAAGGCTCCACTCCCTCGGACCTTCTCGCCCCCAGCCCACACACCAGCCACGGAAGACGGCTCTGTTTCCCGGCTCTCGATGGAGCGGAGGAAGAAAACCAGGATGCCACAAGAGGCTTCTAAGTTCCTTGGAAAATGCTGTGGTAGATATGCTTAATTAGGTTAGCTCCAAAACCTGAATCAACTTTACGTAAGGAGTTGAGATTCCTACATAAAACACTATGCAAAAGGCCTGAGAGCAGAAAGTTAAAACCAACCATAAACCCTCACTATTATTTAATCTTTTTTCAACTATGTTAACCATTGTTAAGAACATGACTATTTCCTTAAATGAATAATTTGTACATCTTGAAACTTATTAAAAAAAATAAAAATTACTAACCCCTGTCCTCTGGTCCACGTTTGTGACTAGGAAAACTTCAGACTTCTTAGCTACCTCTTCTGTGATAGAATTATCACGTTCTTTCAAGGTGGCCATGTGCTGACCCAACTGTGCCCTCAACAAGCCTGAGGCTGACGCTTGTTCAGATCCATAACGCAGAGATAGGAGACACATTAGAAATCTGTAGTATTGGGTTACTTATGAGATTCCCATATTTTCAAAGTCCCCTTAATCAAGTTGGTAAAAGACAGTTCATCCAGAAAAGTCTAGAACCTAATATATTCTGGACTAAGGGAATTTACAGAGTCTTGGTATTTCTTTTTTAATTTTATTTTGGTTACGATTTCATTGCTAGATGAGCATTCTCAACTTTGGCTGCATACTGGAACTACCTGGGGAGGTTTGCAAAATCCAGGTGCCTAATGCCACCCCTACAGAGTCTAGTAAAATTGGCCTGAGGTGTGGTCCAGCCATTTGGATTGTTTAAGGCTCACAGAGCGATTCTAATGCGCGGCCATGGTTTCAAATCACTGCACAGATAGTCAGCCTCCTCTTAAGTGTAGTTAAGAGAAACAGATCACATTTCCATCTCAACAACAGTTGATTCCTGTTATATACTTACTATGAAATTTTTTAAAAATTAAGATATTATTAGGAAAGAGTTAAAAGGAAGCCTATATTGCTGCCTAGACTATGGTATTTAGATACTAAAAGGAACCAGGTTCCCTTAGGGAAATGCCCTGTTCTAGTTCTGGGGCACGAAATGTACAAGATGAGCCTGGAAAACCTTGTCATACCAGAAAGCATGGAAGCTATCAAAGACTACTGAGTCATGTCAAAAGGCCTCAGAGGCCATCTTGAAAGGGTTCCTGCTGGCCAAAGATGGGACAATTTGAGCACCAAAAAGAACAATGAGTGCAATGGACTTAAACACAGCAAATATATAAAAATTTACAAGTTCATTTAAAAAATAAATAATAAACAGTTTTAAAAATAATAAAAAATCTTTGGATTCAGCCTCAAAAAGGCAGGAAATCCCGTCACATTCTACAACATGGATGAATCTTAAGGACACAATGCTAAGTAAAATAAGCCAGTCACAAAAAGACAAAGACTGCATGATTCCACTTACATAAGACACCTAGAGCAGTCAAATTCATAGAAACAGAAAGCAGAATGGTGATTGCTAGCTGCTGGGAGAGGGAGAAATGGAGAGCTATTTAATGGATACAGAGTTTCAGTTTTGTAAGATGAAGAAGTTCTAGAGATCTGTTGCAGAACAATGTGAATGTACTTAACACTACTGAGCTATACACTCAAAAATGGTTAAGATGGTAAATTTTATGTTATGTGTGTTTCACCAAAATTAAAAATATAAACAAATAAACAAACCTTTGGAGGCTGCTAGGGCAACAACTTGATATTCTGAAAATTGGTAAGCAAAGGGATAGAATCAAGCATTTATCCTGCCTTTGTGGTCAAAAAATGCATTTCACAATTAACAAGTAGTTGATGGGAAAAGTTCTTCCAACTAATAAGTGCAGAAGAACTTAACAAATTAGAAAAGTCACCATTTTGTAAGTCCAAATTAATGAATGCATCTAGGAAATGATCATAATTTTGTGGAAACTGCATAACAGTAAACTTTATACTGAAGCATCAGTCTATCAATGTTCAAACCCACAGACCAGTCTTCCTAACAACATGACAACCAGACATCACATGCGGCCTGAGGGGGGTGTAATAAGAAGTACAAGCACCAGGGCAGCCCGGTGGCGCAGCAGTTAAGTGCGCGCACTCTGCTTCGGTGGCCTGGGGTTCGCAGGTTCGGATCCCGGGCGTGCACCAACGCACCGTTTGTCAAGCCATGCTGTGGCGGCATCCCGTATAAAGTAGAGGAAGATGGGCATGGATGTTAGCTCAAGGCCAATCTTCCTCAGCAAAAAAAAAAAAAAAAAAAAACAGGAGGAGGATTGGCATTGGATGTTAGCTCAGGGCTGATCTTCCTCACAAAAAAAAAAAAAGAAGTACAAGCACCACCTATGACGTTGTCTTGCCAAAATAACTGGGCTGGAGTATAATCATGTATCTGGATTGAACCAGCAGTTTACAGGTGATAGCATTTCGATCCTGATACAAACAAAGCAAATGTAAAATGACTTTTTTGAGATAATCAAGACAAACTCACAAGAAATAGGTATCAGATAAAGTAAAGAATCTTGTTAAATGGTAATGTATTATATCCTTATATGTTAGAGATATAAGTATTTGTGAGTATTTATAAGTAAAATATGTTGTCTCTCTTAAACTACTCAAAGAAAAAAGTGTGGATGAGGGAAAGATAAAACAAGACTAGCAAAATGTTGACAACTGGTGGATCTGGGTGAGGGGTACATGGGACTTCATTATGTTATTATAGTGGCTTTTGTGAATGTTTTAAAAATTTCAAAGTAAAAAGTTAAAAGACAGTGTACTAATGTCTGCAACTTACTTGGAAATGCATAAAAATAAGAGATTGTGACTGATGGATGGATGGAAATATGAAGAGACAGACATATGGGAGTGCAATCAAATGTCAATGGTAGAATCTGGGTGGTGGGTATATGGATGCTCATTACACAGTTCCTTTTACTTTTCTGTATGTTTGGAAATTTTCATAAGAAAATATTTGGAAAAAAAGTAAGTCTAGGTACAATTCAGAACCTTCTTTAATAAATCTTAATTGTTATAATCTTTGTCTGACCTAACTCTAGTTTTTCCCAAGAGTTGAATAAAGTGGGATGGGTCATCGGAATCCTTGAACTTATTTAAAAACTTCCCAGAATGATTCTAAGGTTTCTGGCTGGTTTGGTAGAAAGCCCCTTCAGCAACTTGCCTTTCTTGGTTCTGTCTGGACCTCACCAATGTCATAATGCACCCAATTCCTTTGTTCTGTTTCTATGTAAATGAAGCAACCTTTTTCTACATTTGGTTTCACAATAGATTTCCCTACCGGGAAAATGCAATCACAGGCTACCAGCAAATTCTAGTCCATTCAGCCTTTACATTTCTCATAATGAGTAAATCAATTGTGCTTCTGGTCTGAAAAGATGTTTACTTAGGTTGAGTTAAACTTGGAAACAAGTTGAAGTAGGGTGAATTAAGTTAGTTAAAGTAGTTGGGATGGACTGAATTATCAGAGACCGTCTCGCTGGTGACTGATACACGTGACCTCTGCAGAGGCAAAGCCAAGGCAAGAGGCTACTAATGTCCCCACCAACTGTAACCATCCTTTGGGCTCTGGTATGAAAGAACTAGCTAAGGTTTCCTATAATTATTATACATACCTCACAAAAGGACAAAACCCATTAATTGACTTGCATGGGGTCAAACAGCAAATGAGCTATGGAAGGAGGTACAGCATCTAGAGTCTGTGACTTCTGAACAGTTAAGCCAACACTTACAGCACAAAACCAGGCTTTCATGCAGATTGATTTCAGGACAAATTGGGTGAGGAGTACAACAGCCATGGCTCTCCTTGCATGGAGTCTTGCCCATGTTTCTACATAAACACACCAAATCAGAAAATTTGCAAAGTGGTACAAAGGATTTTTTTGTGTGTGTGTGAGGAAGACCAGCCCTGAGCTAACATCCAATGCCAATCCTCCTCTTTTTTGCTGAGGAAGACTGGCCCTGGGCTAACATCCGTGCCCATCTTCCTCTACTTTATATGGGACGCCGCCACAGCATGGCCTGACAAGCGGTGCGCTGGTGTGCACCTGGGATCCGGGCCAGCGAACCCTGGGCTGCCACAGAGGAGCGCGAGCACTTAACCGCTTGTGCCACTGGGCCGGCCCAAGGTACAAAGGATTTAAAGGAGTTTTTTTTTTCTCTTTCGTCTACTTTACATTGGAAAATTTATAACATCAATGCCACAGAGAAAAAACAAAGTTCAATGTCAGCTAAATTATATACTCCTTTAATTAAAAAGATAATAAAAGAATAGACTTTAAACAAACTATAATTAACTTCATACACTTGGAATGGCTTCCAATCAGAAAACTGCAATTTAAGTAAATGTACCAACATTTCCTAATTACAACTGATTTACAATAGATTGGTAACTTGACCAAAGTTTTAAATGCAGACAAAATAGTAAGTACCCTGAATTTTATTCTGAACATAATAGGCAGAATAAAATAAAGAGGTTTTTACATACTGTAATCCAAATAATATAAAGCTGACTCAATTTTTCAGCACGAGTTTGAGAGCACAATTGGGCAACTGTATCTGAAAGTAGCCACTAACAAGAGACAATTAATTAGTTGCACCTGGAAAAAAAATAAAATAATGAGTACTCTCAATATGGATTTCATATACGATAAAATTACTTAAGTAATCATTTTTATGTTAAAATATGTTTTCCAGAAGGCAATAATGAACAAATTTTTTATCAATTACCCCAAATGACATGAATTATATTTTAATAATTCAACGATTGTCTAAAATAACAACTTGGTCTTCCATCTAATAACAGTAAACTTTTCATATGAAGGTCTTTGAACACTTAATCCCTGATATAACAAAAATCAATAATGATGATAGGAACGGTTTTGTTCTTTTTCCTTTTAAGATGCTTCACTTTGTGAGCAGGAATTCAGAAGTCTTCTCACTATCTTTTAGAGTACGCTGTGGGGCAGGTATCCCATTTTGCAGATGAGATTATAGTAAAGAGATAGACCTCGACAGCCATGGTTGGGTCAGGGGCACAAGCAGGGCTGCCACCACACCAAACACAGTTCTCTTCAACAGGCTTTAAGGAGTTCATAACCCATTAGAGCCTTCCTACTCTGCCTGGCTTAGAATTCTAATGACATCAGTGTCATTAACAATTAAGGAACAAAAGTAGATCATTCTCTCCAAATCTGTGTTTCTGAAATAGTTTATCAAGTTGACCAGTTGACTGCTTTGGTCCAGGGGAGATCTCAAAGCAGATGGGAATATATCACTTAGGGGAGTGCCCAAAATAATTCCTGGGTGCTGAGGGGCACAGAGGGTGGCTAGAGCAAGAAGAGCAGCAAGGAGCCCGACGCCATGATTAAAACTTGTTAGAGGGGCTGGCCTGGTGACCTAGTGGTTGAGTTTGGCGTGCTCCACTTTGGCAGCCCTGCTTCACAGGTTCGGATCCCAGGTGTGAATCCACACCACTCACTCATCAGCCATGCTGTGGCAGTGACCCACATACAAAATAGAGGAGGATTAGCACAGATGTTAGCTCAGGGCTAAACTTCCTCAAGCAAAAAAAGAGGAAGACTGGCAACAGATGTTAGCTCAGGGCTAATCTTCTTCAGCAAAAATAAATAAATAAATAAAACTCGTTAGAAAGAATCTGTATTTAAAGACCTGACTGCTTATCTCTCAAAGGTCATATAAACACTTGGCACTTTTTCCAAGGCTAGACAGTGAACCAGTGACAATCAATGTGCATTAAACAGCACCCCCAGTCACAACACACAATGGGGCATAAAAGGGCAATCCTAATCGTAACAGAACATAACACTGACATTAGTAACCATTCCTGACTTCTTTATTTGGCTTAAAAAAATGATTGTGGTAAAGAAGCAGTCTTGCAGCCTCCAGATATTAATTTTAAAATTTGTGTTGGTCATAAAGAAGGATCATTTCTTAGGCAAAGCTGATTTATACATAACTGTAGACCAACAGTCATGCAAAATGCAACCTTTCATAATGGAAATCAATGCTCTCTTATGCATGTTGAGAAACTATTCAAATGTCTAGTCTAGTAGATGTAGATATTTTATCTCATCACCCACAATCACAGTTTGGCAGCGTAGGTTAAGAGAGTCACACAATGAATCATTTAGTCTAACAAGTCAGTTTGCACAGAGACTTATAAATGCATATATGCTTTCTACGCCACATACCACAACTGTGGTTTATGCAAAATAGTATATCAACAGATACAAAAAGCAGTGAGAAAGAAACAGGGGCCTGGTTACAGAGCCTCACAACACATAATCACCAAATGACCTATAGAGTGCAGAAAGACTCCGCCCCAGACAGCTTCTTCCACCACCTTGTAAAGGAGTATTTAAGACTGCTGTTTTTTATTTTGCATGATAAAACAACAGGAAAGAGGGGGAGCCGGCCCCGTGGGTTAGCGGTTAAGTGCGCGTGCTCTGCTACTGGCGGCCCAGGTTCGGATCCCGGCGCCCACTGATGTACCGCTTGAACGGCCATGCTGAGGCCGCGTCCCACATACAGCAACTAGAAGGATGTGCAACTATGACATACAACTATCTACTGGGGCTTTGGGGGAAAAAAGGAGGAGGATTGGCAATAGATGTTAGCTCAGAGCTGGTCTTCCTCAGCAAAAAGAGGAGGATTGGCATGAATGTTAGCTCAGGGCTGATCTTCCTCACAAAAAAAAAAAAAACAAAAAACAGGAAAGAGGATTTTCTTGCATTGCCCTTTACTGCTTCAGGTTGAAAAGTTACTGACCCGGAAGGTCATTTCCAGCATTTTCCACAGTTTGGAGATCACTAGTACAGATGCAGAAGGTAATGTATACACATTCAGGACTTGTGAACCTCATCTTGTGCTCTGTTAAATGGAACATATGATTGGCCAAGTCTTCTCGTGACAAGGCCCTTTTAGAAACCATCATCTTGACTTCTCACGCCTTCATGGGATTTATGCTGAATTCTACTCTGAAGAAAATCATTAACATAAAACAGCCTATGTGGCACACTGAAGGTAGAGAAAATGATGTTAGATATAAGATAACCAGACCCAAAGCCCCTCTCACTCTCAGCGAAACAAGGTCCTTTCCGGTGGGCTTTCACAGACATTCATCTGCTGACCATGCTCGAGAAATAATTTGTTCTCTGCTAGTAAATAGTGGGGATATATTTTAATAAAAGGAAATATAGTCAGTCCCCAAAATAAAAATCAGAGTTAGGTCACTGGCAACAATTATGCAACATGAATTAGGCACCGACCAGGTGCCAACACTGGACAAACCATTACACAAATTACACATATGTAATTCTATGAACTCAATAAGTAGCTCAGATGCCACAAAGCTTCTGAGGCCATGAAAAGAAACCCACACTACCTAAAAGGTGGGTAGAGGGTAGAGAACAGATTTCTGATTGACTCAGGAAGGATGTACAAGAATCATGGTTCACATGTGCCAACTACCCTGCAAATAATTAACCCCCTATCTCTCTCATCCTAGCTTTATGGCCTTTAAGGGATATCCTTGAAGTGGTGGCTCTCAAACCTGAGGGAGGGTAGTTCCCTTAAGGGCTCATTAAAACCCAGGTGGCTGGGTCTTACCCCCAGATTCCTGATTCAGTGAGGCCTGGGTGGGGAAAATGTGTTCCCAGGTCTTGTTGATGCTGCTGGTCCAGAGACCATACTTGCAGATTGGGGGCCTGTATCTTCTAGATTGGGGGCCTGTATCACCAGCATGACCTTGGAAATTGAGGAATCCATCTGGGGTTTGGACTTGCCAATGACATCTCTCTAGGGTGGTGGCTAGACTAGATTATATCCTGGGTTGTTCACGAAGGTATGCTAATATACCAGATGAAGGCTACCTGTGCTCCCTCCCCCCAAGTAAGCACTTAAAACGTTGTTATGAGTAGGGATTGAGTGGATATATCCAATTAACAATTAGAAACAAATACATTTACAAAGAAGTTAATGGTCAAGTCCATAAAACAGTTAAACTGACAACTACAAGTGTCTATCCCAGTGGTGACCGTGTGGACTAGTGTTTTGTTTTCATTTGGAAGCATCTGGGAACAAGAATGGCCATCCTTCCACAGCAGCAATTTCATCCCAATAATACCTGACTTGCTTTTCATGGCTGCCACCTCCAGGTAAGAGTCTCGGAGGCTGGTGAAGGACAGCTGTTCCACAGACTTCAAGGTCTTCTTTCAGAATGTCACTGTGATTATAGAGCCTATAAAATAAAACAGGTGCTGCATGAGATGTTTATTTAAGCACAGATGGCCCAGCTTCTAGAATCTATGGAGGTTCTTCGTGGTTTATTGACATATCTGTAATATAATCTAGACACAAAAATGCAGCAACTAGACTATCTCTCAACAAAGATGTAAAACGGGGCATTTTGAAAACCTTGTTTGTGTGTATGTGGCAGTTTTAAATCCATCAGTGGAAGTAACTTTTAACCCTTTGAAGACTTTAATGACCTTCAAATCGACAGCTATGCAATCTCATTCCACATTCCACCTGACTGATAGGAATGCTAGATAATCTTAACAGCAGAAAAGGCTAATTTTCTATTGTCAATCATAACAAAGTTAGATCTCCACAACTCATGTGAAATTTACTTAAATCGTCACTGCTAAGAAATTGAAAACTGCTGGCTGGATACTGGTTATGTCCTCTATTTCTGAACGCAGAAAAATGACTATTATTTCTCCATTCAGATCCCACTGCAATACAATTTTCTTTATTTTTAGTAAGAAGAGGAAGGGAGGGAAAGAGGGATTTAGCCTTCATTATCTATTTCCAGTCTACTGGGGGACTGGTCTAGTCTAACAATTTGGCCACTGTTTTAGGTTAGGTCTGTCACGGTATCATAGTAGCTTCCAAAGAGACTGGTTAGAAACTTCCTTTAAAAAAATGTCTATTTGGGGGAAAGCATGATTCTAAAAAGCTATAGGAGAAGATATCAAAGACAAAACAGTATTTCTACTTTAAAGAAGCTGATGACATACGTAGTTGGGAATATTCAACATGTACTCCAAAAAGAAAATGAAGCAACTTGTAAAGCAATGTGTTAATTAGCAACATCTTACTAACTTGTAGTTAGTACAACAGTGGGTTAAGTTACTGGATCCATTTGATGGCCATGTGCCTAATATCAAAAGGATGAAAGAGATGTGCTCTGTTTGTCTATTAGAGGGTGAGTGACAAGTGTAGGCTCAGGCACCCTGACTCTGAAGCAGGCTTTTATCCTGGGCAGGAAATACAAATGTCGTGTCATGTCCGTCCCCCACCCCCACCCCCCCCACCCCCCATTCAAGCCCTATTCTGGACCCTAGGCCACCCTATGGGCGCTCCAGTTCCTTGCCGTGTCTCAAGCTCTTGTCTAAACTCTAAGCCTAAGATTCTTAGTCCTTCTGGGCCACATCCTGTGTTGGATCCTTCACCTCTGAGCTCTGCTGCCAAAAACCTTCCATTTTTTGATCGGGTTGTTTTGTTTTTTGTTGTTGAGTTGTATGAGTTCTTTATATATTTTGGAAATTAACCCCCTGTTGGATATATGATTTGCAAATATTTTCTCCTAGTTGGTGGGTTGTTTTTTCATTTTGTTCATGAATGGCCAGCAGGCATATGACAAGGTGTTCAACATCACTAATTATCAGGGAAATGCAAATCAAAACTACAATGCGATTTCACCTTACATCCATCAGAATGGCTATAATTAACAAGACAAGAAATAACAAATATTGGAGAGGATGTGGAGAAAAGGGAACCCTCATACATAACTGGTGCAAATGCAAACTGGTGCAGCCACTATGGAAAACAGTATGAAGATTTCTTATAAAATTAAAAATAGAAATACCATATGATCCAGATATCCCACTACTGAGTGTTCATCCAAAAACATGAAAGCAACAATTCAAAGAGATTTACGCATCCCTATGTTCATCACAGCAATATTCACAACAGCCAAGACATGGAAGTAACCCAAGTGCCCATCAACGGATGAATGGATAAAGAAGACATGGTATATAGATACAGTGGAATACTACTCAGCCATAAAAAAAGACAAAATCATGCCATTTGTGACAAAATAGATGGACCTTGAGGGTATTATACCAGGCAAAATAAGCCAGACAGAGAAAGATAAACACTGTATGATTTCACTCATATGTGGAAGATAAACACGTGGATACGGAGAACAGATTACTGGTTACCAGAGGGGAAGGGAGTAGGCAGAGAGTGAAAGGAGTAAAGGGGCACATATGTATGGTCACAGATAAAAACTAGACTATTGGTGGTGAACACAAAGCAATCTATACAGAAACTGATATATGATGTTGTATACCTGAAATTTATACAATGTTATATGCCAATATGACCTCAATAAAATAATTTAAAAAATAAATTAAAAAACAAGCAAACAAAAAACCTTCCAGACTCCTGGCCTATATGACTTATAGTACCTATAATACTTCTTTTTCCTTTGGCAAAATCTGGGTCCTAATTCTTCCTGGAAGGCTTTATCTCGTCACCACTCAATTCACAAAATAACACCTGCCCTTAAGAAAAGGAAGACAGGCCCATCGGAGGTAAGCCAATTTCAGAGCAGTAAAGGAGAGCACACAATCACTGGGAAGGCAATCAGGAGTTGTGAGGCAGTAGAGAGACAGAGAGCTCCTCGGCATCACAAGGGCTTGACTATGGAGGAGGAACTTCAGCTGGGCAAGATTTAGACAGAAGGGGAGATGACCTTTAAGCTAAGGGGCGGCACAGGCAAAGGTGAGAGGAAATGCCAGGGTAGGAGGGGTGTCGGGACCAGCAAGGACACAAGTCTGGCCAGGTGGGGGTTGCTGTTTGTGGTGATAAGATAGTAATGGGAAATAAAATTCAATATGAAACTCGGGTGAGAAAATAGTAATAAATCTTGCGGATTTCTGAGCTATGGCTGGTTTCTTGAAAGCAGTGTTTTTGAGAGGGTTAGCCTGGCAGCCGTGCACAGATGCAGTTGGTGAGGGGACAGACACGAGACCCAGACCACAGCCAGGAGACTGAACTTGTGCTCTAGATGGCAGGGGAAGAGTGTGTAAGTGGGAGAGCAGTGGTGGGGGTGGCAGAGAGGGAGAACAGTCATTCACGGCTCAGCTGGGGGGAAGTCAAGCGCCTACAGCTGGTGGGGTGGGCTCGCGAAAAACTGGGGTGTGTGCCTCACTCAAAGGGCCAGTCACTCTCAGCTCCCACAGTGGAATGTGTCTCAGTGACGTCGATCTTCTTAGTTTTCAAGAGAAGCTGGAAATTCACAATTGCTAGTTTTATTTTTATGTGACATCTCCCAAATTTAAAAATCTGGCAGCTAATTCAAAAGAAGGTTAAATACTATGCTGGACAAACAGAGCTGGTCTGCAGGCTTGGGGTCTCCAGCTTAGACTGCCTCTAGTCTCACCTCCCGCCCCAGGTGGTAGACCCTGAGCAAGGACCAGGGCTTGATGTTTCTGCACCTCCTCTGAAATGCTGGTACAACGGCGGAAGTTAGCAGACGCTCACCAATGCTGGGGTACCACAGTGGGGTATAGGCAGGGTGTTCGGGTGGGAGCAGCCTCCCTCCAGGGAGGAGTATTTTATTTCTGCCATTCTTAGGAATGGTGATAAGAGAAAACAGTTTTAGTGGTTTTATTACTGTTTATAAATGCTTTACAGACAATGCACCCTTTGTTGCCTGTATCCCCACCCCCCACCATGGTATGCCAGTGCTAAATAATACCTGATTGTCCAGTCAGGACAGATGCCAGATAACCTTTGTTCTTTTCCAACCTGATCAACCCAAATATCAGGCTTACTTAGACTAGCTCTTCTCATACTTGTCTAGGAGCTTCTCTGACTACCTCATTCATAGGGATCTTTCTTATCCCTGAATTCCTTTAGCACAATACAGACCACATCCTACATTGTACTGTTCTCTAGTTATGTCATGTCTGTCTAGTCTTCTCAACAAGACCAAAAGCTTGTTGAGAACAACAATTGGACTTCTGAATTTTTATCTTACTTGAAGTTTCATGTCGCACTCAGCACAATACTGAAGACATACTTAACACCACGAGTTGAATGACAGGCCAAGATTTAAACCTAGATTAGAGAAATCCATGACACCTATTTTTACAGTATGTTTTTATATGGTTGCTGTTAGACCAGTCCAGGGCTTCCATGGCGTCCATGGCTTGGCAACGAGCGATCAAAAAGACGGCCACAAGTACTGTCTGCACAGAGCTTATGGTCTACTCTAGATTAACTCAGAACCTTCTCTGGCTAAAAGACAAGTTGGTCTGTGCTGAGGGTTTCTAGTAGTTATTTCTCCACGTGATACCCGACTTGACTTTACAAAATATTCATCAGTCCTTTGCTGAAAAAAATCTCTATTAAAGAATTCAAACACTATGGAGCTAAAGATTAAAGACTATGTGTTATAAAAAACACTATCCTAGAATTCAAGACCTCAATTTCTTTCATGTCTTCTATTTGCATTCCCATCAAAATAATTCCAGCTGGAGGGGCATCAGTCTGACCAGCCCATGCCCAGTCCTTCCTGGGGAATATGTAGACGGGCCTGGCACTAACACACTGGGCCTTACCATCAGTTTGTCTCTGTGAACTCCAGCAAGTGGACAAACGTGATGGATGACAAGTAATCTCTAGAAGCACAAAAGGCACTTTAAAGAGGTATATTTTATTTTACCCAACAGTGCAGGCAGATAATAAATAAATTTTTTTGGCCAAATTTAAAGTAATTGCTTTCTAGCTTCATTTTCTTCTTTCAGTCACACAGAATTTAAGAGATAATTTAAAAGAAAACAACTCCACTCCAGGCTAATGGGAACACTCAAAGGAAGGTACAATATTTTTTGGAAGCAAGGAAGAGAGAAAAAGTGCCATGCTTTTCCTTTCAGTACTGCAAACTGAGAATTACTTTTTGGCAAAAATGACCCTGTATGAGGGCTGTAGAAAATAAACTTTTCCTTAACCCCACCAGGTAACTTCCACACATTCCCGTGGGTGTTCTATCAGAGTGGACATGTTTCAGTTGCAGCACTAAAGGCATGACTTTCAGGTTTTATTTTCTCTAGGGAACAACAGTCTCAAAATGGTGTGGTAATCACTGCCCATAACTAGTAATGAGTTTACTTCATAATTTACATAATATAATGTTACTTTTAAAAAGTTTTATAAAATACATTTACTGTATTTTTAATGAGACTGAAGAATAATAAAGCACCATAGTTGGTCACATCCAGAACAACGTTTTGGGGAAGGAAATTGTATTGCTAAATGAGCAACGACAAAAAGGCATCATCTGCAGAGGTGGTCTGTAGTTCTGAGTGTGGGGTTTAGGAACAGCCCATATACAGAACGGTGGGCAAAGGGCAACACGACTGGCCTTTGCTTCCCGTTCCAGTGCCTGCAGAACACTGGCCTGCACACTCAACTTCTTCCTTCTCATGGGTTTGACCCTACACTCCTTCCAAAACATAAGAAGGTTTTGATCTTTAAACTAAGAACACATGGCCTGGATAGAAAAGATTACTTTTAAAACCATCACTTTGGGGCTGGCCCAGTGGCATAGTAGTTAAGTTCGAGCGCTCTGCTTCGGCAGCCCAGGGTTCTCAGGTTCTGATCCCGGGTACGGACCTATACACCGCTCATCAAGCCATGCTGTGGTGGCATCCCACATACAACATAGAGGAAGACTGGCACAGATGTTAGCTCAGGAACAATCTTCCTCACCAAAAAATAAATAAATAAATAAATAAAGTCTTAGTTGCATATTTTATCTCTATCTATTAAAAAAATAAATAAATAAAACCATCACTTGATCATGTTCTGGTTCTGTTTTTCACATTTAATTCCCAAGGAAATTTGTTGATTACAATCAACAACATTTAAAATCCTCCTAAGACCCATGAGACTTGTTAAGTTTAAACAGAAGTAACAGAATGCATTCATGCACCCAACACTTAAAGACCACAACTGCTACAAAATATAACTAACGAACCAAAGCGGGCTGTTGTCAGTCAAACCCTGATAGGCTAATTCAATTTGTGTAGCTTACTGGTCATCCTGAAGCAATTTAGCACCTTCACCAATAAGAGAAAACCTCCAGTGATCTCCCACCCACAGGTACACAAATACAACAGAGATCCAGAGAGGTCTGTAGAAGCCCTACCTCCATAAAGATGCAAATTAAGATTTAAACGGTGTAACAATTGGCGAGAGCTAATCCTTTCACAGAGGTGTAAATGGCCATTGAGAACTGAATTCCGGCTGCTAGCTTTTGTTAAGTAGCATTACAGACAAGTTTCACCCAAGAGCAATGCCACCAATTCTGAAGACTATTGATAAAATAGTTTCATAAAGCCAGTGCAATTTGTTTGCTCTGATACCAAGTTTCCTGACCATAAATCCAAACATGTAAATATAAACCACATCAAGAATTAGTGCCCTGGGAAAATAAACTGGGAGGAACTATCTCAAGCCTGACACCCGATGGCTGGAACAGCTGTATGTGCGGCCACAGTGAAGTCTGTATATGGGGTTTTGTTTGCCACACAAAACAGTTGTAGAAAGGACAAACACACACATAGTTAAAGAGTATTTTTCTTTTAACGGGCTGTCTTACACAACCTATGTTTTGGTGGCTCCCTTGGTCCCCATTGTGCAGCCCCCTGGGTGGTCCCTTCCAGGGGGCCACTTGAAGGGAACACAATGCCAAAAATGAGGGAAGGAGGTGTGGGAGATCAAAATTTGGCCACCCTGAAATATATCTCTTTACCTTGGTTGTTTTCTCTGAAGGACATTTGACCTCCCCCACTAACTGCCTAAAGAATTTGACATGGTGGCTCCTTCCTGGAACAGATCTTCCATCTGATGGCTGTAATATAATGTAAAATAGATGTTACAATAGGAAAGGCACCAACAAGCCCATCTTATCGGAAATTCTGTCTCTCTGGCCACATTCTCTGGATGGCCCTGCGAGGAGTTGCCAGACAGACATTTACATTTATAAGGGAAATCTCCATTTGTAAAGGTATCTCCCTCTCTGTCTTGGGAAGAGGGGGGATGACCTCATTTCTAGAAACTTATCAATGTGGAAGGTGAGGTCTTAAATCTGCATAATAACCTTACTCTTGTTTACTGTGCTTTAGTGGTAATCTCCTGTAACTGACTCCCCCACCCCCAAAATCCTCCTTTGTCATTGGCTGAAAATGATATTTAAGACGAGAATTTCTGCTATTGTGTTGAGAAACGCAGTGTCCCTGCTTTCTCCCATGTATACATGTTATTAAACTTGGTATTATTTTCTCCTGCTAACCTGTCTTGTTAATTATGTGGCCAGCCATAAGAACCTTAAGGAAAAGGGCAGAGGGAGATTCCCCCTCTTCCCCGGACACCTTTCAGAAATGTAATACAATCAGGCCTTGTATTTTGACTAAATTTAAAGAATACTATGAACATAATAAATTTTTTTATTAGACATTATCATAATTGGTTCTATAATTAAACTCTAGAGGGCGGTTTTTGTAAAAGGGCATCTGATATTTTCAGGGTAGAATCATCTTTGCTGGAGCTTAAGGACTAACAGAGGATCATAAAACAAAACACCAGACTTTTGCTGTCACACGTCTCTCCGTCTGTCTCCACATGTGTGTATGTGCATGTGCGGGTGTACGTGCGTCTGTAAGAGAAGAGATGAGGAAGACCAGACTGGGCTGGCAAAGATTATGCTACGTGAGGGGATCCAGGGAGAAGGCAAATCAGAAGGCATGATGGGATGGTGGATGGGCTTACTGAGGGCTCAGGCAACGTTCAGACTCTGAAATAAGTTAGTATGTCACTTCTCTGGGATAAGTGAGTCTCCTTAGAAGCCAATTAACTCTGATGAATGGGAATGGGGTCTAGGGCAGTCACATGCTACACTATGGGAGAGCTCAGACCTGTAGGGCAGGTCCCTCCCTGGGTTCTGACTCAGTGTTCGGGGCCCACCTCCATGATGACAATGAGATGGGAGTGGCAGCACCCTGGGAGGGCACCAGCAGGAAGGAGACTGAACACTTGGCTATTAACGTTTGCCTCCTGCTATGTGAGTATGGTAGAAATCAAAGACAGAATTACTGACAAAATTGTGCTGGTTTTCTGCTGGGTCCTTCAGAGGGCCAATACTGTATTAAAATGAAGAAGCTGAATCAATTTATTATTCAAATGCTCATTCACCTAAGAAGCTGCTAAAAGGAAGCCAAAAGAAACAAGAAAGTGAATGATAACAAACCATCATTATGAATGAATAAAGGGGATTAACCGGGAGGAAAGGCAGGCGGGATGCAAGCTAGGAAATAATGCCCTCCTGGGTAGACCCTGGGAGCCAGGTGAAAAGGCTTCTCTTGTCAGTGTGGAAGTTCAGGGGATGTAAGACAAGCACATCCCCAATTCCAGGTAAGTACACCTTTCAAAACAGCAGAAACCAGTTTCAGCTGTGCCCATGATTACAGATGTAATAATGCTCCAAAACAACCATGTCCAGCATACATCCATGTAATATATAACATCTGATCAGCAAGGACCATCAATCCCAGACCCAACACTGGAAATTCTTTTAGGGATTCAATTATCCCAGAAAGTAGTGCTTTTCAATGTTTAAGGTGGCAGAACACCTGGAATTCTTAGAACTTTCTGTAAAATATCATGAAGTACTGATATACGTCATTTCATCACACAAATTAGGAACATTTTTACTAGCGGACAATGAATATATGTATACAATATAAAAATCAAACCACTAACACACATACCCATGATGAAAAACCAATCTATCAAACCTAACAGGATCAGCTGATTTCACATTTTTCATTATTATTCATTTGGTACTCTCATTCATTTTCTCTTCCAGTAGGCAAGCTATAGCAGGTAACCAAAGTTTTATTAAAATAATTTTGAGGAAGTTCTCAAAATTACAAAGATTTATTTTCCTAAAAATTGGAAAAGACCACTTGACTCAATCACAGGAGAATTCTACTGGAATATATCTGAGAATCACTGCACTAAAGAAAACGAATCTAGCATTGTTTTAAGCAGCAGATTCAAACACACTTCCAGTCCACAAAAATGACAAGCAAATTAAAATGAATTTACACTGACAAAGGAAAATAGAAAAAAGTTAGACAACTAGTTGAAGGCCATTAAACACAAGGTGTTCAGAAGTGCTCCTCACATCTCTCTTGTAGGTTAAAGTAATACTGTAAGTCTCCTAACTGGGACTCAAAATAGTGAGATTCAGTACAAAAGCACAAGAAAACATATCAAGGTCTCACTTACTGCTTTTTGAGTTTTTCTTATCTGCTTGGCCCATCTGCACAGATTCCCTCACAAAAGCCCTCACTGAATGGAAGCTTTCCCACTCAGTTATCAAGCTCAAATGTTCCTTATCAAATCCCACCTTAAAATAAGTTTTGTTTTTCTAGAAGCCTATCACCAATAGCTCAACAACTGCTCTTCAAAAGGTGAGAAATATAAGTTTAAGAGAATAAAAGGGAAGATGAGCCATAAGGAACTGATCAAGTCTAAGATCAAGGTGCTGGCTGGCTTGGTTCCTGGTGAGGGCCCACTTCCTAGCTTGCAGACGGCTGCCTTCTTGTTGTGTCCTCACAGGGCAGAGAGAGGAGGAGAGCTCTCTCAGGTCTCTTCTCATAAGGGCACTAATCCCATCACGAGGGCCTGACCCTCATAACCTCATCTAACCTTAATTACCCACTAAGGGCCCATCTCCAAATACCATCACATTGGGGGTTCAGGCTTCAACATATGAATTCTGCAGGGACACAACTCAGTCCATAAGAACACCGCTGCCACCATCTTGTTCCTGGCCTAAGGATGAGGTCAGCACTGAGGATGACAGAGCAGGGAAACGGAAAGGACCTGGGTCTTTGATGACAAAAGTGAAGGGCAGTATCAACCAATCCCAGGGCCTGCTTTACTCCTGGACTTCCAGAAATAAACAAAAATGTGTTTATTGTTTAAGGCAGTTCAAGACAGTATTCCCGTTATTTGCAGCCTGGTATTTCAAGATAATTAATAGGTAAATGTTCAACAAGGCCAGAAAGCTAAGTTTGAAAAAAGAACTCTGATGGATGGCTTTTCCATAATTCAAATTTACATTTCATTGAAAAGAATTTAAGGGAGGTATCTTAAAATGACGATCCTACCCCTGTCACTCTGCTCCCCTACCATGTCTCCTTTTTATAAATACCAGTAACAGCAGAATCTTTGCTCTTGGTGTGGCTGGGCCAGCACAAAGCAGGATCGAGGGGCTGTTCATGTGCTGGGTGTGGAGGGATAAGAAAAAGACCCCTGTAGCCCCTGAATGTGTTCCCCTGGCCTGCAGTGTGCTATACTCTGCCACATGAGCCACTCCTTCAGCTGGAGTTACCAACAGTTCCCTAGACATGGGCCATGCTGGTCTGTCTCCAGGCCTGTGCTCCAGCCATTCCTCTCTTAAAATCTGGAATGGCTAATCTCCTTTAATCAGCCAAACCAATCACCATGGCTATTCTGGTTTTCTATTGCTTGTAATAGCTAACCTGAATTTAGTGGTGTAAAACAACAATCGACAACTTTTTGTTATGCTCGTGGCTTCTGCGGGTCAGGAATTTGGACAGGGCACAGGGCAGGTGGCTTGTCTCTGCTCTGCAGTGTCAGGGACCTCAGTCTGAATATCATGGGGTGATCTGGAACGCAGGTGACTGGAATTATCTGGAGGCTTCTACACTCACATCTGGGGCCTGGGCTGGACTAAATTCAGGCTCAGCTGGGCCTGCTGACTGCAACACTGACACATGACCTCTCCCTGAGGCTTGTTTGCTGTTAGCCCCACTTTCTTGGAAACCTGGCCATATTCCAGTCTCTCCTACCTTATTTGAATCTTAAACAACCAAGACTTGACCCCTAGAGTCTCCTCTCCGACTTTTGAAACCATAGGTAAACTTGTTCCACTCAGAATAAACTACTTTTAGATCTCAAATTTGTATTGAAAGAGGTCTAATTTTTCTGCAGCCCTCGTGGAATTTGGCCTGCTGGTTCCCTCCCTAGCAGAGATGCAGGCCTGCTATATTCTCTCATCAGCCTCCCTAGTCTCTCTTTCCCCCTGCCCTCCCTTTCTCCCTCTCCCCAATCGCCTCATCCCTCCCCTCCCTCTACACCTCTTATTTGGCTCCCGGAGTGCTGGGATAGGGCCTCTTAACACTCCATTGAGAGATCTCCCCCAAAATGTTGTAACTCACTTAAATATCAAATGATAAGAGGGATTCTAGGAAAACAGTGGCAGCACAGCCTTTATTTTTAAAAATCTCCCTGAATTCCCTTATATAAATATAAAAAAAAGATAGAACAACTAGGAGAGCAAACCAAAAATTCATGCATAATATCTATGACAAAATTATGTGACAAAATATGAGTGAGTGGAACAAACTACTGATAGCAACTAAACCCCCATTATATCTGCAATTGTACAGAAGGAAGTGGAGGGACAGCAAAAGTATGAATGACGTTCCTGAGAATGCAAGAACCTCCACATCGTCAAGCGGTACTCACTGGCAGGCTGAGGTGAGAAGGGCAGCCCATCTGGAAGGGGGCTGCAGGTCCATTTCAAGGGTTAGAACAGAGGGACTGCGGTAGGTGCAGGAGCAATCCGGGCCCTACCACTCCAGAACCTTACCAGTCTAAGTGCCCTTTCAGCAGAGCTCTGCACTGAGGAGAAGCTGCTGGGAGGGAACTCTAAATTGAACTTAACTGGGACAATAACGGCAGAGGAAGAATCTTCCCATTTCAAGTGGAGGAGGGGAAAAGAGCCAAGGGATCTAAGAAAGTAAGAGGCCACATACAAACATTCTGGGAGAACAACAGAAGAGGGAGCTCTGGAGCCATAAAACTAGGAAAGCCAGCCTGGCCCACCTGCCCCTCCTGAGTGCAGGAGAACTCCTCTCACCAGACATAGGCCCAGAAAAGATTCCAGGTCTCTTTATCAGTAAAGCGCAGGTAACGACACCTCCACTGCATAGGGCTGCGGCAGCAGATGAGATAATGTATGTAAAGCAGCTGGCACAGCATCGGGTACACAGTAAGCACTCAAAGATGATCGAAATTATTACCATTATTATAAACATTAGCATATCAAGTTTATATAACAACCTTAAGCCTAACTCTAACAAAAGATTAAAGATTTCAGTTAGGCCACAGTGAAGTGTGGTAAAACACCACTGTCCCACTCCAGAGGACATTTCCCAAGTTGTCCACCCCGGACTCAGCACCCTCCTCCGCAGAACAGTACTACCCAGTACATAATTGCTCAATTCTGCCTCTCGCCTTCCCTTTCCCCAGCTGCAGGCTGACCCTTTTCCAGCTGCTCACACATCCTTGCTTCAGAGAGCCTCTTACAGCTCCCTGGTCTACGATTTTCCTTTATGATCAATTTTCCGCCCTGATTATCTTGTTTCTGGAAGGTATCTCAGGTTTTAGGAAAACTTCTGATCACACCCAATTGGATGATGATTTCCTGGTTGAACTCGCAGACTTCTGGAGCCTCGCTGGTGACCTCATGTACTGATGCTAAGCACAAGCTCTACTTACGGTGCATCATACCCAACACTTCTCAGTGAAAAGGGCTAAATAAAACAAACTGTCCATTTTGTCAGGATTCTGATTCATTGATGCTAGAAATTAAATTTATCAAATTGCTAAGAGTCAGAGTAGGAGAGACAGAAGCCAAGTTCATTTCTGACTTCAAAAAAAAAAGAGGTTGGCCATTCCCTTTATATGTCATGTATGTCCCTGCATCTTGACTTCCAGAACCACACTATCAGATTACCATTAACTATCAAATGCCAACATGTGCCAGCCACTGTACCAGGTGCTTTAGCTGAAAAAATCAATCTGATGAAGATAGTAAACTAGAACTTTGAAGTCAAATTTAATTAGTCAAAAGATGATACTGGTCAAAAGGAGATCCAAGACTATAATCACAAAAGGTCATGGCTCTGCCAGTCTTCCTGTGGTCTAGAGCAGGGAAAGAGAAAGAGAACATTCCAAACAAATCAGTAAGTTCCTGATTTGTTTCTTGTGATCATCTCTAGTTAAAGAAAGGGAATTAGGGACAGGGCTAGCCTGACAGGAGAAATAAAAGGGAACAGGTTCATATTCTGGATAATTTTTCATAAATGTGTACAAAACATAATATTCTGAAATCACATATTCTCCATGTCAGCAGACGGTTATGAGTTTGGAAGGCTTTCTAGTAACCACACATAATAAAATAAGAAAGTACTGTGTATAATCTAAAAGGACAAATTGTTAAAAGACTTGGGAGGGCTCATCACAAGGAAAGAAAGATGAAATGGAAGGGGAGAAAACTGTTCCACCAATAGATTTAAAAGGTAAAACACAAACTAAATTAGAAATGACTTTGTCAAAGCTATGCATTTCATAACTAAAACTGAAAGTGGCCAAACAATATCTGGTTTCCCCGGCCTTCAGAAAGGAAGCAGCAGCCAAGTGGAAGCGACTATGAGGGAGAAGGGAAGAAGACACACCAGGTAGGCTTCAGGGTGCTGATACTATTTCTTGACTGGGTGGGGGTTACCAGCTGTGTTCACTCTGTGATAATTAATGGAGCAGTACACTCATGATTTGTTCACTAGTATGTAGGCTATACTTCAATAATAAAATTCATTTTAAAAAGAGCACATGACAAGGACTTCTGCTTCTTGTAAAGGCATCCTAGGTAATGCAGGCCAATCCTTGCACTAAGAACAAAAAAAAGTATAAAAAATATCTCTTTGATAGCTTAGAGAGATAAGGCAGTGATGAATTACAGGATCAAAACCTAGAAAAAAAGGAAATTCAGAGAGATAAGCCTAACATCTGGGGCAATTTTTCTTTGAAGGGCATGTGCCAATTCCAGAAAAGGCAGCTGAGAGTCTGAGAAGCTGAGTGGAGCTCCAGGCAATCCCACAGAGTGGGAGAATAAAAACTGAAGTCCAGGTCTACCAACGAAGGGGAACCCTAATAAATCACCCACACTTTGAACTGGAACTTCAAAGGGCTGCTTCCTGTGGATAATGGTGAAACTGAGTCTGGCCCTCAAAGGGACCAAGGCCTGGCTTCACACTGTCTCAATTCTTCAACCTGGATGAAAGGGACCCAGGATCACTTCTGCCCCAGGCGCCTGCCAGAAGCAAATGCAAATCCTCTTTAGAGGAGGAAAACTTCCTTGTCCTCAAATCACTCCCAAAATGCTCCTACACAATATCCATTCAAAAATTGCCAGAGATTTGAGAAAAACAAGACAAGAGTGATTAAAAAGCGAGAGAAAGAAAAGAAAACAGAAGCAGACCCATGGGGAAGAAATGGAGATCCAGTCTCTAAGGTACTTATACTGTCTGGAAAGAAAGTAAAAATATTAATTAACAATAGATTTTGAAAGGTCAGAAACTTATAGATGAAACAAAAATTAGTAAATATATAGGTGATTAGAATCATGTAATTATTAAGCTCGAGCTAACGGAAACATACAGAACCCTACCCAATGAAGAGTGAATATACATGTTTTCAAGCATTATGGGCATTTATAAACATTGGCCATTACTATGGCCAATCAACAAAGACCAAAGCACAGATGTTGTTCAGAACACATTTTCTGCCAACAATGTGATAAAACTGGAAATCTATAATGAAAAGAGAATCCTCTTTTCCCCTAATATGTTTAGAAACAACCAAAAATCATTTTACATAATACCTATGTCAAAGAAAAAGATATAATAATTATAAACATTTAGATAATTAAATTAAAATACTTAAAACTGAATGGGAGTGATAGCATTATTTGTCAAAACCAGTGGGGTGCAAGTCAAGCAGTACTTACATGGAAATTTAAAGCCTCAAAAGTATATGTTCTAAAATGGGAAAGATTGAAAATTAGGCATTCAACTCAGTTAGAAAAAACCACCTGGTAAAACCAAGCAAAGTAAAAAGGGAATAATAAAGATAATAACAGAAACAAATGAGATTTTTAAAAAGCAACAGATGGGATGAAATCTGATTATTTGGAGAAATTAATAAAATAGACAAATCTCATGCAGGATTGATTGATGAAAAAAGTTGGGCAGACAAAATTATGAATGAAAAAGAAACATAATTATTGACACGGTAAAAATTCTAAAATATAGGGTCCAGCCCCGTGCCCTAGTGGTTAAGTTTGGCATGCTCTGCTTTGGCGGCCCAGGTTCAGTTCCCGGGCGTGGACCTACACCACTTGTCGGCAGCCATGCTGTGGTGGTAACCCACACCCAAGATACAGGAAGACTGGCAACAGATGTTAGCTCAGGGATGATCTTCCTCAGAAAAAAAAAAAAAAAGAAAAAAAGAAAAAAAATTGTAAAATATAAAAGCTGCCCACAAATTTGAAAACTTAGAAAAGTATTAAGAAACTAGAAAATTTTTCTAGTACACTCTACATTTTCAAAATTGACTCAAGATGAATGAAAACATCAATATACGTATAAGCATTTAAGAAACAGAAAAAGTAGACAAAAATTGAGAGAATTTTCATCAGTGCACCTGTCTTGCAAGAAATGTTAAAAGTTCTTCTGGTTTTAACCTTTGCAAGTGTTCTCAGTATCCCAGACTCCTGCCTTTGCTCTAGGTCACCCACCTCTTCTGACTGAGGCCAGAAGCCTATGGTGAGAAGGGTGGGAAAGGCTGAGGAACCAGGTTCAGGTCGGTCAATGGAGACTTCTTTTAACATCTCCCGTACAGACACTGAGTGACAATTAATGCCTACTTTGCTGACCATCTGGTCTGAGGACTGCTGCCCTCTTGGAAGCCTGGTTCTGGACTTTTAAAAATTTAAACCAAAATAAAGATAAGGAAAGTCTTAGATTTTTCAGATCAAAGTAGGTGAGCTAACAGGAGAGGCACAGGCAAGACTGGGGAATGAAGTGCCAGGCAGAACAGGAAGGGGATACACTGACAGCCCCACCTGCTGGCACCAGGTTATCTTTTCAAAAGTGTAATGCACAACCTTACTTTGGGAACAAAAGCGATCATTTGTGGGGCAGCAAGAAAAAGCTCAGGGGGCCACTTGTTGAGGGGCAGAGGTCAGGTCCAGGAAAAACAAGAGACAGTGGTGAAGAAAAAAAGCAAGTGAAGCAGACACCTGAAGGCATCATCACATCTGAAGGAACACTGAATCCATAAACATGCTTCCAGCTCCGCTTAGAGTGACTTGCGGGTAAATTCTACAAGAAACACAGTTTTATGCAAGAATTTCAGATGCAAGAACTTCCTTCCCATATTTAACTTTGAAGAGGGGCTAAATTAAAATCACTAGAGGAGATTCACTTCATGTGATCACATTTTTATGACCCTGAGAAACCAAGGCTTTCATTTATTTAGTGTAAAAGGCAGCATTACGTTTTGCTGTCAGCCATACTCTAGGGGGGAAGGAACAAAGCAACTCTGCGAGTGCTTTGCTCAGCTTGAAGAAAGGCACACAGCACTTCCTCAGCTTATTTGAGGCTGGAAGGCACAAAAATCAATACGGACAGAGCAAAAGGTCAAATTGCCACCGCTTAGTTTTCTTTTCTTTTCCTAATTAAATAATCTCATTTGCTTCTGGAGCTTCCTTATTCAACCTAATGAAATATTATCTCTGATATTCCAGTTTTTTAGGCAGTAGAGAGTTACTGGGAACCAGCCCAGGGTATCAGTTAAGAATACAGACTCTGGACCCAGACGGCCGAGCTCAAAGTACACTGAGCCACTTTGTGACTTTGAACATAACTTCTCTGTGTCTCAGTTTTCTCCTTTGTAAAAGGGTAATGATGATAGGAATAAATGGATTATTATAAACAAAGCTCTTCACAACAGTGCCTGGCACAGAGTGGGTGCTATTGAAGGGTATATCACCATTATGATTGTGATTTGCATGGTAGAGCACAGAAATTAAGAGCATGAATTCTGGCATCCGGCGGTCAGTTCGAATGCTAGCTGCACCTCTAAGGTTATTTAATCTTTCTAAACCTCACTTGAAATACTCCACTTGGCATCTGCAGCACAACTTCTTCTTGGTTCTCTTGATTCTTCCCTGCAGCTTCGCCTCAAACTCCTTTGCTGTTTCCTTCTCATTTTCCTGACCTTGAATGTGGAGCCAGGCCTTGGGCTGCTTTCCTATTCACACTCATTGCCTAATGTTCTTCTCAGGGTCCACGGCTTTAAAGTGCATTTATACTCTGATGATTCAGTAAAGTTGCAGGATACAAAATCAACATACAAAAATCAGTTGCATTTCTATATAACAATCCAAAGAAAACAATCCCATTTACAATAGTATCAAAAAGAATAAAATACTTAGGAATAAATTTAACCAAGGAGGCAAAAGACTTGTACATTAAAAACTACAAAACATAGCTGAAAGAAATTAAAGGAGAGACAGACAAATGGAAAGATATCTCATATTCATGGATTGGAAGATTTAATATTGTTAAAATGTTCACACTATCCAAAGTGAGCTACACATTCAATGCAATCCCTATCAAAATCCCAATGGCATTTTTCACAGAAATAGAAAAACCAATCCTAAAATTCATATGGAACCACAAAGGACTCTGAATAGCCAAAATAACATGGAGAAAATGAACAAAGCTGGAGGAGTCACATCTACTGATTGCAAAACATATTACAAAGCTACAATAATCAAAACAGTATGGTACTGGCATAAACACAGACACACAGACAAATGGAACAGAATAGAAACCCAGAAATAAATCCACATATATATAGTCAACTGATCTTTGACAAGGGCATCAAGGAGGCACAATGGGGAAAAGATAGTCTCTTCAACAAATGGTGCTGTTATTCACGTGCAAAAGAATAAAACTGGACCCTTATCTTACACTATACACAAAAATCAACTCAAAATAGACTTAAAAATCAACTTAAACGTAAGACCTGAAACTGTAAAACTCCTAGAAGAAAACATAGGGGAAAAGCTGCCTGACATTGGTCTTAGCAATGATTTCTTAAATATGACATCAAAAGCACAGGCAACAAAAGCAAAAATAGATAAGTGGGCCTACATCAAACTAGAAAATTTCTACACAGCAAAGGAAACATTCAACAGAGTGAAAAGGCAACCTACAGAATGGGAAAAATATCTGCAAACCATATATCTGATAAGAGGTTAACATCCAAAATACAAAAGGAACTCTAACAACTCAACTGCAAAAAACCAAATAACCTGATTAAAAAATGGAGAAAGGATTTGAATAGATATTTCTCAAAAGACGATATATAAATGGCCAACAGGTATATGAAAAGATGCTTAACATTACTTATCATCGGGGAAATGCAAATCAAAACCACAATGAGATATCACTTCATACTTGTTAGGATGGCCATTATTAAAAAAAAAAGGAAAGAAAAGAAAAGAACAAGTATTGTTGAGGATGTGGAAAAACTGGAACCCTGTGCACTATTAGTGGGAGTGTAAAATGTTGCAGCCGCTATGGAAAACAGCATGGAAGTTCCTCAAAAAATTAAAAATAGAACTACCATATGATCCAGCAATCTCACTCTGGCTATTTATCCAAAAGAACTGAAATCAGGATCTCAGAGACATAGCCGCACTCCCATGTTCACTGCAGCATTATTCACTGCAGCATTATAGCCAAGAGGGGGAAACAAACTAAATGTCATCGACAGATGAATGGATAAAGAAAATGTAGTATATAAATGCAATGGAATATTATTTAGCCATAAAAAGAAGGAAATCCTGTCAGATGCTACAACATGGATGAACCTTGAGGACATCATGCTACACGAAAGAAGTCAGTCACAGAAGGACAAACACTGGTTGGTTCCACTTATATGAGATATCTGAAGTAGTCAAATTCATAGAAGTAGAAAGTAGAATGGCGGTTGCCAGGGGCTGGGGGAAGAGGGAAATGAGGATTTACTGTTCAATGAGTATGACGTTTCAGTCGTTCAAGATGAAAAAGTTCTAGGGATATGGTATACAACAGTGTGCTTACAGTTAACAATATTGTACTGTACATGTAAAAATGTTAACTTTTCAATAAATGGTGCTGGAACGGGATATCCACATGAACAAAAATGAATCTAGACACAGATCTTATACCCTTCACAAAAATTAACTCAAAATGGATCACAGACCTAAACGTAAAATATAAAACTATAAAACTCCTAGAAGATAACATAGGAGAAAGTCTAGATGACTTTGGGTATGGTGATAACTTTTTATTTGTTTATTTATTTTTTATTTTTTTCTGAGGAAGATCAACCCTGAGCTAACATCCACGCTAATCCTCCTCTTTTTGCTGAGGACGACCGGCTCTGCGCTAACGTCTATTGCCAATCCTCCTCCTTTTTTTTTTTTTTTTCCCCAAAGCCCCAGTAGATAGTTGTATGTTATAGTTGCACATCCTTCTAGTTGCTGTATGTGGGACGCAGCCTCCGCATGGCCAGAGAAGCAGTGCGTCAGTGCACACCCGGGATCTGAACCCGGGCCGCCAGTAGCAGAGTGCGCGCACTTAACCGCTAAGCCACGGGCCCGGCCCTGGTGATGACTTTTTAGACACAACACTAAAGACATGATCCACGAACAAAATAACTAATAAGCTAGACTTCGTTAAAATTAAAAAACTTATGCTCTGCAAAAGATAACATCAAGAGAATGAGAAGACAAGCCACAGACTGGGAGAAAATATTTGCAAAAGACACATCTGATAAAGGACTTATATCCAAAATATACAAAGAGCTCTTTAAAACTCAACAATAAGAAAACGAATAACCCAATTAAAAAACGGGAAAAGATCTGAACAGACACCTCACCAAAGAAGATATACAGATGGTAAATAAGCATATGAAAAGATACTCAACATCATATGTCATTAGGGAACAGCAAATTAAAACAAGAAGATATCATTACATACCTATTAGAATGGCTAAAATCCAAAAAAACTGACAATAACAAATGCTAACAAGGATTATAGAAACAAGAACTCTCATTCACTGCTGATGGGAATGCAAAATGGTACAGCCACTTTGGGAGACAGTTTGGGAGCCTCTTATAAAACTAAACATAGTCTTACCAAACAATCCAGCAATTGCACTCTTCGGTATTTACCCAAATGAACTGAAAACTTACATCCACACAAAAACCTGCACATGGATGTCTACAGCAGCTTTATTCATAATTGCCAACAATGTGGAAGTCACAAAGATGTCCTCCAGTAGGTGAATGGATAAACTGCAGTACATCAAGACAACATAATATTATTCAGCACTAAAAAGAAATGATCTATCAAGCCGCAAAAAGACATGGAGGAACCTCAAAGGCATATTACTAAGTGAAAGAACCCAATCTGAAAAGGCTACATACTATACGATTTCAAGAATATGACATTCTGGAAAAGCCAAAACTATAAACTGTAAAAGGATCAGTAGTTAGCAGGGGGTGGGGGTGGGGGTATGAATAGGTAGAGCACACAGGATTTTTAGGGCAGTGAAAATACTCTTTATGATACTATAATGATGGATACATGTCATTATACATTGTTCAAACTCATAGAATGTACAATACCAAGGGTGAATTGTAATATAAATTGTGGACTTTGGGTGATTATGATGTGTCAATGCAGGTTCATCAGTTGTAACAAATGTACCACTCTGGTGTAGGATATTGATGATGGGGGAGGCTATGTATGTGTAGGGGCAGGCGGTATATAGGAAATCTCTGTACCTAATTCTTAATTTTATTGTGAACCTAAAACTGTTCCAAAAAATAAAGTCTTAAAAAATGTTAAGAGGATAGATCTCATGTTATGTATTATTTTATTTTATTTTATTTATTTATTTTTCCCCCCCTAAGCCCCAGTAGATAGTTGTATGTCATAGTTGCACATCCTTCTAGTTGCTGTACGTGGGACGCGGCCTCAGCATGGCCGGAGAAGCGGTGTGTCGGTGCGCGCCCGGGATCTGAACCTGGGCCGCCAGCAGCGGAGCGCGCGCACTTAACCGCTAAGCCACGGGGCCGGCCCTGTATTTTTTTTTAAACACAAAAAATATATGTATATCCAGAATTTGACACTTCTCACTGCTGCCACCCTGACCCAAGGCACCACCACCTACTCCCTAGATTACTGTAATATTCTCTAAACAGGTCTCCTTGCTCCCACCCTGTCCCCTACAGTTCATTTTCCATTAAGCAGCCAGAGTGGTTCTTCACCTCCCTTGAAGCACAATCCAAAGTTCTTCCGACAGCCTACAAGACCCTTTGTGATGTGGCCCACTGATATTTCTCTCACTCCATCTCCTACCTTCCTCACTCACCTGTTGTGGTCCAGCTGCACTGGCTTCTTTGCTGTTCCTAGAAACACCACGTATGCTGCCACTAGAGGGCCTCTGTACTTGCTGTTCCTGCTGCATGGTATTCTCTTCCTCAAGATATATCCCACTCATCTCCAAGACACTGAAGGAGAGAAATGAAACATAAATTGATAAACAAACAAATATACCAGGGTGAAAATTAAGGTAACAAAGAATAAAGCAGGTTAAATAGACAGAGAAGGCATGGGTACAATTTAATGTGGCTTACTCTCACTCACTTTAGATCTCCTCTCAAATGTCAAATCACCACAGAGACTTTCCCTGAGTATCCTACACTAAATTGCATCTATGCATTCTCTATGCACTTAACCTGCTCGTTCTTTGTCATAATATTTTCACACAGATTGTTTATTGGTTTGTGTTTTCTTCCTCCCCTCCACACGCATGATCATAAATACCATAAGAGCAAGAGTAGTGCCTGGGACAGAGTAGGCACTCAGTAAATATTTAATGTTAAATGAACAAAGTCCTATACTAGCTATCTATAGACTCGTAACAAACTACCCCAAAGCTTTGTAGCTTAAAACAACAACCATTTTGGGGCCGGCCCCGTGGTGTAGTGGTTAAGTGTGCGCTCTCCGCTGCTGGCAGCCTGGGTTTGGATCCCGGGTGGGCACCACGCACCACTTGTCAGGCCATGCTGTGGCGGCATCCCATATAAAGTAGAGGAAGATGGGCATGCATGTTAGCTCAGGGCCAGTCTTCCTCAGCAAAAAGAGGAGGATTGGCATGGATGTTAGCTCAGGGCTGATCTTCCTTACACACACACACACACACAAAAAAAACAATAATAAAAAAAAAAACACCACCATTTTATTATATCTAATGACTTTGTGGATCAGAAAATCAGTCAGGGCTTGGCTGAGTGGATTCTTCTGTTTTAGGTATTATTGAGAGAGGTTATTCAGTGATATCAGCTGGTGGATGCACTTGGTAGAGGGTCCAAGAAGGCTTCGCCTACATGTCTGGTACTTTGGAGGGGATAGCTCCAAGGATGGGCACAGCTGGGACCACAGTCTAGAGCACCTACACATAATTTCTTTACCACGGCAGTCTCAGAATAGTCAGACTTCTTACATGGTGGTTCAGGGTTCCAAGAACACATGTTCCAGCAAAAAGAGTGGCAACTGCACGGCCTTTTATAACTCAACTTTGGAAGTCATAGAGGATCAATTCTACCATGCTCTATTTGGTTGAAGCAGTCATAAGCCCATCCATATTCAAGGGAAGGGGAGAGAGATCCCATCTTTTAATAAGAGGAGTGTTGAAGAATTTGCAGCCATATTTCAGATTGCTACAACCCCATACCTCACAGTACAGAGCTTTGGGCCTACTAGGTATTCAGGAAATTTTGGTTGACTCAAAATGGAATTACAAAATGGGATTTTCAACTAAGGTACTATAACTAGAAGAGAGAACAGTTTGGTTCTTTAATACAGGGGTTTATAAAAAATAATTAATTTTAAACGGTCTACATAATTTCAAAACCAAAAAACTAAACATCAAACTCAAAACAGACCATCTATGAGGGGCTCACCAATACACTGGACATAGCTGAGGAAAGAATCAGTGAGCTTGAGGATATGTCAGTACAAATTTCCCAAACTGAAATGCAAAGAGAAGGAAGAATGAAAAAAAAATGGGACAGAACATCCAAGAATTGTAGAATAATTACAAAGGGTGTAACATACAAGTAATGGGAATACCAGAAGGAGGAGAAAGAGAGAAAGGAGCAGAAGGAATATTTGAAGTAATAATGGCTAAGAATTTTCCGAAGTTAACAACATATACCACCAAACTACAGATCCAGGAAGCTCAGAGAACACCAAGTAGGATAATTACCCAAAAAATCTACACCTAGGAATATCACAAAAATCCTTAAAGTGTATGCACCTAACAACAGAGCATTGAAATACACAGGGAAAAAGTGATAGAACTGTCAGGAGAAATAGATAAAGCCACTATTATAGTTGAATATTTAGTCACCTCTGTCGGTGACTAACATATCCAGCAGGTAAAAAGCAGCAAGGATATAGCTAAACTGAATAGCACCATTAAATTGGATCTAATCGACATTTATAAGATACTTCATCCAACAACAGCAAAATACACATGGTCACATGGAACGTTTGCTAAGACAAACCACATTCTGGGCCATAAAACACACCTCAACAAAGTTACAAGAACAGAAGTCATAGAAAGTATGTTCTCAGACCACAACAGAATTAAACTGAGATCAATAACAGAAATATAGCTAGGAAATCTCAAAATATTTGGAGATTAAACAACACACTTCTAAACACATGGGTAAAAGAGGAAGTCTCAGAAGAAATTTAAAAATATTTTGAACTGAACGAAAATGAAAATACAACTTATCAAAATTTGTGGGATGCAGTGAAAGCAGTGCTTCCAGGGAAATTTATAGCACTGAATGCACACATTAGAAAAGAAGAAAGCTCTAAAAGTCAATAATCTAAGCTCCCACCTTAGGAAACTAGAAAAGAGAAGAGCAAATTAAATTCAAAGTGAGCAGAAGAAAAGAAGTAATAAAATTTAGAACAGAAACCAATGAAATTGAAAATAGGCAAACAATAAAGAAAATCAAAAGACAAAAAGCTGGTTCTTTGGGGAAAAACCCAACAAAATGGATAAACCTCTAGCCAGGTTTATTAGTCTGCTCAGGTTGCCATAACAAAATATCACAAATTGGGTGATTTAGACAACAAAAATTTATTTTTTGCAATTCTAGAGGCAGGGAAGTCCAAGATCAAGGTGTCAGCTGATTTGGTTCCTAGTGAGACTTGCAGATGGCCACCTCTCACTGTGTCCTCACATGGCAGAGAAAGAAAGCTCTGGTGTCTCTTCCTCTTCTTTTAAGAGACCAGCCCCATTGGATAACGGCTTCACCCTTATGATCTCATTTAATCTTTATCATCTCCTCATAGGCAATCTCATTTAAAGCTCAGGGTCCTCTTCCAAGTTCACTGGTTGTTGGCAGAATTCAGGTCCTCGTGGCTATAGGACTGAGGCCCTCAGCTCCCACAGGGCACATACCATCGTCTGCCACGTGGCCTTCGTCACAAGATGGCAAGTTTGCTTCTTCAGGTGAACAGGAGAGTATCTCAGCTGCTTTGAATCTGATTTCAGTAAGTGCCCAGTCCCTTTTAAAGGTTGATCTGTTTAGGTCTGGCCCACCCCGAACAATTCCTTTTTGATTACCTCAAAGTCAACTGATTTGGGGACTTTCATTATGTTTGCAAAATTCTTCACCTCTGTCACGTAACATAGCCTAATCACAGAAAGGAAATCCTTCAAACTCACAGTCCTGCCCGCACGCAAAGTGAGGGGATTATACAGAGTGTACATCAGGGGGCAGGAACCTCAGGGGCCATCTCAGAATTCTGCCCACCAGTGTATACAATTAATCCTGATGAAACTAATGATGTCAGATTAATTCTCCTAAATCAAGTTACTCACCATACCACTCTTCTCTTAAAATAACCTTCAATAGTTCTGGAAAACACAGAGAAGGAACTTTAAATTCTTTACCCTGATATTCAAGGTCTTTCTCAAACATGACCCAGGCAACATTTTAAACCTTTACTCCAACAAGCCCTGCTCAATGAGCCCTTAGTCACACGCTTTGCTCTGCCCTCCCACGCCCTTTGTGTTCTCTGTATCTGCATTCCTTCTTGCACTCTTCCTCCAGACCTCATTCACTCCTTTCCCTCCTCCTTCTTATTCAAGCCTTTACAGCCTTCAAGATGCTGCATCAACACCCTGGGATAAAACCTTTCCTGACCCTTTTGACTCACACTGAGGTTATCTTCATTTGAATTTGTCCTCAAGTACTGTGGTGGATTGCAAAAAGCAACCGTAATCTTCTCATTCCTGTGTGCAATCATTTGCAATGTGACTTTGCCACTCATCCCATCAAGAGGTGGATTATATTTTTTCACCTCTTGACTCTAGGCTGGGTCCTGTGACTTTCTTTAACCAATGGGACATGAGCAAACCTGACACAAGCAGACACTTTAAAGCATTTGTGCACTGGGGCTTGCCCTCTTGCTGTGCTGGGAACCCTGCTACCACCACCAGGTGACTGAGGTTGGACTACTCTACTGGACGATAAGGGACATCTGGCCAAATAATTCTTGTAGCCCCAAATGACACTGGGCCAACCACCTGGCACCTGAAAAATAATAAATGTCTGGTGTTTTAGGTCATGGAGCTTTGTACCAATGTTTGCAGCAAACTACTCTTTAACAATGAGATTCAAGGTCCTCCTTTTTAACAACATTGCTTTTACTCAGCTTCATTCTAGTATGCTTCCTTGTGAGAAATGTGAATTATAGCTTGCAATGAAGGAACTGTGCAGGAAGCACAAGCTGGTCTTCAATTATCTGGAAATATCCATGGGGGTGGGTCATGAACCTTCTCAAAGATGCTTGGCTTTTAAACAGAGAAGCAATCCATATGTCCATCAACAGATGAATGGATAAACAAAATGTGGTATATCCATACACTGGAATATTATTTAGCCTAAAAAGGAATGAAGTTCTGATACCTGCTACAACATGGATGAATCTTGAAAATGTTATGTGAATTGAAATAGACCAAAAGGACAAATATATAAGGGGGACAAAAAAGTTTTGGAAATAGGTAGTGGTGATGGTTGTACAATATCATGAACATAATTAACGTCACTAAATTGTACACTTAAAAATGGAAAATTTTATGTTATATACATTTTAACACAGCATTTAAATATTAATAATATAATATGCCAAAAACTCTTGAATTATACACTTTAAATGGGTGGATTGTATGGTACGTGAATTATATCTCAATAAAGCTGTTAAAAAGTTTTTTTAAATAAAACAAACAAAAAACAAGAGAAAACACCACCAAAAGTCACCCTTGATTTCACTTTTCTCCTCAGATGGAAACTACGCTGCATACTGCACATCTATTTTCCCTTCACTGCCAGGAAGCTTAAGACCAAGTTTTATGTTCAAGGTCAGCAACTCAGCTGGCACATAGATGTGCTCAAACATAGTATCTATCATCATTCTCATCAAATCAGAGGTTCCGCTTTCCTGTTCAGATCCTTCTATGTGTCTTCCTTTGTCCCATCTCTCGATCTTTGTTAACTAAAATTCATTCAAGTGACTTTTCTCCAGGCCCCCAACAGACCCTAAAGTAAACTGAGATAATGAACCTTTGAGGTCATAGTATTAGCTCTGTAAATATGACACTATAGTCTCAGATAAATAATTAACCCTCAGAGCAAGGAGAAGAGCTCATGCTAAAGAGGAAATAAGAGAACGCAGCGCCTCAAAAGCGGTGAGGATGTCAGCAGGTTAACCAGGATCATTTAAACCACCTTCAACCTATTCCTGGGTAGTACTTTTTTTTTTGTTTTGTTTATTTATTTATTTATTTTTCCCCCCAAAGCCCCAGTAGATAGCTGTATGTCATAGATGCAAATCCTTCTAGTTGCTGTACGTGGGACACGGCCTCAGCATGGCCCGAGAAGCGGTGCGTCAGTGTGCGCCTGGGATCCGAACCTGGGCCGCCAGCAGCGGAGTGCGCGCACTTAACCGCTAAGCCACAGGGCCGGCCCCTGGGTAGTACTTTTACCACAGAAAAATCAATGGGCTCAAATTTGGTAACAGACAGAAAACAACCATTGGTGACTGACCTTTCATTCTGGGACCATTCCATTAGGACAAACTATTCAAAAATTCCCCAAATGCCCATATTTTCTAACAAATTTTGGAAAACTATATCCCAAAATTCTGAGGAACTTGGCTTTAAGATCATAGGAAAAAGTCAGTCATATAGGAGAAGGAGAGAGAGAACATTCTTAATTCTATACACATACCCAACTTTTTTCATCTCAGAAAAAGCCTGAGTCCTGGGTAAGTACGCTAGTCCCCCAGTTAATCCACCAAACTACTTACTGGTCCAATGAATTGCTATAAAAAGAAGCCTACAAATACGAAACCCAAAACAGATACATTCTATCTCTAGTAATAAAGTTTCTGATGATGTAGTATATAATACCTGTACCTCTTTGACGAGAGAAGTATTCTTACTAGAAAAATCCAATGGGGGGCCAGCCCGGGGGCACAAGCGGTTAAGTGCATGCGCTCCGCTGCGGCGGCCCGGGGTTCGCTGGTTTGGATCCCGGGTGCGCACTGACGCACCACTTGTCAAGCCATGCTGTGGCGGCGTCCCATATAAAGTGGAGGAAGATGGCCATGGATGTTAGCCCAGGGCCAGTCTTCCTCAGCAAAAAGAGGAGGATTGGCAGATGTTACCTCAGGGCCGATCTTCCTCACACACACACAAAAAAATCCATTTGGCTTGCCACTCTAATAAATCAAATTTCCCAATGACAGGAACCATGTTGGTTCTTCCATCCACAGTACAAGTACTTTGTACTTGGATGTGCTATTAATAAATATTTCTTGAACATCACTTTAAAGTCAATCAGACTATAAATTAAAATTTTCACCATAAGTAGATAATGAATGGTAAGAGGCAATACATTAAAGGTGCAATGCTGCTCTAAAAGAGAACATATCCCCTCATATACAAGGATGCCCACTTGGCTTTTCACTGTTGCTGGGACTGTTGGAAAGAAAGAGTGATGGCATCACAGTGTAACAGAAAATTCTAGTGGTGGCATGTGGGTTGGGGAGGCAGGCTGTATGGAAGGTCTGCCCCAACGGCCTCCGTGTCATTCCTATGCCCCTAGCCTTGATTTCCTCATTTTTAAAAGGCGAGATCTACCTTAGTTTGTTACGTAGGTTCCTTCCACTCCTAAAAGAGATTTGATGCTATTAGAGTTATTTTTCATTGCAGAATTGGTTTTCAACAGTTTCCATGTTTTCTACACAATTCCACCTAGTACCTCCAATCAATAATAAAAAATTATACATGAGCTTTCATGAGTTGGATATTATAATAAGTGCTCAAAATGTATAACACTGATGTTGTTCCTATTTAACATTAAAGATTCCAGTGTCCTCATATTTACATTCAGAAAAGGAAAGCTGGCTTAGATATACACTTAGAAGAACTTATTAACTCATATTTAATCGTATGACAAAAATGACACCATGGCAAGGGATATTAGGATTAAGCAAATTAATTAGATACAAAGTTCCTAGCCTCTAAAGCTGAATTCCTAGTAAGTTTAACCATTTGTCACCTTCTGTGTTACCACAACTTCAAAATGATTTGTTTTCTTAAAAGGCTGGAGGGTAGGGGTGGGGGGAATGACTTATGAATTAACCAGGGATTGTTTGGATATAATTATAAACTGCAAATCACCATGATTTCAATGATATTCAGACTTTTAAAGCTATTTTATAAAAAAAGAAAAGAAAGCAAATTAGACCTTTGCTAAGAGATTATTTATGAGTAAGGAACTTATACATTCATGACTGAGTGTTCGACAATACATTCCCAGTGGAATGATCTCTAAAAATGTCTATAATTAAAAACAGAATAGTAAAAAAAAATTCAATGGCTTACTCTCTTGTTGGTGAGTTAGCGGAGGATTCCTTTTTTGAATCAGGAGAGCTTAGAGTTTGCAAAATACAATTATGTTTTTCGGTGGATAGGGCACCTCTTTCTTGCTCAGAGTGGATTAATTTTAAGGCCTCTATTCCATCTTCTCCCTCCATCTTGTCACTGGGATCTGGCTGTGGTTCTGGACTCTCTAAAATCAGATCATCTTCACTTACGGCAACTGTGAGGTCACTGCTGCTGCTCAGACCTTCCTCTTCCTGCTGTTGCTGCATTTTCCTGAAGGGCTTCTGTGCCTCGGGGTCCCCGTGAGGAGGATGATCTGTAACAGGGGATATGAAGAGACTACTGATCACTAAGTGCAGGGAGAAGCGAGGTAAGACGTTCCACCTCACGGAGTGCGATTATTCATCAGTTAAAACATGTAGAAACAATCTATGATTAATTACAGTATTTAAAAACTCATTAAAAATATTTTATTAAATATATTAAAAATATAACAATGAGTTTAAAAATCAGAGAATTCGCTTGTAAGAATATTTCCACATACATATTTAAGAATTCATTAGAATGGAATTTGTTGGCAAAGTCAGCACTGTACTTTGTTTTTTGACAAAAGATAAAATTAGAGAGTACACTTTGTTCTTACATAAGACCACTACCACCCAGAAAAACTAAATACCAACAAAAATCAGCAAACAATCTCAGCCTCTCACCCCACCTGAGAAACCTTCCTGAGCAGAATGCTTCTCTTGAGAACACTTACTTTCAGATGCACAGTATTCTGAGACTGATATCGGAGCGACTGGTAGTCTGGCACTGTCTTCCTTGACTTCAATATGTTCCCGTGTCAGTATATCTCCCTCTGATGCCCCTGATCTGCTGGAACTGTCACACTTTAAATCAGTGGTTCTGCTCCCTGGACGTAATCTTCCCCGTAACAGGGAATGGAGTTCAGCAGACTTTCTGCTTTCAGATAAATTACTCTTGCCGTGATGTGAGTTGCTTCCTATCTCCAAGCAATGAGTCTCTTCCTCCTCAGACAATGGGCTGGCTGTGACTGGCATTTTCTCATCAATCTGAAGAGATGTCCTTCCATCTATTTTGTCAGACTTATTTAAGCACTGTGTGCCACTATTAGTGCAGACTACATAGCTGTCTGTCACATCACTGCTCTGGGCTGTCTGTTGCTGTGAACATGGGTCAGGAATTGTTCTGAAGTTCTTCGTGGGTTGGGGAGATTTCCGCTCTGTACTAACATCTCCAGTGCTTGAGATGGCTGACATTTGGCGGCCCATAAAGATTGTTGCTGGTTGATACAATCCTCTTGACACAGCTGTCCCCAAGTTAATCCCTGCCTGCATTGCAACCTGCAGCACCAAAAGAGACGTGAGTTAAATGTATTGTGTATGAACAATTAGGTTGTTTAGGTTGTTTTCAGAAATGAAATGAGGTAAAGGAAGCATGACCATTGAAATCAACAGCTACCATGTTTATAAAACTCATGGCTTCCTACAAAACGAATGAGCAAAAAACTGGTATAGTCCATACTCTTTAATTTTAAAAACAGTGTTGGTTCACAAAGCAAATATTGTCAAGGAACTATGGAATCTATATTTTTCAAAAAGAAATGCATACATTGCACAACTATGTGAATGTAATTAACGCCACTGAATTGTACACTTAAACGTGGTTAAAATGGTAAATTTTATGTTATGTATATTTTGCCACAAGCAAAAAAAACAGCTGTGAGTTCTAGCCTCTTTCCTCAGAGATGCTCAGATTTGATGGAGCTAGGAAGGTACCTGATGGAAAAAAAAAAAAAGGGAGAGGGAGAGAGAGAGACGCATACAAAGGACTACCAGAGGTTTCAAAACTCTATTTCTGGTATTATGTGTAATATAAAAAACCCTCCAATAATCACATTCGAGATTGCATTAAAATATTCTGCATATGTGCAAACAGCCATAATTTCTAGTCAACCTCAAATAACAACAGTTTTTCCTGAACATCTTCAAATCATTTTAAATACATTTAAAGCAATTTAAATTTACTGGCATGTCTATCAGGAAAATGAACATTGTCTCTTCCTTGAAAAGAGAGAGGGGAGGGGAGAGGTGGAAAAAGAAACAGAAGCAATTGGTTCAGTGGCTTGATCAAGGACACACAGTGGGAAGCAGAACTGGAAGTAACAACCCTGAAGCCTTGAGGAATTTAAGTGCTTTTCTTCCAAAGAGACCAAAGCATCTCCACATATACAGTAGCATTTAGTTCACAGAGCCCTACAGAATAGATGGGGAGACGTATTTGCACCCCTTTTCTGCATATGGAAAAACTGAGGCCCAAATGTTCAGACAGAAAATGCTATAAACACAGCTGCAACAGAATCAGGTGTTGCTTCTCTTCAAATATACCATCTCTTCTATTCCAAAAAATAAAAGAAACAACTTGGATGTTAAAAACAAATGAACAGAGATGTCAGAGAAAATGGTAGAATAAGAACCTCTCAAAATTCTATGTTTCATAAAAGAAACAGTGACACTGGAAAACATCTTCAACACTGGAAAATAACTTAGAATTCCGGAGATTAACCACAGGCTTGCAGCAATCAGGGGAGCATTTACTCAAGAAAAACAACTGAATCTTGGTAGGAACAGTACACTTTATGGTGCTTTAACTTGTCCTATTCTCATTTCCCACTCTTCAGGTCTGCGGTAACTTTGAAAATCCACAGCCTGTAACCCAGCAGTCTAACAGCTACTGGAAGGAGTGGAAAAGAGATGGAATTCCTTCAACGCCCCATTCTCAGAGAACTGTCATTACGTGACTTATCTGGTGGTTTCCTGGAAGGCTACACTCACAAGACTGTCTTTATTTGACTTGACTTGGAGCTCACACAGTGCAAAAAGCCTTCTCCTTGGGGGTATTTGTCAAAAATAATCAGAGACAGGGGCCGGCCCAGTGGTGCAGGCGGTTAAGTGCACACACTCTGCTGCGGCAGCCCGGGGTTTGCCGGTTTGGATCCCCGGCATGCACTGACGCACTGCTTGTCGAGCCATGCTGTGGCGGCATCCCATATAAAGTGGAGGAAGATGAGCACGGATGTTAGCTCAGGGCCAGTCTTCCTCAGAAAAAAGAGGAGGATTGGCATCAGATGTTAGCTCAGGACTGATCTCCCTCACAAAAAAAAAAAAAAAAATCAGAGACAATTGTTTAACATCAAGGCTGTATATAAAAGTTGGGCAGTAGATAACAGTTGGGCAAACAACAGGCTAACCAAAAACCTTAAAAGGAAAAGCTGATTAACAAGATGTCCATAGGGGGCTTTGAAAAGCTCCAACATACTCCTGGAAATCCAGATGGCCACCTGCACCCTCAGGCCTTGGGCATGCTCAGCAAAAGTCCTGAGAAGGGCCTAAGCTCTCACCTCAGGCTTACCCTGAGGCTCTGTGCAAGCACTTAGCAAAGGTCAAGGTGGAATTGTAAACTGTCTGGATGAGGGCTGAAGGTGTGCCTGAAGACACACTCAAAGCCCCTTGTCAAAGACTGTGAAACTTACTGGTTTTAGGCATTTCAAAAAACTCTGTCTAATCATTAGCTGATCACTAATAAGTGAATAGACCCTTCAGTGACCACACATGACAAAAAAATACTTTACATAATTAGTCCAGAAAGTCAGTAAACAAACAGCAACAACAAACTCTGAGAGGAAGAGAATCAGATGTTCAGAGTTGTCATATTTTATTATTTTCAAATGTCCAAATTTTAACAAAAAATTATGAGACATGAAAAAAAACAAGAAAATAAAGCCCATACACAGGAAAAAAAAAAAAAGCAGTCAAAAGAAACTATTCCTGAGGAAGCCCAGATGTTGGACTTACTAGAAAAAGGCTTTAAATTAGCTATTTTAAATATGTTCAAAGAACTAAGGGAAATCATGTCTAAAAAAATAAAGGAAAGTATGAGAACAATGTCCAAAAAGAGATTATCAATAAAGAGATAGAAATTATTAAAAAAAAAAAAAGAACCAAATAGAAATTCTGCAGTTGAAAAGTACAATCACCAGAATAAAAAATTCACTAGAAGGGTTCAGCAGCAGATATAAACAGGCAGAAGAAAGTATCAACAAACTTGAATATAAGTCAATTGAGATTATCAGACTGAGGAAAAGAAAGAAAAAAGAATGAAGGAAAATGAACAGAGAGAGATCTGTGGGACACCATCAAGCATACCAGCATAGGCACAATGAAAGTCCCAGAAGGAGACGAGAAAGAAAAAGGTGCAGAAAGAAATTCTGAAGAAATAATGGCAAAAACTTCCCAAATTTGATGAAAAACATTAATCTACACTTTAAAGAAACTCAACAAAGTCCAAGTATGATAAACTCAGAGATCCTTACCTAGATACATCATAATCAAACTATTGAAAGCCAAAGAAAAAGAGAGAATCTTGAAAGTGAAAACAGAGGAGTGACTCCTCATATATAAGGGATCCTCAATAAGATTAGCAGTTGATGTCTCATCAGAAACCATGGAAGCCAGCAGGCAGTAGGATAACATACTCAAAGTGCTGAAAGAAAAAGACTGTCAATCAAGAATTCTATATCTACCAAAACTTTCCTTCAAAAATGAAGGAGAAATTGAGGTATCCCTTGCTAAACAAAAACAGAGAAAATTTGTCATTACCATACCCGCCCTACAAGAAATACTACAGGGAATCCCTCAGGCTGAAATGAAGGGACACTACACAGTAACTCACATTCATAGTAAGAAATAAATAGCACTAGTAAGGGTAACTACATTGGGAAATATAAAACAAAGCATAAATATATTTTTTGTTTGTAACTCTTCTTCTTCTCCTATATAATTTAAAAGACAAGTGCATCAAGCAGTAATTATAAATCTATGTTGATGAGTAGCATATAAGATATAAAGATTAAGTTTGTATTACAATAACATCGCAAAGGAGTGGGAAAAGAATGGAGCTATATAGGAGCAAAGTTTTTGTATGCTATTTAAATTAAAATGGTATTAATCCAAACTAGATTATTATAAGCTAAGATATTAATTATGACAGCAAGGTACCCACAGCAAAATAAATGACAGAGATTTAAAATGGTATACTAGAAAATATATATTTAGTGCAAAAGAAGGCAGCATGGAGGATTAAAGGAACAAAAAAAGATATATAGAAAACAAAGAGCAAAATGGCAAATGCAAATCCTACTTTTCCGATAATGACATTAAGTTTAAATGGAATAAATACTACCATTAAGGTAAGAGACTGGTAGAATGGATAAAAAACATGATCCAACTATATGCTGTCTAAAGAGACTCATTTTAGATTCAAAGACACAAAGAGGTTCCAAGCAAAGAGACAGAAAAGGGTATATGAACAAAGCCTCATGGAAAAAATATACTATGCAAACAGTAACCAAAAGAAAGCTAGAGTGGCTATATTAATATCAGACAAAATAGACTTTAAGACACAAAATTGTTACTTGAGACAAAGGACATTTTATAATGATAAAAGGATCAGTTTATGACAAATTTATAACAATGAGAAACAGATATCTATACCTATATCTATATATCTACACATATCTTAACAACAAAGCCCTAAAATACCTGAAGCAAAAACTGAGAGAATTAAAAGGAGAAATAGACAATTCAACAATAGTAGTTGGAGACTTCAATACCCCACATTCAATAATGGATAGAACAACTGGATAGAAGATCAATAAGGAAACAGAGGTCTTGAACAACTATAAACCAATGAGACCCAATAGACATATACAGAAGACTCAACCCACCCAACAGCAGAATACATATTCTTCTCAACTGCACATGGAACATTCTATATGTTAGGCCATAAGTGAAGTCTCAATAAATTTAAAGGGATTGAAAGTATGAATTCTGCTGACAATAGAATGAAATTAGAAATCAATAAAGGAAGGAAATTTGGCAAATTCAAAAATATGTGGGAATTTAAAAACACACTCTTAAATAACTAATGGGTCAAAGAAAAAATCACAAGGGAAATTAGAAGATAGTTTGAGATGAATGAAAAGGAAAACACAACATACCAAAACCTATCAGAAGCAGTGCTTAGACTAGGGAAATTCATAGCTGTATGTGTCTATATCAAAAAAGAAGAAAGAACTCAAATCAGTAACCTAAACTTCCATGTTAAGAAATTAGAAAAAGAAGAGCAAATTAAATCCAAAGCAAGCAGAAGGAGGAAAATTATAAAGATTAGAGCAGAAATAAATGAATTAGAGAAGAGAAAAGCAATACAGAAAATCAACAAAACCAAAAGTTGATTCTTTGAAAAGATCAACAAATTGAGATACCTTTAGCTAGACTGACAAATAAATAAATAAATAAATAGAGAGAAGATTTAAATTACTAAGTAAATCAGAAATGAAAATGGGTACTATGTTACCTACCTTACAGATATAAAAAATATTATAAAGGCATACTAAAAATAATTGTATGCCAACAAATTAGATAACCTAGATGAACTGGACAAACTCTTAGATGGACACACACTAACAAAATCTACTCAAGAAGAAATAGAAAATCTAAATAGGCTTATAACAAGTTAAGCAATTGAATTAGTAATCAAAAAACTTCCCCTAAAGAAAAGTCCAGGACCAAAGGCTTCACTGGTGAATTCTACCAGACATTTAAAGAATAGTTAACACTAATCCTTCATCAACTCTTCCAAAAACAGGTGAGGAAGAAATACTTCTCAACTCATTCTATGAGGCCAGTCCCTAACACTGAAACTAGACAAAGATGTCTCAAGAAAATTACAGACCAATATTTCTTATGAATATAGATGTAAAAAATTTCAATAAAATACTAGCAAACCAAATTCAGCAACATATAAAAGGGATTATACACCATGATCAAGGAGGATTTATCCCAGCAATGCAAAGTCGGTTCAACATATGACAATCAAGTAATGTAACATACCATATTAATAGAATAAAAGACAATCCCTCTGAATAATTATCTCCATAGACACAGAAAAAGCATTTGACAAAATCCAACGTGTTCATGATAAGAAAAAAACACTCAACAAACTAGGAATAGAAGGGAACTCCCTCAACTTGATAAAATGCATCTAAGAAAAACCCACAGCTAACATCATAGTCAACAGTGAAAGATTGAAAGCTCTCTCCCTATGATTCAGATTAACACAAGAATGTCTGCTCTCATCACTTCTATTTAACACTGTACTGCAGATTCTAGCCAGGAAGTATGACAAGAAAAAGAAACGAAAGGCATCTAAACTGCAAAAGAAAAAGTAGTCACGTGCTGAATAATGATGTTTCAGTCAATGACGCACTGCACATATGACGGTAGTTCCAAAAGACTAGTACCATATAGCCTAGGTGTGTAGTAGGCTATACCATCCAGATTTGTGTAAGTACACTCTATGATGTTTGCACAACAGTGAAATTGCCTAACAATGCATTCCTCAAAACATATCCCCATCGTTAAGTGATGCATCACTGTAAATCTATCTCTATTTGAAGATAACGTGATCTTATATAAAGGACTCCACAAGGAACAAACAGAGCTAATAAACAAGTTCTGCAAGGTTGTAGGATACAAGATCAATATATAAATAGAAATAATGTACTTCTATACATTAGCAATAAACAATCTGAAATTGACATCAGAAAACAATTCCATTTACAATAGCATCAAAAAGAATAAAATACAACAGAATAAATTTAACAAAGAAGTGCAAGACAAATACACTGAAAACTATAAAACATTGAAGAAAAAAATTAAAGGAGACCTAAACAAATGGAAACACATTCTGTGTACAAGCAATGTAAGACTTAATATTGATAAGACAACAATACTCCTAAACTGATCTACAGATTCAAAGCAATCTCTATCAAAATCCCAGCTGGCATTTTTTCAGAAATTGACAAGCTGATACTAAAATTCATATGGAAATACAAGGGACCTAGAATAGCCAAAAAAATCTTCCACAGAAGTGCAAAGTTGGAGGACTCACACTTCCCAATTTCAAAACTTACTACAAAACTAGAGTAATTCTAGTCTGTACTGGTATAAGGACAGACATACAGATGAATGAAACAGAACTGAGAGTCCAGAAATAAATCCATGCATCTAAGTCAATTGATTTTTAAGACATCATCTTTTTAGAGCAATTTTAGGTTCAAGGGTAGAAGGGGCTGGAATTGGTTATTTCCTTTTCTCCACATAGAAGCCTAGGGCCTTCTGGAGTTGGGTATTTCCCTTCCCCTAGATCAGTTAGGCTCTGGTTAAATAGCTTCTCCTGAGGGCAGATACTGCTAAGAACAGAATGCTCTAGTGCATTTCAAAAATGGTTCCTTTTCCCCATTCCTCTACCTGAATTATGAGGGAATTTTTCTCCGATGTTCACTGTGAGGACCTGTAAACTCACAAAAGAGGGGAGTCTCCCTATGACTAGTCCCCCTGGAGTTTTTAATCTCTTGAACCTATTTACACTGAGCCTCCAGCAATTTGTCAGTTACAGTTGAGGTTTCTCTCTCTCAGCACTGGTTATTGTAGAGGTTTCAGCTCTGTTCTGGTAAGTTGTGTTTTCTCTATGCACCTGGCGGTCCCTCCAATTTTAGGAGTAGTGGACTGCCCTATGATCTCACTTCTCTGACAGACTGAAGAAGAGTTGCTGATTTTTTGGTTTGTTTGTGTTTTTACTTGTTAGGATGGAGTGGTGACTTCTAAGTTTCTTACTTGTTGGACTGGCAAAGAGACTATATTGCAATTTTAACAGCTGCATATTATCCTGTTCTATAGATGCACCATAATTTATTTAACCAGTCTCATTTTGATGGACCTTGGTTTGTTTCCCACCATCTACCACTGCAAACCATGCTGCAACAATATCCTTGAGTGTATGTCTATCTGCAAACGTGACAATACTAGTGGGACAGCTTCCTAGAAATAAAATTGTTGGGTCAAGATTGCCTTAGAGGATATTGCAATTTCACCATCCAAAGAGGCCATTACGTCATTCCTAAGAGTTTTCCATTATACCATATGGTTTAATTAGCAAAATTATATTAATCAACATTCTGATTTATCAATATGAACAGTATTTGTGATACAATGTGTCTTCTATTCCTTTTGTAATTGAAAAGCTGATATAATAACAAAGACAAATTTTAAAACAGGCAAAAATCACCTATTACCAGTACCCTAATGTAACAACTACTTTCATTTTTCCTGTTCTCAAAATAAGTTATTTATAAAGATGGCTCCAAGTGATGTGCTACTGTGCTTGAGCTTCAGCTGGCTGCACGTGAGGACTCAGAGTAGGTACACAATAGCGGTCATTTAGTGAAGACCTGAGGCAAATCAGTGACCAGACTTGTGAGTTTGGAAGGCCCTGGATATTTCACTTTCAAGACTCATTTAGGGAGTGTTGATGAACCAATACCAGAGAAATTACTAACCCAGCTCAGGGAGTACACAGCAGTCCCTCCCTCTTTGTTGGTCTGTTAAAGGCCAAGACATAAAGCAAAGGTGTAGGCCTGTCTCAGAGATGAGAAAGCCACCTGGGAGGGCCAAAGGAAGTGCCTTGAGTTACTCCTTGCAACCAGTAGTTCTCAAACTCCTCTGACCCACTAAGAGAGGCAGAAGACTCCAGGCCCATTTCCACTGGACAAAGAATGCAGAGAGCCAAGAAGCGGAGAGAAACAACAAGAGTCTAAATGGTAACCTGTGCGATCAACAAAAGTAGCACAAAACCATGATTTAACTTACAGTAAACGCTTCCGTAACCACAGGAACTGAAAACAATGACCAATTCAAAAAAGCACTGTTAACAGTGGGTACTTCCTAAAAACAGGAGAAGTTACAATTCTCTGTGATAGCAAGTAGTTATTAAGTGCCATTTTGCCAAGAATTCCAGACTTTTTAGAATATGGAACTCTGGGTCCTCAACAAACTCTAGTAATACACTAATTAATGAGAACATTATATTTTAGTGGCATGTAATAAATCAGGAGTTATAAAAAGATTACCCTTAATTATGCATAAAAATCAGTCTGGTGCATTATTCCCCCATAAGGATCAAAGGAGGCAACTTGTATTTGAGGATCTGCTGAGACCCAATAGGAATAAATAGAAAATTATTTAGGAGACTCAATAGGGAAAAAAGTTCTACTTTTTTGGAGGGGGAGAGGGGTAACTTTTTATTTTGATATAACTTCAAACTTACAGAAAAGTTGCAAGAATCATACAAGAAACTTCCCTAATACTCTTTAGCTGGATTTAACAATTGTTTATGTTTTGCCCCATTTATTTTATCATTCTCTCTCCCTCTACATACATGCATGTGAGTATGTTTATATATATGCATACTATTTTTTCCTGAACCATTTGAAGGTAAGTTACAGACATCTTCCCTCTCTCCCCCTAAACAGTTCAGTATGTATTTCCAAATGTCCACAGGGACATTCTCTTTCATGAGCAGAGTTCAATGATTAAAATCAGGAAATTTTACATTGATACAATCTTATTTTTCATTCCACAGTCCACATTCAGATTTTGTCAATTGGCCCAACAATCTCCTTTGTAGCCAACTTTTTTCCAGGTTCAGGATCCAATCTAGGGTCATGTCTCTTAAATTTCTTTTAATCTGGAACAGCTCCTCAGTCTGTCTTTGTCATTCTTGACCTTGACATCTTTTTAAGAATATAGGCTGGCTACTTTGTAGACTGTCTCTCAATATGTGTTTGACTGATGTTTCCTCATGGTTACATTCTGGTTATGCATTTTTGGCAGGAAGACCGCAGAAGTGTGTTTCTAGTTTTCAAGTGACAGGAATAACACTTTCATAAAGTAAGTTTTTTTTTTTCTTTTGTGAGGAAGATGGGCCCTGAGTTAACATCTGCCAATCCTCCTCTTTTTGCTGAGGAAGACTGGCCCTGGGCTAACGTCCATGCCCATCCTCCTCCACTTTATATGGGACGCCGCCACAGCATGGCTTGACAAGCGGTGCGTCGGTGCGCGCCCGGGGTCCGAACCAGCGAACCCTGGGTACTGCAGCGGAGCGCGCGCACTTAACCGCTTGTGTCACCAGGCCAGCCCCGATAAACTAAGTTTATTGGGAGGGAAATTAACTTCCAATCTTTCTCCTATCAAACAAAATAGTTAGAAATATTCCCTTAAAAACTTGGCTTAAAAAAAACAAAAAACAAGACTGACAACAATGTAATATCATTTTATACCCATTACATTAAATTTTTTTAAATTAAAATTATAACACTCAATCCTGGACTGGGTCCTGGAACAGCAAAGAGGCATTAATAGAAAAACTGGTGAAATCTGAATAAAGTCTGGAGTTTAGTCAATAGTGATGTACCTATGTTGGTTTCTTAGATTTGACAAGTGTGGCACTATAATGTAAGAGGTTAACAATGGCGGACACTGAGTAAGGAATTCAAGGGAAATCTTGATATTATCTTTGCAGCTTTTCTGCAAACCTAAAATTATTCTAGAATGAAAAGTTCACTTAAAAAATTATAACCCCCAGTACTGATGAATGATAGGTAAAATAGAAGCTCTTGCATTCTTGGTAGCAGAATAAACAGGCAGAATCCTCTTGGAAAAGAGTCAGACATTAAGGGTCCTAAATATCCTTGTTGCCTTTGATTCTATAATTCTACATGGAAACATTGTAAGGAAATAAACCTAACAGAAAAAAAAGCTACGTGGACAAACAAGTTCATTTGCAGCATTATTTATAATCATGAAAAGTTGGAAGCGACCTATATGACAACAAAATAGGCAAGATTAGGAAGTCATAAAAATGAGGCAAATGAAGACTATGTCACATCAAGGGAAATGTTGAAATATGGTAAATGAAAAAAAAATTATATATTCAGTATGCTTATACCTATGTAAAGATCAATCTAAACACAGGAAAAAGAAATTACCCAAAATCTGTTTGTAAAGGATTATGCCAGGAAAATGAACATTGTCTTCTTGGCTTTTTTTCCCCAAATTTAACAAATTTAACTTAATTGAAACTGTTAAAAAGTTTTATTGAGACATAATTCACAGATCATACAATTCATCTTTTTAAACTATATAGTTTAGCAGTTTTTTAGTTTATTCACAAAGCTGTGCCACTATCACCACAATCAATTTTAGAACATTTTCATCATTCCAGAAAGAAACTCCATACCCTTTAGCAATCACTCCCCATCCTCCCCAACCTCCAGCCCTAGCAACCACTTACCTTCTGTCTCTAAAGATTTGCCTCTTCTGGACATTTCATATCAATAAAATTATACAATAGGTGTAATAGGTGGTCTTTTTTGAGTGGCTTTTTTCTTTTTCGTTTTTTTGGTGAGGAAGATCGGCCCTGAGCTAACATCTGTTGCCAATCTTCCTCTTTTTGCTGAGGAAGATTAGCCCTGAGTTAACATCTGTCCCCATCTTCATCTGTTTTGTATATGGGATGCCACCATAGCATGGCTTGATGAGCAGTGCATAGGTCTGTGCCTGGGATCCAAACCTGCGAACCCGGCGGCGCCAAAGCAGAGCGCGTGTACTTAAGCGCTACACCACTGGGCCAGCCCCTGACTGGCTTTTTTCACTCAGCATAACGTTTTCAAGGTTTATCCATGCTGTAGCAGTTATAAGTACTTCCGTTTAACGGCCAAATAATATTCCATTGCATGGATATACCACATTTTGTTTCTCCATTTATCAGATGATGGACATTTGAGTTGTTTCCACTTTTTGGCTGTTATGAATACTGCTGCTTTGAAATTTGCACATAAGATTTTGTGTGCATGTTTTTACCTCTCTTGAGTATATACCTAGGTGTGGAGTTGCTGGGTCATATGGGAACTATATTGAACATTCTGAGAAACTGCCAAACTGTTTTCCAAAGTGGCTGTACCATTTTACATGCCCACCAGCAATACTTTAAACTTTTATAACAAAAAATGTACAAGAAATCTGCAAAAATTAACTCCTGCTCACCATAAGGTAATGCTACATTTGAACGGGCTCAACATTTGCAAAGTAAAATATTGGCTCTAGCGAAATACAAGCTGGGCTTTTGCAGGTTGGCAGATTTCCCACTTGCCGAGAACAGGCACAAAGACAGGCGTCTCTTTTCTTTTTTAAAATAGTCTGTCAGTTGGTTTGCTTAGCAACAGGAAATAGGGTGGTCTTGAATCTTAAAATTCTGAACATAATTATGCGTCTTCTCAAAGCAGTTACTGAACCAGGGAAGCTGAAGAGAGAATGTTGCGTTTCACATTATTGTTGACACTAGAATAATATTAGGAATTGACAGGTTTTTGAGAGACAGATGTTATTGCCGAAAGAAGGATCGTGTATCAGAATTTAAGGATCTGACATAATGATCAACTTTTTTACGCCTTCCTATTACTTTCTGTAGTTGAGTGCTTGAGGTAAATCTATAATCAAAGATTTTAGTTCAGTTCTTCCTTTTCCTGTCACAGTTACCCATCTGCAATTTCTTAAAAAATATTGAGAGTTGGGCAAAGTGATAGCAAAGCAAACAAACACAACTGAAAATACTTATTAAGGAACAGAAGGTAACTTCTTCAATCAGGCATTCCTCTTTGCTGGAGGAAAAGAGGGGACATATATAAGGAGATATCAGCAAGTTTAGAATTATTGTAATGATGTCTCGGTTAATAATTACTAACCGGAATTTTCAAAGCAAGAGGATCTTGACCACTACTGTACTTTGAAAAAATATTTGTTATACTTCGTTTTACAATATGCTGAGGAAATTTTAATTTTTTCTTAATATATTTTTTCCCCAGACAAGGGAATTGGGAAGCATCAAGGTGAATGTAGAATGGAAACAGAGCTGTCAGACTAAATTTTCAGCTTTTCACACAGTATAATTATCACTTTTTAGTTTCCACATAAACAAGTCCTTAAATTACATTAAGAAGATTTCAAAAATATCCCTTAATAAAAACACATATAACAATCCTGAAGGAATTATTTTACTTTACCATGTGTTATAAACTGAATTGTGCTGGCCCCAAATTCTTATGTTGAAGCTCCAATCCCCAATGTGACAGGGCCTTTAGGGAGGTCATTAAGGTTAAATGAGGTCATAAGGGTAGAGCCCTAATCTGATAGGACTGGTGTCCTTAGAAGAGGAAGAGACAGCAGAGATCGCTCTCTCTCCACGCACAGGCACAGAGGAGAGGCCATATGAGGACACAGAGGAGGGTGGCCACATGCAACACAAGGAGAGAGGCCTCACCAGAAACCAACCCTGCTGGCACCGTGCTCTTGGACTTCCAGCCTCCAGAAGAGGGAGAAAATACATTTCTGTTGTTTAAGCCACCCAGTTTGTAGTATTTTGTTATGGCAGCCTGAGCCAACTAAGACACCACACCAATGTGATTTGTAACTGTTCTTTCCTTTTTGCCACTGTGATAGATTATAGACACAACCAAATTTTCTCAACTGAGGCCACAAAGAGATGTCTCTGGCCATTAAATCCAATAGTCATTGGAACTATCTAAATTTTAAAATGGATCCATTAAATTTAGGCTTCAAAGGATGTATTCTAAGTTATTTTGTAGGATAAATCACTATAAAATCAATATATTATGAGTTGTTACCACCAGGGGGCTTTACTTCCCATTTCTTTAATTCATAGCTAGCCTCTCTACCCCCATAGCTGGCCTCTCCACTATCCTAGATCAGCGGCAAGAAGCCAGGACCAAAGTATGGCTAACCTAGTGGAGAATAAAGATGGTGATGATGGTGACAGTGGTAAGAGTGGTGGTGACAAGATCAGTGAACATTTGTCAAGCACTTACCAGATGTCAAGCAGATATCTATTACCTTTTTTAATCTTCAAAACAACCATTATTATTATCCCCACTCTTACAAGATTTAGCAAGGTTGAACAATTTGCTCTCTGTCACAGGATTCAAACCCAGACACAAGCACTCCAGTGCCCATTTCTTATGCTACAATTCTCAAAACTGAATCATTTAAACTCAAATTGTGTTACTGAACCATAGCTTTTTTGAAAAAATAAATAAAAATCCCTAATAATGAATCTGAAGTCTATGTCTAATTTCTTAGTAAATACAACCAGTACAAAACCAGATCTACTAAAATAGACTCTAAATGGAACTTGTACCTGATAAATAAAATCAAGTCCCTGTAGGGTAAATGGGAAGAGTAGAAAAGCAGACAGAAGCTTCAGGAGAAATTCAGCATTCCTAAATTGTACCAGTAGGTGATTTTCAAAAAATGATGGAACATTTTTTGTTCAACATTTTCCCCAATAACTCTAAGCCAAAGCAACTGCCTTCATCAAAACAATACAAGTTAAGTCTTGGTTTCAAGTAAAGAACAGAAGCTTAACAAGTGTCTGAGAATATCAAGGCAACAGCTCATTCTTTTATAATACAATTTAATATGCCCTGTATCTGCTTGGAAATTCCCAAATAGGGTGACTCAGGATATAACTATGTCTCTTAGAGTTCCCTGTTCACTAAAGAATTACCACAGAGAGACAGAACACCAACTCCATTTTCTAATTCTGAGAGACCTGAGTAAAGATAAAAGCAACTCATACTCTACCACAATTAAAAAAGCAATCTCATCCACAGGCAGGCTCCTTTTTCCTAAAATGGATTAACCACCTGTCCATTCCTTCCTCATATATTTAATTTTTTTTCACTATATTAACATTATTAAATTAACTAGAGCTTCTATTCCTAGAGCATAGATTACCAAAAGTTGGATGGCTGGGATAAAGTATATATGGCTATTAACTGTGATGGTTATTGCTAGATTCCTTTCCAAAAAAAGTTCTAGGCACTAACATTTTTTTTCAGACTATATGAAGCAGGCTGTCCTTTTCTACTAATACAGTATTTCATAGAATATAAGTACACAAAGTTTGGAAAGTCTTCTAAAGAACAAGAAATCAATATTTGTTCTCCTGTGGAGGCCTCTGTAATCCCTTGTACTATCAAAAGGAGAAAAGAAACTGTTACTCACAAAATTTATCTGCCTCATGCAAAATCGACTTATGTTTCCTTTTCCCATTCTCGTTCACTTTTTCTCTCTTCCCCGTCACTCCACTGTAAGATGTGCACCTATATGTATGAACACAGCTTTCTCACTTGTAAGAGCCTTGACACCTAACACACTTGTCCCATAATTTCACCACAGAGAAGGCGAAAGGAACGATAGTTGGGTAGCCAAACATTTCCACAAAAGGTAAGACTTTACTGTTATTTTCTTTCTTGACTACGAGAGAAGCTAAATCCCTTAAAGAAAGTCTCCCTCTCATCATTTTCCTAAGTGAAATCTTTCTTCCAGTAACTGAAAAGTGAGTAGATATATTTATTAATTAAGGCTCTGAACCAGTCTGCTGAGATTTGCTCTTCTACCGACCAGTTGTGTGACCTGGGAACAAGTTACCTAACTTCTTTGGCCTCTGTTTCTTAATCTGTAAAATGGGTACAAAAATAGTTCTTACTTTGTAAGGTTGTTGCAATGAGAGTGTGTATATGTTTATGTTTGTGTGTATATTTATAAATATTTATATACACACATATATAAAGACCTTAGTACCTGAAACACAGTAAGACCAATGTAAGTGTTAGCTGTAAATCTGAACCACATTCCCCACTACCCACCTGGAAGGCACCCCTAAAAGGAAGCAGGATGTGGAGAGTTCAAACTTCATTTGCCCTCTAACTCCATGTGAAATGGGAGGCGTGCACACCTGGCTCAAAGAGAATAGCTGTCTCCTCTCCCTCTTTGAAGTCAGCGGGCCATTCTCACTCACCAGGTGTAGCAGGGGAAGGGGCCCTGGGCCCTGCCCCACGGGAGCTCATGGTCTAGCGAGCCTGGAGAGAAGAGCAGTTACTACCCTCTCCTGAAAACAGGCCTGCAGATCTAGTTTTAGGGCCAGGACTTGAAAAACTGTTTGTGTATTCAGTTTAATTTCTAATTGTTTTCTGAATAGAAACACACATGAATTAAAAGCTATTAAGATAAAAGAGGTCCAGCTGAACACAGAGAGACTACCTTTCGACTTGTCATCGCTCTGGGTCAAATGAAGTCACATCTTTGAGGATGGCAGAGCTGAGGGGTCACCATCCCCATGAAGGCACAATGGCTTGGTATTAGAAACCTGGGCAACCGCTCAGAGCCGCACATTAGGGAGATTCTTGTGCACTGTGTATAACTGAGCAGTGATTCAAGGGGACTGTTGGTGAAGGAAGCACTGTGGGCCAGCAAGGATAAGAAACTGAGGCTTATACAGACAACTTTAAGTAAGAACCCAACTCCTTCACCCCCTTCCCCTACTGTTCTTTCCTGTAGCAAGTATGACAAGGCCAGGCCCATATCCCTGGGGCCCTCACCACCCCAGTACATGCCCACAGTGTCCTCCTACAAGCACCCATGCCTCCTGGCCGGAGCACTTCCCTCGCTGCTGTGCAGCTGCCAGAAGTGGAGCCAGGCACAACACTCAGTCAGTGACAGACGGGAGGGGAAGGGTAAACGCCTCCCTTTCCTACCCCCGTGTGCAATAACTCTGAGGCATGTTCTACAGTCTTCCAAGGTTCCGTAAGGGGACTGAGCTCCAGCTGCTCACAGAGGTAACCTACTCAGTCACACTCTTTATCGGCCCTGTCACTTTCCTCTCTCCTCTATTTGGGATTTTTGGGACCACCTCCTACATAAACTACTTATACTCAAATCCTTGTCTCAGGATCTGCTTCCCGGCAATTCCAACCTAAGTCATTTCCTCTTTAAATATGGGCACTTCAGGATAGTCTTATGACTCCTTTCCCCTTGCCAGGATGTTTATTTTAACCAGGTGTCCCCTCCAGAACACGGGTCACTTCACCCCTTGGAGATAAGCCTGGGCTCTACAGTGGCTGCCTTGGTCTTATGAATACTACTCAGATCCTGGGAGCTGCAGGCTGTCCTCTCAGGATGGAACTCTTCCCACTGTGTAACGCTGGGGTGTCTTCGTCTGGTGCCTCTCCTGCTGTGGGGCTTCTTCCGCTCACAGCTCCACCACCTCTCCTGACATGGCTCAAATCCACAGCCAAAGCCACTGCAAAGCCACTGCACACTAGGCACACATCTGTCTTCTTGCTTGAAGTTTTCTTCAGTGGAGCTTGAAGGTATTTCTTCTCTCCAAAAAAGCCAACTCAAATGGATGCTCCTTTTATTGGAAATGTGAGCAGTTTAGAGATGGGCACTCTGCTTTTCACGGCTCACCTGATTCAGCTGGAATATTACAGCACTAAGGGAGACCATTTCACTAGCTCCCAGAGTTAGATAAAAATGCAGAATCTAAATAAATAATTGAAATATTTCACATGATGTAGCTAGGATGTTTTTATCTGATCAGGAATTCCTCCCAACTTTTGAAGAGCCTTTCACCCATGCTCACTTATAAGGCAGTGCAGCAAGATGGCTAACAGTATGGCTGCTGGGGCCAAATGGTCAGGGTTTGATTTTTGCCTCTGCCTAGCTGTACAGTCTTAGACAAGTTAACTTACCCCTCTGAGCCTCCCTAGAAAATGAGGATAACAACAGTATCTACCTCCAGGATTGCTGAGAAGATTAAACGAGTGGGCCCTCAATTCAGTGACTGGCATCCTTGTAAGAAGAGATGAGGACACAGAGACATGGAGGGAAAAAGATCATGTGAAAGACATAGGCAGAGATTGGAGATCTGCTGCCACAAGACAGGGAAGCAGGAACCACCAGGAGCTGGAAGAGGTGAGGGAGGGTTCTCTGCTGTGTGTAAACTGTGTGTCAATTGTAGGCCTCTCCCTTTGTTCTCACTCAAACCATAAAACCTAACAGTACCTTGTCTTAAAAATTCTGATTATCATGTGGCTTATCATATGGCTGTCCTGAAGATCATGGACCATGCCCGATGCCATCATTTAAATTTCTCAGGTCCACAGTTATCACCCCTGAACTCCTTCATTTTTCATTGTAACTCACTGAAATCACAGTCTCCATCTAAGAATCAGTAAGGAATAATTTTAAATGTATGGGAGAGAAAACCCAGCTAAATTTAACTTAAAATAATTTAACAATATAAGAAGAAGGAAAAAAGATTCGATGAGGGAAGAAATCAGCTCTTGGTAACGAGACTTGAGGAGCAGATTGTGTCCAGGCACAGAGATGCAGCATACAAATGAGGGGGCAGGTCTTGTCCTGACCGTCCCTGATGCCCACCCCTACTCTGCTCTCATCCCAGGTGGCCTCAAACCCAGTCAGCGGCTCCTACACTGTGACCTCGCTCAGCTCCACTCCCCAGAACTCCAGGTCTGGCAGGTAAGAACCCCGTGTATACCCAGCTCCTCCTCCTGTTCCATAAAGGGTCCTGTGCCTGGATCCTGCTGGACCAGAGAGGGCCATTTGACACCCCATTGCTAGGACATTGGGGATTTGGAATATGCAGATTAGCTCACACTGAGGAATTAGAACACCCTAGTCCTAGGGAGGAGTCAGCCCCACACCAAAGCTGTGGGATCCGGGAGGGAGGCATCACTGTGTTAAATCCAGAGGCCGTTGTCAGGAGGCACAAGGCACAGCTGTGCACCTCCACTCCCTCTCTGCCCTTCTGTTTCTCAGTCACTCTTTGACCCTCTGAAATAGGCTTCCTTCCCCATGACTGCTAAGACTGCTCTATCAAAGCTCTTCGAGAAAGTCCAGAAAATTCCAGATCCTTCCAAAACCACCTCAGTCCTTTTCCTTCCTGACCCAGTGAAAGATCCCCCCATCTCACTTCTGTAACTTGACCCTTTTTGGTTAATTTCAGGTGTCAACTTGACAGAGCTAAGGGATGCCCAGAAAGCTAGTTAAGCATTATTTCTGGATGTGTTCACACGGCTGTTTGTGGAAGAGATTAGCATTCAATTCCATAGACTATGTAAAGAGGCCCACCCTCACCAGTCTGCGACCTGATACTACCACAAATACGCAGGCAAAAGATAAGTTCATCAAATACCATAAGAAACTGCAGTAACAATTCAGAGCAGAAGGAAATGACAAATCTCCAGAAACCAACCTTGAAGTCACAGAAATTTACAATCTAAATGACAGAGAATTCAAAATAACTGTCATAAAGAAACTCACCAAGTTACAAGAATGTTCAGACAGTTCGATGAACTCAGGAATAAAATTAATGAGGAAAAGGAATACTTCATCAAAGAGACTGAAACTATTAAAAAAAAAACAAGCAGAAATTCTGGATATAAAGAACATAATTAATGAGATAAAAAAGAATCTAGAATCCTTACAAAATAGAGCTGATATCATGGTTGAAAGAATAAGTGATTTAGAGGATAGAAATATAGAAATGCTTCCAGTGGACGAGGAGAAAGGACTCAGATTTTTAGAAAATGAAGGAATTCTTGGAGAAATATATGACGCAATTATAAAAGCAACCTAAGAATTATACGTATTCCAGAGGGAGAAAAGAGGGAGAAAGGAGCAGAGAGCTTGTTCAAAGAAATAATAGCTGAGAACTTCCCAACCCTGGGCAAGAACCGGACTTACAAATACATGAAGCCAACAGAACGCCTAATTACATCAATGCTTAAAGACCTTCTCCAAGGCGTATAATAGTAAAATTGGCAAAAGACAATGACAAAGAAAAAATGTGAAGGGAAGCAAGACAGAAGAAAATAACCTACAAAGGAACCCCTATCAGGCTTTCAGCATATTTCTTGGCAGAAACTTTACAGGCAAGGAAAGAATGGAATGATATATTAAAAATACTGAAAGAAAAAAACTTTCAGCCAAGAATACTCTATCCAGTGAAATGATCCTTATGATACAATGGAGAAATAAAAGTTTTCCCAGATAAACAAAGGCTGAGGGAGTTCATCGCCACGAGATCTCCCATACAAGCAATGATCAAGAACGCCCTCATACCTGAAACAAAAAGAAGGCAAATGTCTACAAAGCTTTGAGCAAAGAGATAAATAGACAGAATCAGAAAGCTACAGCTCTGTTTCACAACAGGGTAGCAAATACTTAATTATAACTTAAAAGAAGAAGGGAAGGAAGGCATCAAAAGTAACTATAAACACTTCAACTTAGTCACAAACGCACAACACAAAAATGAATAACTTGTGACAACAATAACTCAGAAGGAGAAGAGGAAAGGGATGGAACCTGCTTAGGCTAATGGAGATAAGAGGCTATCAGAAGATGGACTGTCTCATCTATGAGATCTTCATACAAACCTCAGAGTAACCAGCAAACAAAAAATCAGAGCAGAGCCTTGGATCGTAAAAATAGAGATAACTGCCACAGAAAACCCCCAAAATGAAATAGTAGTCAGAAACACAAAGGAAGAGGAACAATGGAAATATAGATTAGGTGGGATTAAGCCCTCATGTATCAATAATCACTCTAAATGTAAATCGATTGAATTCTCCAATCAACAGACACAGAGTGGTGGGGTGGATTAGAAAAGAAGACCCAACGATATGCTGCCGCCAGGAAACACATATCAGCTCTAAAAACAAACAGGCTCAGAATGAATGGATGGGAGACAATACTCCAAGAAAATGGCAAATAAAGGAAAGTAGGTGTTGCCATACTTATATCAGACAAAGCAGACTTCAAGATAAAAAAGACTATGAGAGACAAAGAGGGGCAGTATATAATGATAAAGGGGACTTTCCACCAAGAGGACATATCCCATTCAACATAGTACTGGAGGTTTTGTCCAGAGCAATTAGGCTGGAAAAAGAAATAAAAGGAATCCCAATTGGAAAGAAAGAAATGAAACTCTTGCTGTTTGCAGATGACATGACTGTAAATAGAAAAAACCATAAAGAATCCATCAGAAAACTATTAGAAATAATCAACTACTACAGTAAAGTTGCAGTGTACAAAATCAACTTACCACAATCAGTTGCATTTCTACTCTAATAATGAACTAACAGAAAGAGAACTCAAGAATACAATCCCATTTACAATTGCAACAAAAAGAAAAAAGTCTCTAGGGATAAATTTAACCAAAGAGGTTAAAGACCTATACAATGAAAACTATAAGACATTAGTGAAAGAAATCAATGATGACCTGAAGTAATGGGAAGATATTCCATGCACATGGATTGGAAAAATAAACACAGTTAAAAAGTCCATATTACCTAAAGTAATCTACTGATTCAATGCAATGCCAATCAGAATTCCAACGACATTCTTCACAGAAATAGAACACAGAATCCTAAAATATATATGGAATAACAAAAGACCTCGAACAGCCAAAGCAATCCTGAGAAGAAAGAACAAAGCTGGAGGCATCACAATCCTAACTTGAAAATATATTACATAGCTATAGTAATCAAAATGGCATGGTACTGGCACAAAAGCAGACTCATAGATCAATGGAGCAGAACTGAAAGCCCAGAAAGAAAACTAGACATCTGTGGCCAGTTAACCTCTGACGAAGTAGCCAAGATCATACAATGGAGAAAGGCAAGTCTCTTCAATAAATGCTGTTGGGAAAACTGGACAGCCACATGCAAAAGAATGAAAGTAGATCATTATCTTCCACCATACACAAAAATTAACTCGAAATGGATAAAGACTTGAATCTAACACTTGAAACCATAAAACTCCTAGAAGAAAATATACGCAGTACAGTCTTTGACATCGATCTTAGCAGCATCTTTTCCAATACCATGTCTACTCAGGCAAGGGAAAGAAAAGAAAAAATATACAAATGGGACTACATGAGACTAAAAGGCTTCTGCAAGGCAAAGGAAACGATGAACAAAACGAAAAGACAGGGCCGGCCCCGAGCCTTAGTGGTTAAGTGTGCACGTTCTGCTACTGGCGGCCCAGGTTCGGATCCCAGACGCGCACAAACACACCACTTTTCCCACCATGCTGCGGCCGCGTCCCACATACAGCAACTAGAAGGATGTGCAACTATGACATACAACTGTCAACTGGGACTTTGGGGGAAAAAAAAAGGAGGAGGATTGGCAATAGATGTTAGCTCAGAGCCAGTCTTCCTCAGAAAAAAAGAGGAGGATTACCATGGATATGGATGTTAGCTCAGGGCTGATCTTCTTCACCAAAAAAAAAAAAAAAAAAGGAAAGACAACCCACCAACTGGGAGAAAATATTTGCAAATCATATATCTGACAAGGGGTTAATCTCCAAAATATATAAACAACTCATACAACCCAACAACAAAAAAACAGATAATCCAATCTAAAAATGGGCAGAGGATATGAACAGATACTTTTCCAAAGAAGATATACAGAAGGCCAACAGACAAATGAAAAGATGTAAAACATCACTAATTATTAGGGATATTCAAATCAAAACTACAATGAGAGATCACCTTATACCTGTCACAATAACTAAAATTCCCAAGACAAAAAGTACCAAATGTTGGAGAGGATAAGGAGAAAAGGGCACGCTCACACATTGCTGGTGGGAATGCAAACTGGCGCAGCCACCAGGGAAAACACTATGGAGATTTCTCAAAAAATTAAAAATAGAAATAGCATACCTTCCAGTTATCCCACTACTGGGTATTTATCCAAAGAAATTGAAATCAACAATTCAAAGAGATTTATGCACCCCTGTGTTCACTGCGGCATTATTCACAATAGCCAAAACATGGAAGCAATCCAAGCGCCCTGCTACAGATGAATGCTTAAAGAAGACGTGGTATGTATTATATACAATGGAATACTACTCAGCCAGAAAAAAAAGACAAGATCATCGTGTTTGCAACAACCTGGATGGACCTTGAGGGTAGGATGTTAAATGAAATAAGCCAGACAAAATCAAATATGCATGATTTCACTCATACGCAGAAGATAAACATACACAGGGATAAAGAGAACAGATTAGTGGTTACCAGAGGGGACGGGGGCTGGGCATTGAGTGAAAGAGTTAAAGGGGCACATATGCATGGTGATGGATAATAGTTAGACTACTGGTGGTGAGCATGATGCAGTCTATACAGAAATTCACAAATAATAATGAACACCCGAAATTACACAATGTTAACACCCTTTATAATTTCAATAAAATAATTAAAAAAGAAAAAAAATAATTCATTCTTTTTTATGGTTGAATAGTATTCCACCGTGGGGATATACCACACTTTGTGTATCTGTTCACCAGTAGATGGACATTTTGGTTGTTTTCCGTTTTTGTCTAGAATAAATAGGTTGTTATCAACATGTGTGTACAAGTCTGTGTGTAGACATATGAGTTTATTTCCCTTGGATGGATTCCTAGGAGAGGAATGGCTGGATAGACGTATGTAATTATTAAAGACGCATCCAAGCTATTTTTCACCAGCACTCGATGAGAGTTTCAGTGACTTGACATCTTCAACAACACTTGCTATATTTAGTCTTTTTAATTTTAGCCATTCTCAAGTGTGGTAGAATCTCATGATGACTGTCACTTATATTTCCCCAATGACTCATGTTGTGAAGGAGAAGGCAAGCCACGCACAGACTGGGAGAAAACATCTGCAAAACATATCCCTAGAAAAGGACGTGTACTTATAATATATAAAGAGCGATTACAACCCAATGGTAAGAAGACAATCAACACGTCATGGCTTACCAGGAGACAGCAGATCAGGCCTGTGATGAGCACCAGGAGGCCTGCCAAGCAGATGAGGATGAGGGTCCAGAAGGGGAGGTCTGGGGAGACAAGTGGTGGGGTGAGCCACCTCCTGTCATCGCCCCAGGGCTCCTGCTGACCCCACTGTGCCTCAACCGTCCTTGACAAGGGTTGGCCAACTTTCCTCATCATCCAAGACCCTGTGCGCATGGTTCTCTTCAATGAGGCACAGCATCAAGATACTCGCCCCCTACCATGGGCTGGGGTTTCCTGCAGGTTTACCATGCTTCTCAGTCAAGGTGTCATCTCTGTTGGGAGAATATTCTGGAAGTGAATGAAATGGAGAATGCATGTGAGTGTGTTTCACTCTTTTTAATAAAACTTTTTAGACACAGAAAAATAAAGGGAACAGTCTCATAAACATCCATCATCTAGATTTAACAATGTACATTCCATCCAATTAAAACAATATTTCATCAATGTATAAATTATTAACACTTGCCACCCTTGATTCATCCCATGTTTTCAATGAAATATTAAACTCAAGTAGACATCATGATGTTTCACCCCATTTTACTTTCCATCTCTAAAAAGTGAGCACACTTTGCTACAAAATCCAAGGCCATTATCACAGAACAAAAATGTAATAAATTAAACCAAATTAATACCTCTGGGCACAGAGGACTGAATTTGGGTTGGACTATCTTATGACGGCCGGGGGGGAGAATGGGTCATCACAGTTGGCAAGCCTATGTGATCTCTCTAAATTCGTAAATTCCCACTCAAAATTGTTCTTCCGTGCCTAGAAACACATCATCCCCTTCTCCTTTATCTATTTGCTTAATATTCATTTCCTAGGATTAACCTACAATGTAATTTCCTGCAGGAAGTCTTCTCTGGTTACCCCCTAAAAATATGAGTTTGTTCAGATCAAATAATTGATAAGTTTCAATTCTCTATTCTTGTTATTGCCAGCTACAACATAAACTCCAGGAGGGAGTGGGCATGGGGGGAGGGGTGCAGGTCACCCTACTTGTGCCTCTACCCAGACAACCTCTTAGAGGTGTGCTGTCTGATATGCAGCAGCAACAAGTCTCTTTTTGAATTAAAATTAATTTTAGTTAAATAAAATAAAAATTCTAACCTCAGTAACATTAAAAATCAGTAACAATAAAGACCAGTCACAATACCATCTTTCGAGCACTCAACAGCCACATGCAGCTATGCACTGGACAGCACAGATATAGAACATTCCACCACTGCAGAAAGTTCTAGTGCATTGGTGCTCACCTAGAGCGGGACTTGGCAAACTATAGCCTGTGGATCAGAAACCACATCCACCCCCAAACCTGTAAGTCTGCTTCACACACAGCTGGAGGCCCTCATTGACCATCTGGCCCAGTGGCTCTCAGTGCAGAGATAAGGAAACAAAAGTCCGTAGAGGGGAGGTGACTAGCTTGAGGTCACTGAGCTGTCTAGGAGAAGGTGAGGGCCTCCCATACTACACTGGTGTCCTTTTCTCTCTCTCAATGGTGGGTAAAGACTGGGGGACTATGCCACCTCCTGCCAGCCTGAGCAAGTTCAGTGTTCTCTCAGTCCCAGGCCTCCAGAGTCCCTAGAAAGGCCTCACTTTCTTCCCCAATGACCAGGGAGCCTTACCATCCCCAAGGGCATTCTTTCCGTCCAGGGTCAAGTTCTGCAGCTGGGTACCCTTCTGGTCAGCCGCAGGAATTCCTCATAGATGGCAACTCTATCCAGTCTCTGTGCCAAGGCGGCTAGGTACACAGTGAGTCCACCCAGTGTGGTTACCATGGGAGACCGACCTGGAAGGACACAAGGGATGAACAAGGGTTTCTGGAATTCTACCCTGATTCTAGATTCCCTGCTTCTGGGTCCTGTCCAAGAGAACTTTCAGCAATAATGTCAACATTTGCCTGCACTACCAAATACACTCATTATTAGCCCCATGTTGTTATCAAGCACTTAAAATGTGGCTAGTGTGTGTGAGTGAGGAACTGAATTTCTCATGTAATTTCATTTAAAGCTTGGTGACCTAGAACAAACACAAGGGAGAGTGGGTGAGAAGATGGAGGTCTCCTGGAGATGCAGGGGGCCACTGGAGCCAGTGAAAGATCACAGACCTTGGGGCAAGGGAGACCTGACTTCAAATCCTGGCTCTGCCCCTAACTCACTGTGTGACCTTAGGCACAATAATCCCCTTTCTGAGCTTCAGTTTACCCACGTGAGAAATGGGGAAGGCAGCTAGGACATCACCTCTGGACACTGAGAGAACCCAGGTACGCAGGGAAAGTGAAGGGTTGAAACAATCACGTAACAGATGTAAGTCAGATGGAGGAATGACGGTGCCCTCAGGGCAAGGAGAGACGGGACAGGGCAGAACCCACCTGGTCCTGGGTGTCCCTCAGCAGGGCGGTGTATTCCCAGGATGTGGGCTCCGGGTTGCTGAGGTTCCAGCTGATGATGTGGAAATGTAGCTGGTGCTCTCTCTGGATGGATAAACTCTGTGCTGCAGAGCCTGGAGCCACCAAGAGGAAGAGCAGACAGGTGGAGACTCTCCGTTCCCAGCACACAGGCATGGTGGCCCACGGGGTCAGGATGGTAGGTGCAGACAGCGTCCACACTGCTGGCTTCCCCATCCTTTTCAGGCCTGGGGAGAGAGGGACGTGGGGACTCTAGAGAGAGGTCCGGAAACCTCTGGGGTGGGGGTCAGAACAGGAAGGAGGAAATGGGAGGACAGGGGCGAGACAGAGAGGGGTGGTGACAAAAGTGGTCATTAGGGGCAACTAATCAGGGGAGGGTCTCACCTGAGGGAGACCAGTCTGCAACTCAAGGAGAAGAGGCCCAGGCTGCTCTTCTTGAACAAGGATCCAGCTGGGGAGGAAGGAGGAGGAGGAGGAGCAGGAGGGACAGGGATTGGGGGAGGGGCTGGGTGGGATTAACCCAACGGGAGCTGCTGGGACCAGGGTCTCACCAGGCTCTGCAGGACCCTCTCAGTGAAGTTGAACGTGGCTGAGCCGTTGCTCCTGTCTGATGAATACTTGAGGGTGGAGATGGGGAAGGTGACTGTGAGGGACTTCAGGTTGTGCCCCAAAGCTGCAAGACGAGAGGGAGAGCGATGGCCATCACTGAGAGCAGGACCAGAGTCCTGCACTCATTATCATCTGTCGTCTTCTCTCCCAGTGGCACCACCACCCACCCGTGTGGTCACCCAAGTCAGAACCAGCACATCTGCTCAGCTCCTCCTCCCTCCCAGTAACACAAATTCCAGTTGCACACTGGTCCTCACATATACTCCCTCTCTCCATCCCTGTCCCAGCTTAGGTGTTAACTTCCTTCACCGGGACCAACACCCCAGCAGGCTCACTGGATGCTCTGTCTAAAGGATGTTCTACATGACTACTAGAAGAATCTTTCTGAAATGAATACCTCACTAGGGCCACCACTGCTCTAGTACCACCCATTGCTCCCTATGGCCTTCAGTGTTTAGTTCAACCTTCTTGACCTGGCACTCAAGGCTCTACTCAATCTGGCTTCTGCTGACCTTTCAGTCTCATTTTATCCATCTACTGCGGGTTAAACATTATGCTTCACGCAATCCAAATTCATTTCAATTCTCATCATACAGCATGTTGTTTCTGGCCGGAGCCTTTGATCATGGAATCCTCTCTGCCAGGAAAACCCTTCATCCTCTAGTTTCCAGGGTCCCTCCTACTTATTCTCAAAGACTCCATTCTGGTGAAACTTTCTCTAGCAAGCTCTTCCCTTCCAAATTATGCCAGGCGCCTCTCCCCAAAACATCCCACATCATACTATAATGGTGTGTTAATTTCACAATATTAGGGGCTCTCTGAGGGCTGGCATTAGACTGAATCGTCAGTATAATCTTTGTGATCAGCATGATTGCCCTAAAACCAGAATTTCACACCCTGGCTTCCCAGCTCCTGGATCACAACTGGCTGGTGGAGGTGTGGGGCCGGAGAGCTTCTCTTGGGAAGGAAAAGGGGCCCCCAGATACCTGTGGTGGCTTCTGGTGGCACAGGTGATGATGAAGTATGCAGGGACGTGGTGGCTGGCTTGGGAGCTGTGGCGAGGGCTGTCATCAGGGAGGGACAGAGTGGGAGGAGCCCCCAGGCTCACCCGGGCTCCAGCAGTGGCTGTGCCAGGACCACCATTCACAGGTGAAGCATAAATGAGAGTGAGGGGACGGATGACTGTGTGAGTAGAGGGATGAGCAAGCCTGTGGATGAGAGGAGCCCGAGAGAGAGAGATAGGTGAACAAGAGAGACTGAACTCGGAGGAGAGACAGATGGACGGGCAGAAAACTGGACAGACGGATGGGATACCTGGAAAAGGAGGACCAAGGGCGGGGCTTTAGGAGAATTAAAGTGAAAACCACATGGGGTCAGAATGTGGTGGAGAACACGTCTGTGTCTAAGGCTTTCTCACACTGGGCTGGGACTCTCCACCAGAACCCGGGAGGGAGAGAAGGGATGAATTAGGGCCCTTCCAGGTGCTTCCCTCACCAAGGACAGCGGGTGAAGGAGAACAAGTGCTCCCCAACCCCAAATGTCGACGGGACCCAGGAGATCAGGACCAGGAATACTCACTGGTGGTAGTCGGGGCTGCGGCTCCATAGGTGTAATCTGTGGAGAGAAGGCGAGAGGAGCTGAGCAAGAGTTGGGGTGAACATAAAGGATTAAGGGAGAGGGAGGATGTAGGGAGCTTTGTGGGGAAAGCAGAGGGGAAGAGGGGAGGGGAAGAGGGGAGGGGAAGAGGGGAGGGGTGTTCAGGGGGGAGGCAACGAGATGGAAGGTGGCTGGACCCAGTGATCACAGTGATGAGAAGACTGATCCCAGACCAGGAGCATAGAGAGATGGATCATAGCTCACTTTAGAGCAACGCAGGCAACACAGAACTCTGACTGGGAGAGAGAGTGTGGCTGTAGCACAGCCCCTCACCACTGACGTAGAGGCTGTCCCCGTCCAGGGTGAGGGAGCCCAGGTGGGTGACGCCCTGGGTCTCATGGCATGGCTCCCAGTAGAGTCACTCTCTGTCCAGCCCGGGACCTGCGGGGGTCAGAGTGGAAGGTGCAGATGATGTCCACCCCAGTGGCTGCCCCACCCTTCTCAAGCCTGGGGGAGGGAGAACCTGGGGACATGGAATACTGAGCAGGGGTCATTCTGGGTGTGGAAAGCGAGAGAGGGGAAGGGAGGAGGCTGAGGGAGAGGCTGAAGGGGCTGCTCTGATGTCTGGAGAGGCTCTCCTCGGTGTCTCCCATGTGAGACAACCCCCTCACAAGTAAGGCCTGACTTCCTGTAGGATGTGGAGGGGGGCCTGTGAGTGACAAAGAGGGGTGAACACACAGCCCTGGGTGAGGGGGTGCCTGCAGCTCTGCACGGACAGCAGCGAGGAGAACCGTCTCTGCCCTGTGCCATCTGACACATGCAGGCAAGAAAGTAACGTTACGTTCTCTCGGTTCTACCCTCCAAGGTCTTTTCTTTCTATTTGATTAATACTCCACAGCCATCACCCAGGCCTAGGGAACAATCATCTTATTCCTCATCTTATTCCCAGCACCTCCCATCTTGCCTCTTAAGTCTACATTCTTAACCATGAAATCCATTTGAACCAACGTGCTTAGACCAAACGCTAATCACATCCTCCTTCTACTCGCATCTCTCCAGAGTCTTCCCACTGGTCTTAGAACAGAGTCCCAAGTCACCCCTGATCTGGTCCTGCCTGTCCCCCATCGCCGGCGTGGCTCACACCCCTCCCCCTGTGTTGACTCGGCTCAGCCATCCCTCTTCTCAGTTCATGGACACACCAGGCTCTCTGCTTCAGGGGTGTCCTCATGCGGGTCCCTCTGTCTGAAACGCTCTCTTGAACACACTCCCACATCCTCACTCCAGTCTAACCCTCCAACTAGCTAAATCCTGTCCAAACTCTAGCTCTCAAGCTAAATATCAGTCCTTCTCAAGAGGGCTTCCCTGCCCCCTCAGGTTTAGTCCCCTTGTGCCAAACTCCCACATTACTCTCATCATTAACTGTTTAAAATCCAAATTCCCAAATACAATATAAATTCCACGGAGGTGGGACAAGGTCTCTCTGGTTCTCCAGGTCCCCATGCATGTGGCCCAGAGCCTGGCTCATCAGATGAGGAACCATCCCAGTTTGTCTAGGACTGCCCTGGTTTGAATACTAAACGTCCTGTGTCCTGGAAAACCCCTCTGTCCTGAATAAACGAGGATGGTGGGTCACCATAAATTATAAACTCAAAGACTATCTATTGCATGACAAGCACACATTCCCCTCAAGAACATCACAGGAAAGCTAGAATGAAAAAGGCACACACACATACACACACAATTAGTAGAGGCCAACAACTAAATACAAAATTACTTAACAAGATTCTCTGCAACGTGAATCACCAGACCGTTATTTCAGAAAAGTTTCAAGAAACAAAGTTAATTCCCTTTAGAAGGCAAGGTGGTGAGAACAGGTTTTTTAGAGACTAGTGCCCTGCCCTGCAATCTACAGTGTTGCTTAGTACTCCTCCAAATGATTTGAAATGTCATAAAGAAAAAAATGCTCAAAATAAATCTGGCTACTGGCAAATTCAATGTTAAATTTGTTATTAATACAAAGAAGTTCCAATCATCTTTTTCCCTGAATGCTCCTTTATTTCAAATTTTTGTGGAGGATTTATAGGACTTTAGAAGTCAAGTTGAATGGGTCTAAGGAATGTTGCTGAGTATCCCTGCTAATATTTAATGGGATGTCTTCTAATACTACATACACACGCAAAACATTTCTGTATTTATATTATATATAAATCCTGACTTTTGAGTATTATGCAATGCAAGTAAATCTATATTTTCTACTATAATACACATTTGCAGTTATTTACATTTGTTTTATGTGTTCTTATTTGCATATAACTGTACTTACTGAAATATTTACCACACAGAACCACACACAGCTTACCATCTTTCCCTTGAATATAATCCATCAAACATCAATAATTTTTCTCAAGATACCCTCACTCTCAGTGTCCATGTGGTGACAACCTGAGCCCAGGAAAGCCCACTGGCAGGTCTTCTGCACAGCGGAGGCTGCCGGAACCTGTTGGTACCAGGTCCACAGGGTACTCACCTGGTCACACAGAAATCCATGGATCAGCGAGGACAGGTGGACTCTGAGCCTGCTTTCACCTCAAACTTGAGCTCCACGGATGTTTTCGTGTCTGAGGGGAGAAGAAAAGCGCAAACAAGCTTTTGAGGCCTTTTCTAGGGTGTTGGATGGAAAGGCCACCCAATTCACTTTTCTTTTTTGTATTTACTGATTTAACTGTAACTGTTGGCTGAAACTGGATTTTTCCGATTCCTATCCAGTCACCTGCTCCCCAAGATGGGAGGAAGCAGCTTCGTGCTGTGTGCACTTGTGTCGGTCAACTCACTTGGCTGGACAGAGACTTTTTGCTGACTCTGGACCCTTTAAACAAGCTTGTCATTTAGGGCCCCTGTAAGTGACTCGCTGACTTGTAAACAATTTCCACACTTCATTCAGGGCTCGGGAGATTTTCAGGCCCTGGAGCAGGTCTCCCAACCTCGGCACCACTGACATTTGGGGCCGGATGATTCTCTGTCGGGCCGTCCTGGGCCCTGGAGGACGCTGAGCAGCATCCCTGCCTCCCCCTCTAGATGCCAGGAGCGCCCCCATTTGTAACAACCCAAACACCGCCTCCAGACGCGGATAAGCGCCCTGCGGACAAAATCACACGGAGGACGGTGACGGGGACTCTGAGGAGGGGCCGGCGGCGCCCGGAGCCGGGAGGAACAGCAGCCTCGGGCGCCCTGACGAACAGCCCGGGGGAACCGGGGCTCCGGGGGGACGGGGGGACGCCGGGCCGTGACGGGGCTGCCCGCGGCCCAGGCCCCTCCCTGGACCGCGACCGGAGCCGGGACCGCCCGCCGCTTACCGCGCGTCGCCCCTTCGGCCGAAGGTCCACGGGAATCCCGTCCGCGCCGAGAAGACTGGACACACCGCACAGACCTCCCGCTCCATCCCCGGCGCCGCCCGCGCTTCCGCTTCCGGTCTCGGGCGGGCGTCTGGGAGGACGGAGGTTCGGGGAGGACGGAGGATTGGGGGCTCCGGGTTGAGGCCGCGGGGGGGACGGGGCGGGGCGGGGCGGGGCCTCTCACCCCAGCCTCGGGGGAGGTGTCTAGTTTCTAGAGTTAATGTGAGACCGGTCCGCGGGCTGGGTCAGCACCAGGGACAGGGACCAGGCCTAGGGGCGGGGCTGTGGGTGGAAACCAGTTAAAGAGGCGGGGCTGTGGGCGGGGACAAGGGTGCGGGCGGGGCAAGGGGCGGGGACCAGGCTGTGGGCGGAGCCCGGGACCTGGCGGGGAGAGACGGAAAGAGCCGAACTGTGGCCGCGAAATCGGAGAGAGAGGAACCCGAACCGCTGAGCCGAGGAGCGGGTGAAGATAATGTCAGTTTTATTTCATCCTTTCCAATAAATCATTCCTTTTGTATCATTTCCTGCCAATATTGCATTAAGCAGGGCCTCCAGTGTGTGTTTCGTAGAAGCAATGATAATGAACGTTCTTCTCTTATCCTTGATTTCAACACTGCACCATAAAGTTTGACTCTGTAAATACTCTTTATGAGATTGACAGAGTTCCCTTCTATTCCTGATTTTGTAAGAGTTGTTTTTGTTGTTGCTGTTTATTTTTTAATACACAAATGGTGTTGAATTTAATTAAATGTCCTTTTCTGCAGTTATCGAGGTTATTATTTCTCCCTTTTCAGGGACTAGAGTACTGAATTACATGGCATGACCCAAGCTTAGTCATGATATGGCCTTCTTATAAAATATAGCTGGATTTGGAATGCTGATTTGATTTTTATTTAGGATACATGAACTTAATTCAAGAAGGAGAGTGGCCTGTTATAATAGTCAATTACTAAATTGACTAAGGAAGCATTTCAACTCTGCAGTTCTCATCCAGAATATTTCCTCGGATGAATAACAGACATAACAGAGAGGTAGAGAAAGTCTCTGTAAAGCATATACTCACCTGTCTCATTGGAAATCTCATTCTCTGGGCAGGGAGTGCAGTGAAAACAACAGAAAGCCTCTCTCTCCTGAGGGCTCTTCCTAAATCCAGGACTACAATTCTCCCTGCATAAGGAGCATGAAGTCTGGAGATAATCAGATACCTGTTGGTAACAGCTGTGACTTTTAACTAATTTTCTAATAACTAGAATGTTTTAGATTATTGGGCATTTAACAAATATATATATATATATTTTTTCATTTTCTGAGGAAGATTCACCCTGAGCTAACATCTGTTGCCAATCTTCCTGCATTTTGTTTGTGGATTGCTTCACTCCTTTCCATGGCTGCATAATATTCCAATATATAGCTATGTCACATTTTGATTATTCATTCATCCATTGATAGACATCTAGGCTCTGTTTACCTTTTGGCTATTGGGAATAGTGCTTCTGTGAATGGTTTTTACATTTTTAAATGGTGAAAGAAAGTCAAAAGAAAAATAATATTCCATGACACATGAGAAGTACATGAAATTCAAATTTTGTTGTCCACAGATAAAGTTTTATTGGCACCCAGCCACATCCATTCACAACATCGATGGCTGCTTTCACATTATAACACTGGAGTTGCAACAGTGACCCTATGGCTTGCAAAGTTGAAAATATTTACTACCTGGCCCTTTACAGAAACAGTTGCTGAACCTTCGGCGAAGGAATCAGAAGGTTCATTATTAGTCACCTCCTTTGCAAGCTCTGCTTGGATGAAATATTAATGCTCTCTTGTTTCTTCTTATTATGTTCTCCCACATTTGCGGGCTGCAGACAAATTAAGAGAGAGCCTCATTGTAATATCCTGTAAAAATAATATATGTACATATTTGTATGCAGTGTATAGTAATAGTGATAGTAGCTGATAGATATTTACTGTGTACATCCTACTCTGCCAAATGCTTTCTGTGCATTGTTTCATTTAGTCCTCAAGATAACTGTGTGAAGTAGACAAATATTTTTTAGTAGATGAGGAAACTGAGGGTCAAAGAGACTGTCAATTGTTAAGGTCACATATTACATGGTTGGATCTGGAATGCGGATGTTATGGCTGAATTGCGTCTCCCCAAATTGGTATGTTGCCGCCCTAACCCCCCGGGACCTTAGAATGTGACTGTATTTGGAGACAAGGCATTTAAAGTGGTGATTAAGGTAAAATGAGGTCATTAGGGTGGGTCCTAATCCAATATGAGTGGTGTCCTCATAAGAAGAGGAGATTAGGACACAGACATGCACAGAAGGGAGACCATATGAGGACACAGGGAGAAGGTGACCGTCTGTAAGCCAAGAAGAGAGGCCTCAGGAGAAACCAACCCCACTGACACCTTATCTCAGAATTCCAGACTCCAGCACGGTGAGACGATAAATGTCTGTTGTTTAAACCACGTAGACTGTCATATTTTGTTACAGCAGCCCTAGCAAACTAATCCTGTGAAACTCATGCGATCTGCCAGAAAAGCCAGTCCTCTAAGCTCACAGAATTTATTGTCCCTGATTTGGGCTGTACCCTTCAGACGTCCCTCTCCTTCTAGAACCTCTTCCTTCTCAGAGGCTTAGGCCTGGAGGCTCACGTTTTTTCTTCTCTAGATTCTTGCAGATCCACTTCCCTGAAATTCTGGCCCGTGGGCCCTGTGCTTGGGGAGCAAATGTGATGATGTATTATTTTCCTCTCCAAGCTTCTGCACTTTCACATCTTCCTCTGGTTCTACTTCTGGGAGTGTCTGAAGGTCTAGGGTGACAGTTCTTCTAGCTGTTCCTTCTGCCTTTGAGATAGAATGATAAGTAAGAGCATTCGTGGAACTGAGTTTCTGCAGTAATCTGCAGAGGGAGCGTGTGTGTCCAGCAGGGCTTGCAAACACCAGGAATCTGCTCCAAGGGGGTGGGAAAGCAAATTGTGACACACTCACAGAACAGCACACAATGTAGATTGAAAAGAGTGTGGCCGAGCTCTAACTATTGCTAAGGAAGGGGTTTCCAAGAAATATTTCTTATCAGTCAGAGTGCAATTAGGAAATAGAAACTGTACACATTTTTATTGTTTTATCTTGATTTTTAAGGAAGTATAGCTAGAGGTTGTATCTTAGCTTTCTAAGGTCAAATGTATTTATCTTTGTGAAATGAGATCAAGCCCCATATGAAAACAAATTTAAGAGACCGCGATTCTCTGGAGAAACTCAAAACTCATGTCTTTTGGTCCCTTTGTATAGCATAAAATAATTTTGTCCCTTTATATAGAATGGGCAATAAAATAACTTGGCAGAATGGTGGGCACTCTTTATTTTGGAGCCAATCTTATCAACTTTTGGAGGGATGATTCACATACAACACACGGCTTCCTTTCACAATGTAAAATTTGCTGTGTTTTGACAACCTCTGTCACAATCAAGATAAAGAACATTTCCATCATCCCCCTCACTTTCCTCGAGGCTTTTTCTGATACATCCCTCCCTCTGCTTCACCCTAGGCCACCATTGATTTGTTCCTCCTCTCTCCCCTATATATGGTTTGCAACCTCTAAAATTTCCTATTGTTGGACTGTGTGATGGCTAACTTTATGTGTCAGTTTGGCTAGACTGTGGGGACTAGTTGTTTGGTCAAACACCAGTCTAGGTGTTGCCGTGAAGGTATCTTTCAGATGTGATTAACACTTAAATCAGTAGATTTTGAGAAAACCAGATGGCCCTCCATAATGTGGGTGGGCCTCATCCAGTCAGTTGAAGGACTTAAGAGCAAAGATTGAGGTTTCCCAGAGTGGAAGGAATTCTTCTTCCAGACAGTAATGTAGAAATATAGAAATTCTGCCTGAGTGTCCGGCCTTCAGCCTCAAGACTAGAGCATCAACTCTCACCTGAGTCTCCAGCCTGCTGGCTTGTCCTACAGATTTTGGACTTGCCAACCCCCACAACTGCATGAGCCAATTCCTTAAGATCTCTCTCTCTCTCTTCTATTGGTTTTGTTTCTCTGGAGAACCCTGACTAGTACAGAACTATTCCAGCATTTACTCTTTTGTGTCTTTTATGTCAGATTTCTTTTCCTCAGCATAATGTCTTAGAGATTCATCCACATCATTGAGCAAGTCAGCGCTTCATAGTGTAGATATATCACCTATCAATGGACGTTTGGGTTCTTTCCAGTGTTCAGTACTTGTGAATAAAGCTGCTGTGAACATTGGTGTGTGAGCCATTCTATGGAGGTATGTTTTTATTTCTCTTGGATAAATACCATATGATCCAGTAATCCAACTTCTGGGTACATATGCAAAGGAAATGAGAACAGGATATTGAAAAGATATCTGCACCCCCATGTTTATTGCATCATTATTCACAATAGCCAAGATGTGGGGACAACCTGTCTGTCAACAGAAGAATGGATAAGGCAGATGTGACATATATATGATGGAATATTATTCAGCCATGAGAAAGAAGGAAATCCTGCCATTTGTGACAATATGGATGGACCTTGAGGGCATTATGCTAAGTGAGATAAGTCAGACAGAGAAAGACAAGTACTGTATGACCTCACTTATAGGTGGAATCTAAGAAAAGCTGAACTTGTAAAAACAGAGAGTAGAATGGTGGTTTCCAGGTGCTGGGGTGTTGGTGCAATGGGGAGATGTTGTCCAAAGGGTACAAACTTGCAGTTATAAGATGAATAAGTTCTTGGGATCTCAAGCACAGCATAGTGATTATAGTCAACAATACCGTATTGTTTACTTTAATGTTGCAAAGAGACTAGATTTTAAATGTTCTCACCACAAAAAAGGATTGATAATCATGTGACATGATGGAGATGTTAACTGATGCTGCAGTGGTAATCATGTTACAATATGTAAATATATCAAATCAACCCGTTGTACATCTTAAACTTAAAAAAGTGTATGGATATATTTCCATTCTAGTTGGTAAATCACGACTTCAGTCCAGCTGCATATCTAGCCTTTACCATAAGATATCCCCCAATCCAGCTACTGATGAGTTAGTGGCTGGCACCAGGGGTGGCCCCTAGGATCTTGTCTGAGGCTCATAGCCAGTGTCCGTTCTGTATGGTCAGTGCCCTGCCCAGACCAGGAATCCTATACTTTGAATATCACCTGTGCAGAAAAATATTAACATAATTGGCCATTGGTTGGGGTCTGGGAACTTGGACCCTGCCATGAGGATTCTTGTGCACTGGGTTTATTGAGGGAGGACATTTAGCAGAGGAGGAGTGAGGGGAGCAGGGTAGGACAGAGGGAGGAGCTGAGCAAGGAGGTGGTCTCAGTTGGAATCTAGCCTCAGCCTAATCCCATGGGGAGCCCTGGAGCCTGAACAACACCACCGAATTGATCTCACCTTGGGGCGAGGGCTGGCTTTTTGTACTTCTGTGACCAGTTATTGGCTGTGGGCTGGGTCAGAGGGCTTGTGCAGCTGTTGGACTGGAAAGCAGTCCTCTGGGGAAGTGGAAGCTGTGAGCTTTGAGCAGGCGACACCCCCGGAAGCTGGGGGATGGGTGCACCAGCTGCTCAAGGGTGGCTGGACAGGGAGGCATCAACAGTGTCTGCTACAGGGGGCTTCAATTAGTTTAGGATGACTGGGGTTTTGGGGGAGTGGGGAGGCTAGAGGGGGAGACCAGTGTAAGATGAGGGAGGGTCTCGAGTGCCATATTAATGAGCATGGACTTCATCCTGAAGGTAATAGGGAGCCATGGGAGGGTTTAGAACACAGAAGGAGCATAGTCAAGGTGGGCAGGGCTTCCCTGGAGTCCCCCACACACAGTGTGAGGATGAGTGACATCTCTGGGGCTCCTCCAGGCTGACCTCTTCCGTCTTGAGTGTCCTTAGATTTCCCCTTTGCTGGGAAAGTCACAAGGGGTTAGGTTTCTGCAATCGCTTGACTAGAATGGTTCATTTCCTCCATCCCATCTTTCCCCTTTTTCTCCCTTTACGACTTCCCTCATCCTTGCAGGACCTCTGTGGTCCAGATATTATAGCCTTGGTCACCTCTTTTGGGTTTGAAGGGTGAATGGCATCTTGTGTGCTCAATCACTCACTAAGACCCCAGACCCCATCTGTGGTAGGTAGAATAATGTGGCTCCCCACCCCAAGTTGCCCACATCCTAATCCCTAGAATCTGTGAATATACGACCTTACACAGAAAAAGGGACTTTGCAGATGTGATTAAGTGAAGGATCTTGAGATGGGGAGATTTTTCTGGATTATCCAGGCGGGTCCAATGTAATCACAAGGGTCCTTTTAAGAGGGAGGCACAAGGGTCAGAGAGAGAGAATAAGAGAAGGAGATGGAGGGGGAGAGAGAGAGATTGGGATCTATGTGTCTGTGTATCTATATATGTATCTATGTTTCTATGTATTTATGTATCTATATATGTATGTATGTATGTACGTATGTATGTATGTATGTATGTATGTATGTGTGTATCTATCTATCTGTCTATCTATCGAGAGGGTGAGAGAGAGAAAGAGGAAAAGGTAGAAGAAGAAGAGAGAGAGAGAGATTTGAAGCGAGAGATTTGAGGAGGCTACACTGCTGGCTTTGAAGCTGGAGGAAGGGGTCTTGAGCCAAAGAATGCAGGTGGCCTCCAGAAGCTGGAAAAGGCAAGGAATGGATTCTCCTCTGGAGCTTCCAGAAGGAGCACAGACCAGCTGCCATCTTGATTTCGGCCTCATAAGACTCATGTGGGACTCTGACTTCCAGCCCTGTGACATAATAAATTTGTGTTGTGTCAAGCCTCTAAGTTTGTGGTGATTCATTATGGCAGCAGCAGAAGACTCATTCATCACCTCATCCCATTTCCATCCCCAGGAGGAATCTGGGCTTGATCAGAAAACCTTCCAATTCCTTAATGCAACCTCCAAAAGTCAACTCTTCCTTCTGTCTCAGACTCCCCACCCACATCCTGATGTTACCCCAATTCTCTTCCTACTTCCCAAATTCCTCTCCATCTCCACAGCCCCTGTCCTAGACCAGACCACCACCACTCTTTTCTCTCTCTTGGATCAGCCTCACTTTCTCCCTGTCTCCCCACCCATGACCACATCCTGTGCAACACCCACTCTACACAGCACAAGTGTTGTAAAACACCAACCTGCCCATTACTCCCTTCCTGAACCTCCTTAAATTGTCCTGAGGATAAAGCCTCAACCCTTTCACCCACTTCAGAAGATACTGGATGAAATGATCTTTAGCGACCTCTTCAATTCAATTGTGGCTGGTACCATGCCTCCTATGAGTAGCTGTAGCTATTTGACATAGTGGGATAATGATATTGACAACAGTAACTAATACTCTTGAGCATTTAATCTGTCATGCAGGATTTTTTGATTTTATCACATGAAACCTCAAACCTTATGAAGTTATTATCGTCATTTTACTGATGGGGAAACGTTGCTTCTCAGTGTGTTAGTTACTTCTTGCTGTGTAACAAATTACTCCAAAACTTAACAACTTTAAACAACATATTTTTATTTTCTTATACTGTATCGGGGTCAGGTATCTGGAGGTGGCCTAGCTCGGTGGTTCTAGATTGGGGTCTCTAATGAGGTGGCAGTCAAACAGATGGCTGGAGATCTCAGTTCCTCCTCACAGGGGCTTCGCCACTGCGCTGCTTGAGTGTCATAACAGCATGGTGACTGGCTTCACCTCAGTGAGTGATCCTGGAAAGAGAGAGCACGGAGGAAGCCACAATGACTCTTACAACCTCAGGTGTCTCAGATGTCACACAATGTCACATCCTGCTTTTCCTGTTCATTAGAAGCAAGTCACTAAATCCAGCTCACACTCAAGGAGAGAGGAATTAGGCTCCCCCTCTTGAACCCAGGAGTATCAAAGAATTTGTGGACATCTGTTAAAGCTACACCATTGGTCTTTCTGCCTCTAGGGTCCACACTCCTGGATGCATTGAACAAGGATTATAGAAGAAAGTGCAAGTCCCAGCATCCCCTCCCAGGTAGCAATGTTACCAGACATTACTGCATGCCTTCCACAGCGATCCTTTGGGACAGGACCTATTGTTATTCCTCTTCTCCAGATGAAGAAACTGAGGCCCAGACAGGCAAGTCATCTCCCAAGGTCACTTTGGGAATATCTTGCAGAGTCAGCATTTGATCCCAGGTCTGTCTGACCTCAGACCCTCTCACTGTGATAGCCAACGCTTGGAGATTTCCTGTGTGCCAGGCTCTGTTCCAGGCACATCACATATGACCACTCCTCGGATGTTCATGTCAGCCACACGGAGTAGATCCTACCATTACTGGGCCCATCTTATGGATGGGAATGTTGAGGCATAGAGAGATTGAGAAGTTGCCCAGGACAACACATGATTGGCAAGTGGTGGAAATGGGATTTGAACCCCCCAGCAAGGTGGTTCTAGAGTCTGCTTTTACCCTCCAGTGCTTCTCAAACACAACACAGCTCTGTTTATCCTCCTTCTTGGTGGAATTTGCTGCATTTTCATGCTGGCTCTTAACTGCAGCCTCACTGGGGCAGGGTCCCTTGATGAATCTGCTTCAGTGATCATAACTCCAAGATGGGTATCTTGCCTTGCACAGATCAAAAGGGAGAATGCAAAGACAAGTGGGGCTTTTCTTCCCAAGAACTTGGGGCTGGTCTTTCCATCTCACTTTTTAGCTTGTAGCAGATAGTCTTGGTGCCTGCCCACCCCCGTGACCCTCAACCCCTCAAGGCACACTAGACTGACATCTGCCAGCCACTGCATTTTGTTATCAAGAGGGTTACACTCTGGAGCCTCAATCTGTGAGTGACAGGAGCTGGTGGATAAACACCCCAGTTCCTTCACCCCTAAGTTGGGATAACTCTGAAAAGTGCTGTCTATGCTGCCTTCTAGAGGTGCCAGGGAGATTAAGATCCAGTTTCTCGCTATGTAACCTGCTTGATAACACACCCACTGTGGGCTCTTTCCCTTCCCTATCTCACTTCTCCTCCTAGCTAGCTGGAGTTTTTGGGTACCTCCTTGATGAACTACTCTTACCAGAATTCTTGTCTCAGCATCTGCTTCTGGGGGACCCCAACTAAGGCATGACTAGACCTCCATATGTATGAGATTGTGCATGTGTGTGTGTTGGGTTGGGTTGGAGGGCTGGGAATGGGGTGGGAGTATTGTTGTGCATTGTGGTGATGATGGATATGATCAGATATAATGGAGAGCTGAAGGCAGATGAAATGATTATACTCTAGACCTTGGATTCAGAGGGTCCTGGATTCAAGTTTCAGGTCCAAGTAATCTTGGACAAGTCACATCTCTTCTCCAAGCCTCAGTTTCCTTTTGTATTTTTTGGTAAAATAGGTGGGGGTGGGAATCCCTACTTTACAATGTTGACATGATGATGAAATTAAATTTTGTTGGCAATGTGTCTACACAGTGCCTGGTACATGATGGCTATGGTGCTTATTTTTATGGAGCAGGCTGGGAAGAGACCCTTGAGTTGGGACTTGCCTCATCGGGGTCAAGTGGTGGAAGCCCATTTATTATTGGGTGCAATGGAGGAAGGTGATGAGAGATGGGAGGTAGATGTTGGTGGGGAAAGAAAAAAGAGAGCAGGAGGGAAGGAGAGAGAGAACATGGTGACACAGCAGCCAGACCAATTTTTCTTCACGGTGATGAGAGGAGAATATAAGGGATTTGCCGCCCTGTCCTCATTTAGTGGGAGCAACTCAGCAAAAAGGGTCATGATATTCTCACAGTGTTGAGCAATTCCAGCTCCACCCCTGCCCTCTTCCCACACTTTCTGTAATTGAAAACCCGGAGAACAGAGAAAAGGTTCCCCTCTTTGAGTGACAGAAACGCAGCACGATGTGGACCTTCAGCTTGCTCCTCTTCTGGGGTGAATGTGAGGCTGAATGGGGCACTCGGGGAAGCCTGGGCTGGAAACAGGCTGTAGGAAAAAGGGAGGGCCATGGACCGTCCAGCCAAGAGGTCATAAATGTAGGTTGTACACTGCAAACACCTTTATTGGGGGACCTTCAACAAAAATCACTCTAGCTCAGGGAATTCCATCCGTCAGAGCAGAATTCCTTTATAGCCATTCACTTGACATGTATTTCCTGAGTACCTACTATGTATCAGGAGCTGTTCTAAGCAATGAGGATAGAGAAGTGAATAAACAGGCGAGGTTCCTACTCTCGTGGGGCTAACATCCTAGTGGGAGGGGGTGGGTGGAAAAGAATCCACTAACAGTAACAGCAACCACCCACTTACCATCATTCTAAGTTCCTCAAATATAGAATGCATTCAACCTTCACAGAATTTCTCTGATATTGGGTCATCAATAGCTCCATTTTACAAAGGAGAAAATTGAGGCAAAAGAGATTAAATATTTTGCCCAAGACAGCTTAGCTGGTAAGGGGTAGAGTCAGGGTTTAAAACCAGGCAGTCTGGTCCAGAGTCTGTATGCTTTATCACTACACTATGCTACCACAAATAATAAACAAAAGCATTTCAGGTAATAATAAGTGCTATGAAAGAAGTCGTTATAGAGTGTGACTAGGGGTTGTATTGAAGGCGGAAGTCAGGAAAGACATTTCTGAGGGGATGATATTTGTGCTAAGATCAGAACAATGAGATGGAGACTTTCTGTCTGTCCTCTTATTGCTTCTTCTTTAGGCGTCAGTTTTTCTTGGTATTGTTTATCTTCTATGTTGTGGTTTCTTTGACATGTCTTGTGAGTTTGGGTCATGAGTTCAAATCTAAGAATGAGGGATCTTTTCTAAGTGACAAGTGTGGGTTTCCTCTGCTGTTGTAGAGTTTCTCCTATTTTATGAAGGAGGAAACTTAGGTATGATGAGATTAAATAACTTCCCTGAGGCCACATGGTCTGTAATTGGTGAAGCCAGATTTTTAAACCCGCATATTTTGATGCCAGATTTGGTATGCTTAAATACGATACTCGGTTGCCTCTAAGATAATTCATGAGCAAGAGGATTTCAGTTAGTGATGGTGAGTTGGAGTGTTGGGAGTTTGGGTCTGTGGAACTGGTTGACTGGAAGGCTTCATCAGAAGGAGCAGATAAGTCATGGACTCCAAATGCAGGAATGCAGGGTTGTTGCTTTGGGGGGTCAGCACTGGTATTAGCCATTAGCACCCCTCATTATGCCCTGAAGTCAACCAGCAAAGAGTAGTGATGATGACTTTGATGATGTTGATGGTGAGGGTGATAATAATGGTGGTGGTGGTGGTGGTGGTGATGATGGTGATGGTGATGATGAAGATGATGATGGTGGTGGTGGTGATGATGATGGTGGTGGTGGTGGTGATGATGAAGAGGATGATGATGGTAGTGGTGGTGGTGGCAGTGGTGCTGATGAAGATGATGATGGTGGTGGTGATGAAGGTGATGATGGTGGTGATGATGATGATGGTGGTGAGGGATAATGATGATGATGATGATGATGATGATGATGTTGGAGAAGAGCTAAATGCTGGAGGACTACACTGCCTTTTAGATATTTAAAAAAACTAATTGCCCTACCATTTCATGAAATTTTAATACCACAGGTAGACTGTACATCTATTTGTGTATTATATGTATATCTATATGTGTATTATACATAAAGGAGTAAGATTTTTTTCATCTTTCCCAAAAGAACCAAGTTTTGCCCTTTTGGGGGAGATGTCATTCCTTTTGAGAATGCGTGTTTTATTGTACATCTTTGAAAACCGGCTGGAGCTATTTTTGTAATTGAAAAGAAAATGAATACAATCAAAATGAAAAACCAAAATAAAGTGCAGAAAGGCAGGAATGGTGGCTGTGAAGATTATGTGCAATAATGTATGTTTCTCACTCAATTGGGTCTCTCATGTAAGCTCATCAAACCTGAGGCCATGCCAGGAGTAATTTTTAAGGTTGAGCCCAAAAAGCTTCTTGCTGCTTCACGGTATTTTTCTTTTCTTTCTACACAGGGTGTTGTGGTATATGTAGCTGCAGAATATTCGCATCAACCCCACCGGAATCAGCGACATGGCGTAAGTTGGTCCAAGAGAATCCATATGTCCAATGTGGTGGGAGGACGTCTTCTGGAGAGGAGATTCTTTTGTTCAGAGGCTGACAGCTGGTCACTTGCTGAGAGCTAGTTAGTGGCAGAACAAGGGATAACTTCCAGGTCTTCTGGTTCCCACTCCAGGCTCTTTCCTTTGTACCTTAGACTTGCTGTGTGACCTCAGGCAAGTCACATAACCTCTCTGATCTTCAGTTTCCTCAGCTATGAAATACAGATAACAAGATTCCTATCCCACAGGGATGTTGTGAAGCTTGAATCAAAAGAGGTAACTTTGTAAACCACCTGGTATGTGTAATAAGAACTTCATAAATGGTAGTGTGGTGGGTATTGGGATGAAATTTAATCAAACTACAACTCAATGTGAAAAAAATACATTTTTTATGTTTAATTAAGAATTCTCATCTTCCATATAAGCTCCTGTTGGATAGAGGAGGAAAACGTTGTCAGCTCTTAGTGTTCTCAATGTCTCAGTTTCTCAGTTTAGTCTTACTTGGAAAACCCAGTTTATATTGTGTGAAGACTTAATCTTTCAAAATTTCTCACCCTGCTCTTGTTCCTCCCAAGATGGCATCTGGGTGTTGGTGTAGGTGCAGCTTATGGGATCTTGTAGCTGTGAAGTGTGGACTCTGGTTGGGGTGTTTTGTCTACAGATGGAGCATGGTCCTACCTTGGTTCTTGCTTGTCCATCAATCCTCTCAGAAGCTCTGCATCTCCCAGGGGTCCATGCAGTAGCTCCTGGTTTCCATGTCCAGGCTATAGAAATCAGAAGAGTTTTCTTGGGTCACCTACTAGCTCTCCCCGTCTGCTGGTTCTAATCCTTGGCCCCCACACCATGTTGGATGTGGCAACAGCAGAAAGAAAGCTTTTGTTGGGAGAAGTCACCCCTTAGCCTTGATGCCCCTAAATTCATCCACTCCTATCTGGAAGTCTCTGAGGTGACCCATCTCCACTTGCATTTAGCCTTGAGGTGAGATGGCAGAGAAGCAGGAATCCTGGTGAGTCTTCTTCATCTTATCTCTCTTTTAGCTTCCCACAGTTTTCTTTCTGCCTGTATAACAGGTATATCCCTTACATCATATCCTGAGTCCTCGCTACACCACAGCTTAATGAAATCTCTATCTTCCAGTCCTCCAAGCCTGGCTATTGAAAAATAAAATTTATTGAGATATAACATTGTGCAAGTGTAAGGCATACAATGTGTTGATTAGATACAGTTATATATTGCACAATGATTACCACCATAGCATTAGCTAAGACCTTCATCACCTCACATAATTACCATTTTTTTTGTGGTGAGAACATTTAAGATCTACTCTCAGCAACTTTTAAGAATATAATATAGTATTGTGTACTATAGTTACCATTCTGTACTTTAGACCCCCCCAAACTTATGCATCTTGTAAGGCTTTGCTTTCAAGACTATTGTCTTCTTGGGAACTCAAAAACCCAATTTGATAAGGAAAATCTGAACATTACCGTTTGGCTGTCATTGTGTGTCTGCAGCTAAGACATCTGAAATTTTCCTGAATGAGATGAAATCCTTTGGCAGAATGGGTTTGAGGGGGGGGGTATCACATCCCTATAAGTGGAAAAGAGAAAATTACGTCAATATATTTCCAAAAAGATCATCCTTGATTTAAAAAATCTATCATTTTTTAAACAATAAAAGTCTTTAATAAAAATTTTTAATAAACCTGAGCCCAGAAAGCCTTTGGTTGGTGAGAAAGAGCTAATCTCCACAGTTCTGGGACCCCGCCCAAGCCTGGCAGAGTGTGGGGAAGTTAGGTGGATAAATGAAGAATATGTGCCCCACAGAGAGAGTGTGAGAAAAGTATGGGAGAGGGATGTACAAGGAATTTATAAACGGGAATTCAAAAGGCTTAACCTTTGAGAAAATTTGGTACCATCAGGATTAAAAATCCATAAACACAGGTGTATTAACTTTGTGAGAGTTCATTGAACTGTACACTTATGATAGTTGCACTTTTCTATACATATATTACCCTTAGTAAAATGTTATCAAAATGCGCATACACTTGACACAGCAATTCTTCATCCAGGAATTTACTCCAAAGAAATAGTCATATAACATAGAGAGATATCTCACTATACACTCAAGGGTGTGCATGTTAGTACTATCCTGGTAACAACCTGGTATAAACTAAATGTTTGTTTACACTCAGGGACTGGTTGGGTTAATTGTTGTGTTGGTTAGAATAACTCTAGCTACTGTAACAAATAAACCCAAAACTGTCAGTGGCTTAATAAAAAGAAATTTAATTCTTGTTTGTTTAAGAGTCCAATGCAGATATTTCTGGCTAGTGAGTGGCTTTCCTCCACGCGATGATTCAGGGACAAAGATCCTTCTGTATTGTGGCTCAGCCAAGCTAGGGTCTCAGAGTCTTCTGCAGACAGCGGCAGAAGGGGAAAGAAACAGTGGAGAAGGCACATCCACTTCATAAAATCCTAGGCCTGGCCGTGACACATGTCACTTCTACTCACGGTCACATGACCATACCTGGAAGCAAGGTGAGCTGGGAAATGTAGTCCATGGTTGGGCAGCTGCCTTCTAGTGACAATTCCACACCATAGAAAGGGGAGTGTGGAGTTTTTGTTTGATCTTTGGCTACCTCGCTATCTCTGGTGCATCTATAGCTCATGGATATAATGGAATACTATGCAGCTGTTAAAAAGCATGAGTTAGGTCTATATGGACTGACTTGGAAAGTTGTCCAAAATGTATTATTTTCTTAAATTTCTATTATAGAAATATTAAACAATCAGAGGCAGAGAAAATAGTATAACAAATGGCCATGTGCCCATTGTCCAGCTTCAATGCTTGACAAAAAAAAATTTGCTTCTCTTGGTTTGCAAGACATACTGTTGAGTGAAAGAGCAAGTAGAAATAGAACAGAGCTGCCCAAAAGAACTTTCCATGATGATGGACATGTTATAGATCCACAGAAGCCACTAGTCACATGTGGTTATTGAGCAGTTGAAAAATGCTGTTGGCACTATCTTCATGCTGCCTCAAACCTACCTCAAACCAACAACCAAAAGAACCCCACACTTCCCCCTCAAGGCGCAAGGACACTTCCTCTCTTCAGTTTCAAAATAGAGTTTCTCTGTCATATTTTGTTTCAGGGTGTGAGTCCAAAGGAAGGTTTTTGCTTCTAGACAAACTAAAGCAGCTCTCTGCTAAAAAGAGGGCACATAACTAGCAATAAACCCATATAAGAAAACAATGATCCTCAACTCCTACCTCACACCACACACAAAAATCACTACCAGATGGATCATAAACGTGAATGGTAAAATGACAAAGCTTCCAGAATATAGCATAGGAGAACATCTTCACCATCTTGGATTATGTAAATATTTCTTAAAAGGACAAAAGAAAGCACGTACAGTAATGGAACACATCAATAAATTGGGCTTCATTGAAAGTAAGAACATAAATTGATCAAAAGATATCACAGAGCCAGCCCTGGTGGTCTGGTGGTTAAGATTTGGCACTCTCGCCACCGCGGCCTGGGTTTGTTTCCCAGTCGCGGAACCACACCACGCGTCTGTCAGTTGTCATACAATGGCGGCAGCTCACGTAGAGAACTAAAACTAACAACTAGGATACACAACCACGAACTGAAGCTTTAGAAAAGGAAGAAAAGGGGCCAGCCCGGTGGCGTAGTGGTTAAGCTCACACACTCTGCTTCGGAGGCCTGGGGTTCACAGGTTTGGATCCCGGGCGTGGACCTACACACTGCTCATCGAGCCACGCTGTGGTGGCGTCCCACGTACAAAAAATAGAGGAAGATTGGTACAGGTTAGCTCATGGACAATCCTCCTCATCAAAAAAAAAAAAAAGAAAAAAAAAGAAAAAAAAAGACATCATGAAGAGTGAAGATAAGCTATCATAAAAGATACACTTGTAGTATATATCTAACAAAGAATTCATGTTTTTTTAAAAAGCATCCTACAAATCAGAAAGTAAAAGAGAGACCACCCAATTTTGAAAAATGGCAAAAGACATTAACAGGCACTTCATAAAAGAGCCTACCCAAATGGCCAACAAGCAAATAAAAAATTTTAACATTATTAATGACCAGAGAAATACAAATACAAACCACAATGGAGTATTACTACATATCCCCCAGAATAGCTAAATAAAAGTCATAAAATAAATCAGAAAAAACACTGACTCTATAAAGCACTGGTGAGGATACAGAATAACTGGAACTCTTAAACACTGTTGGTGGGAATGTAAAATTTTAAAACCACTCTGGAAAACTGTCTGGCAGTATCTTCTAAGCTGAACAAATGTGTATCCTATATGCAGCCATTCTAATCCTAAGCAGACATGCACACACATGTGCACCAAACACACACACAAGCACGTCTATAGATACATTCTTCTTTTTGTTTTTTTTAATAAAGATTGGCCCTGAGCTAACACCTGTTGCCAATCCTCCTCTTTTTGCTAAGGAAGGTTGGCCCTGGGCTAACATCTGTGCCCATCTTCCTCTACTTTATATGAGACGCCGCCTCAGCATGGCTTGATGAGCGGTGCGTAGGTTCAGGCCTAGGATCCGAACCCATGAACCCCAGGCTGCCAAAGCAGAGTGTGTGAACTTAACTGCTATACCACTGGGCCAGCCCCAGATGCATTATTCTTAATAGCTTAAAACTGTAAATAACCCCAAAATGCGTCAGCCATAGGATGGAACGTAAATTTTAAAATACACAAAATGGAATTCTACAAAGCAATGAAATAGAACAAATTATTGCCACATGCAATCACATGGATGAACCTCCCAGACACAATACTGAGCAAAAGAAGCTAGAGAAAAAAGCAGTACGAGTTACATGATTCCATTTCTATGGAAATCAAGAACCAGCAGCACTAGTCTACAGTGACAGAGGTCTTAAGGGTTGTTACCTTTGAGGAGGTAAGTCCATGGAGGGGACTCAAGGTGGCTTCTGGGGTGCTGGTGGGGTTTTTTTTGTGTGTGAGGAAGATTAGCCCTGAGCTAACATCTGTTGCCAATCTTCCTCTTTTTGCTGAGGAAGATTAGCCCTGGGCTAACATCCGTGCTCATCTTCCTCTACTTTATATGTGGGACACCACCACAGCATGGCTTGATAAGTGGTGCGTAGGTCTGCACCTGGGATCCGAACCTGTGAACCCCGGGCCGCCGAAGTAGAGCATGTGAACTTAACCACTACACCACCAGGCCGGCCCCAGGGTGCTGGTGTTTGATATCTTGATTTAGGTGGTGGTTTACAGATGTGTCCCCTTTGTAAAAGATTTTTGAGCTACTCATGTAAGATTTGTGTACTTCTCAGTAAGTCTGTTACGTTTAGGTAATAAATAAATTAAGTAATTAATGAGTGAGTGAATGAATACAGAAATTTATAAATAAATGGGGCATAGTAAAATGGAGTCAAATGTGTGGAATCATGGTATTCCACACTAACGCACCTTTAGTCCAGGGGTTTAAAAGGCATTTCTCACAGTAAATGTCTTAGAAAATTCAATATCTATGTGTATACCACATATATAAGTCTGTTTGAAACTGGCAAAAGCGAGTGTTAATATCCTCACATACAGTTAAAAGCATAATTTTATATACCAGAGCCAGATTCTGGGCTCCGTCCAGCTGAAGTTGTTAAGGAGAATTCTCTGAGCTGCAAACTGCCCTTCTGTTTTCAATTCCTAGAAACCGAGGTTAGATTAGGGACAAGGAAAACCAAGGAGTTCTCTTTCGCTTGCTGCACCATCGAATAGACACCACAGACATTGGACTATCCCAGTCAGAAGATGCTTCCTTCCAAGTCTTTTCGTTTGGTTTTAGGTTTCACAAGATACTGTCTCTTCAACTGAGTGAATTTCTCTTAAATGCCACGTAGCAAGTGGGAAAGCTTACAGAAAATTTTATCTCACCATTTTTAGTACAGTAAATCTGGAATGTTCTTAAAACAGATTTGAGTCTAGTGCCTCTAATTCACACTGTTAGAGCAATCTTACACAGTAAACACGGAGAGAAAAGCCAGCGTAGAGTCACCTCTGACCACATGGGATATGACCTTCCCTTTTCTCTGAAAATCCTTTTTACTGAACTGCAACTTGAGACATGTAATTCAGCATAAAAGCTTTTGTGCAGCCATTTTGACCAGTCTAAACGTTCAAGCAAAACATATAACTCCACTTAAAACAACCATAATTCAAGCAAATGAGTTTTCAGAGGGAAGTTTATGTAAAATCATGCTGTCCATCATATATTTAACTGGACCAGGAATTTAATGGAAGTGTTTATCTTTGTTTCCCTCTTTTAGAAGAAACATAACCAGACAAACACAAAGAACCCCAGGAACTGAAACACACAAAAGATACGAAGTTGAAAACGTTTCCAAGTTATCATGGTGTAAGGATATTTCAGTTGATCTCCAAGCTTTCACAAGAGACTCCTAAGTCAGGGGTTCAGAGGACTCTTACAGAAAGATATCCTGTCCACCTCTGACCCAGAATTCTTCCCCTCTTCCCTGTGTCCCCCTATGTCATCTTGTCCCCTTTGGAGCCTCCAGTAAGGCTCCTTCCCCTCTGCTTCTCAACTACTTGGTACAAAGGCTAAAACGCAAGTAAATAGATGCCGAGATTTCCACATATGGCCAGTTGGCATATTTTCATTGCTTGCATCTGGGGGAAAAGTTTTCCAGTTTACTTTTAAGGACCTACATTTTCACTTATAGTTCAAAAATATCTCAGTTCACTCAGACATCACTATAATCTTGTATAGCTAGTTTCCACATTCTAGATGATAGGATCTGCATCTATGGTAATGTTTTGGATAAGCTATCACTTTGCTCTAAGTAAATTGTCCACTTAATGTTCTTTATTTACTCAAGACACATCTCTATAATGAGTAGACATCTTTATATTAAAATCAATCCTTGATTTTATTTGTCCATCAATAAAAAAAATTGCTTTTTTACCCTCAAGAAAATCCTAACCCAACGTTTGATATAACCTATACAAATTTTATCGTAAATGAAGGCTTTCCTAGAACAGTGGTATAAAAATTTCACTTATCTGTAGATACTATGAAAATTGTTATGTTTAACTTTTAAATACAGAAATAGCTGAATGAAGGGCAGTGGTAGGATCTGGGGAGAAGAAGGGGTAATCAAGGGAGGCCACCCTGAACCTAATCCAGGGTCCAAATTACTAAATTGAACTAAGTTTGAGAATTGGGAGAATAGAATACATGCTTTGCTAATCGAGAGATATCCAAATGTTATTGGTAGAAACCAATATATTTACTTATTTACTCAATAAACATTTTGGGGGCTCTCTAAGTGTGCTAGACACTGTTCTACGTGACGAGGATTTGGAAATGACCAGGACATGGTCCCTGACCTCAATGAATGCAGAGTGAATTGGAGGAGACAGATAAGAAACACAAACAATACACATATTTGTTTTCTAGTACCACAAACTAAATGGCTTAAACAACAGAAATGTATAGTCAGTCTCACAGTTCTGGAGGCTAGAAGTCCAAGATCAAGGTGTCAGCAGATTGGTTCCTTCTGAGGGCTGTGAGGAAAAATCTCTACCATGCCTCTCCCCCAGCTTCTGGTAGTTTCCTGGCAATCTCTGGCATTGCTTGGCTTGTAGAAGCATCACCCCAACCTCTGCCTTCATCTTCACCTGGTGTTCCGCCTGTGTGTGTCTGTGCCAGACTTTCCATTTTTATAAGGACACCAGTCAGGTTGGATTAGGGCCCACCCTATGCCATTATGATCTCATCTTAACTAATTATATCTGCAATGACCCTATTTCTAAATCAGGTTACACTCTGAGGTACTGCGGGTTAGGATTTTGACATAAAAATTGGGGGGGGGGGGTGGAGCGGGGACACAACTCAATTCAAAACCATACAGAAAGAAAGGCATTCAACCTCCCTCTAATCATCCACAGACTTTCCTTAATGGCCTCCATTCCTACCACCTATTTCCAAGTCAGTCCCCTGTCCCTACCATCTGCCCCAGTGGGAGGCTGGCTGCCTGCAGAGCTAAAATCTCAATGAATGGGAGCTACTGCAACTGAGTGTGCACAATAGCTGTGTGACGGTCCTTGCCTTCTACTTAACTTCCAAAGCAAAGCCATATGTCAGAACCCAGAATACTGAAGTTCCAAAAAAATAAATCGGAGAACTCAGTAATACATTCCCTGACAGAAAATGATCCATTTCACTTGTGTTGCCAATTCAAGGATAGAATTGTGCTTGTGGACACATTTTTTCTGGAGCTGTGGGGAAAATATTGATATCATTTGGTACTTTTTTCTCAGTAAAACCTACACTTCATAGTGTTTATAGTCAACTTGAGGAAGCATTTCAGCTATCACACTCCTAGGGAAATATTTTAGACTTAAGGATGTAAATAATAGGAAAATGACAATACAAAACAGATCTCCGAGCTTCCCGAATTTTTGTCTCTGCAGGTCTATGCTCTGTTTGCTCACCCTCATGGCTCCATCAGCAGCCTCAACGTGAAGATCATTGACGCCTCTCTTCTGAGTGCCACTCAGGGCTCTGCCTCTTCCCCTAATATGCTGTTCACTACCTCCCACTCTTAGCACTGTCTTGAGTTTTCTCTTCGGTCGGTCAAATGCCTTTGGTTTATCTGGTTTCCTTGGTTGGGAGACTTCACTAACCACTTACCTTACCCTAGCTTGACCACACCCTCAGTATTCTGCTCTGTTCTCCTTGGTCTGTACCATGCTGCTCTTCTTTTAAACATATTTTTGTGAAAATGTAGAAATGTGGCAATGAGCTGAGAACACACTCAGAATTCTGTCTTAGCTGAGCTAAATTGCTAATAGGCCATTGTCCACCCCAGACAGACATCCCCAATTCCAGGCTTTAGTTCTAGGCCCACTAGCTGTAGCTCTGGGATACACTCAGGATATTCTATGGCTTCCATGGTTTCTCTGATCCAGCACTGAAAAACAAAAACAAAAACAGAAGAGCTCACACCTGGGCAGGCTAAGAGGTCTTTAGTGAATCATACGTCATACACTCAAGGTCTTTAGAATTACAAAGTGCCCAGTTGAGACAAAGGACCACTATCTTCTTCCGCAGATGGCATCTTCAGGTTGGAAAGAGGTGCCCTCATGAGGAAAAGAATCCCTCCACTAAAATGAGGTCAGAAGGAAGCTCCACCCTCAATTAAAAGAGGGGCCAGTGTCCTTCATTTACTACTGTGAAGGGATTAGAGGAATATAAGGCAAAGGCCTTTATAGAATAGGGCTGGAAGCCCTGTAACTTGGCAATGGTTCTATTTTTTATTTTAGTCCCTTGTCTGTTTCCATGGAAGAATTAGCTGTAAAACTTGAAATAAAAAAGTTCAAGAAAGGCAATGAGGAGGATTCTCAGAAACCAGCATGGATCAACTCTCACCTCCATATTTGTGTATCAAATGGCTTCTGAGAAACAATGCTGTGGTTGACTAAAATAAAAAGAGAAATCTCTTACCACCATCCCCACCACTACCACCACCATCAGCAGCAACAACCATCAGAAACACTGTCAGTTCCCTCCATTTAGTTCAGAAAATGAAGGCAAAATACTTTGATGAGGAAAACACTTTTCACTCAGTTACTCATAAGAATTCTGGCTAGTACCCAAACCTCTTCGTGGGCCCTGGTAATTCTCCTTTACTGAACAATTTTGGGTTAGAACTTCGCAGGAAGAAGGAAGTTTAGTAACTCATTTTGGAAAACTTTGATATTTATCACATCTACCTGTCAATGCTATAAATGAAACCGCATGAGCTAAAACAGTGTACTTCTGAACACAGCCATATCCTTCACCAGGCAAAGGCAGAACAGGTATATGCACTCTACCACGCAGTGTGGTTCCTTATGTGGGTGGTCTTAATTCAGCTAATCAATGTTACCTTAGAATCCAGCAGTGACTGCTCGGAGCAGAGTTCTCAATCATTCATAAGATCCTGTACATGTCTATTTCACTACACTTTCACATTGCTTTATAAGTGTTTGGGTCTGATGCCCCCACTAGACTGCAACATTTCTGAAGGCAGGAGCTGTGTATTACTTGTCATTGTATTACCATAACCTAGCAGAGTGGCACATGGTAGGTATTTAGAAAGTGTTTGCTGAGTAAACAAGTCAACTAATAAAAAATGGCTCCTTTTTCATTTTCTTTGCGTTGATTTTAAATGTATAATTCGGAGACACTTTCTGAAAGAACAGATTCACTGGTAATGGCCTAAGACATATATGTATGCTAGATATTTGTGCTAATGTGTACACAAATCTTCAGGACTCTGGGATAACATAAAAATTAAATTAAGTGGCAATCCAGTGTATGGAGTTTTATTTGTTTCTTTGTTTTAGTTTGCTTTTGACTTTGATGAAAAAATAAACGACTGTTTTGATATGTCTACATCTGTCTCTGCTCATAACTAACCTTTGTATTTTATTAAGTCAGATATCTGCTAACTAGAACAAAAAGTAAAGGTGCACGATGGTGATGAAAAATAATGTCAACTCCACTATTATTTTATCTAGGACACTTTTACATGCCAGATTCAGAATGTTAGCATGAATGCAATGATAAACAATTAGTATAATCTCTCATTGGGTATATTCTGTCTATGGTCTTTAAAATATATCCAGGGGCCGGTCAGGTGGCGTAGTGGTTAAGTTCGCGTGTTCCACTTTGGCGGCCCGGGGTTCGCCGGTTCGGATCCTGGGCGCGGACCTACTGAGGCAGTGTCCCATATAGAAGAACTACAACTCTACAACTATGATATACAACTATGTACTGGGGCTTTGGGGAGAAAAAAGAAAAAGAGGAAAATTGGCAACAGATGTTAGCACAGGACCAATCTTCCTAGAAAAAAAAAAATCCAGAGTCCTGAAATAATATTTCAATTTAAAGTCTCCTGGATGTTTTAGGTCATTCTTCTGACTGAAAATGTTTGCTAAGACATTAATTCAGGATCACAGTAGATGTTTCTATCGTGGTCATGTCTGACATGTCATTCTGGACTCTGTCTCCCCGATTTTCAGGGCCCCATCCCTACGGCTGTCCTCCAACAGTCTCCAGCCCCTGCAGACCTCTACCTGTTCCAAGCTTCTTTCTAGAAGGAATACATGCCCTTAAACACGGTCTTCCTCTCCCCAACCCTTCCAAATAGCTCCTCTTTCCTCTAACCAATAATTCCCCAGAAATTAGGCTAAGATAGTAGAAGGCAAACAATGCAATTACCTAATTAGAGTAATTTGCACAATGTTGTGAATAATTGATATGTACCACTCTTGCAGGCTACTTGCACTTTAATCGATGGAATGTTCTCTCCAGGATTTTTTTGATCATTGGGTTCAGTGGTTTCCCAGATGCCTCTACATGTGCCATCTCACTATCATATTTTCTCACCTTATTCCCTTAAAATAGGAACTTCAAGAATGAAAGCCAGCAATCCATCTCATTTTTGTGAACTTAGCTGTGCCTGTTACTTAAAGCAGTTTAACATCAGCATAAGTAAAAAGAATTATAAGAAAAATAAAAGGTTTTCAGATATGCATCCAAAGATGATACAAAATAAAATTCAAACTTTTTTTACAACAGTGAGCTTAAATTAATTATTTAAGGCAATAAACTTTAAGTATGACCATATTATTCTATTCTCCATTAACAGCTTATAAAATCTTTATGGAGGGTATGTATACATCACTTGCCTTTTAAAACAAAGGGAATAAAGACAGATGAGAATTTTGAGGGAGCACTTTTAAAACTAGGAAGACTTAACTAGTACATTTTCATAATATTGATTCTTATTATTTCCTAAAGTAGATGAATACATTTTTTATTTTGTAGATTAAAAAATGTCAGTTCCTTCTTCTTCTGCTTTCCTTATAAAAATAATTGATAGCCTTTTCTATCCATATCACATTGAGACAAAAGCCAAAAGAATATTTTTAACGAAAGAAAAACTCCAACCATCTCTGAGACCAAAGTAAACAAGCTGGGTCAATGAGTAGAACACACAGTTTTCTAAGAGCAAAGGGAAGCCCTCTTCATGCAAATCTTATGGTTCAGAAGATCCACTTTGCAGTTGACATTGGAAGAAGAGAAAGTACTAGCACAAACAGTGGCAAAAACTAACCTAGCATAGTCAGTGGGTGACATCAGGGCCCATGGCGTATATCCCATGGGTGTTGAAAGTTTCAATAATGCTGATTGAAGCCATGTAAAGGGTAAACACGTTTTTAAATCAGTATGACACCACTGGCAAACAAAGAAAATCATACTTGAATGGAATTCAATGCTGGCTGAATTTTACTAAAAAGCTGGGCACAAGTCTGCCATTACACACATGTTTCAGTTCGGCACTGGGCCTCTCCAACAACAACGCAGGTGAAATTCCACAAAAATCCGCTCCTAATAAATCATCCTGTCAGTTAGACAGTAACATTTACATATCACCCTTCCAATTCCTAATTGGCTAATCAGTTGCAAGACCAAATTACACAATACTGATGGCAATAAAAAACACAGGCATGTAAACAATATTTTTTGTACTCATTGTACTGTCAAGTTTAACCTACTTAAACATGCTATATCTATTTGGATAAAGAAACCCTCCATAATGACACCATTTTTATGAAGCAAAACTAATCAATAATACTAACCAACACAATGTATTGTTTAGGAGTACATACTATTTTTTTAAAAAGGGAATGGTACCACAAAATTCAAGATGGCAGCTACATCTAGGCAGGAGGCAGAAATATAGGATGGGAAAGGACCATGATATGGAAAACAACAGTAGTCATAAAATGAATTTTTAATTATGCTTAATAATTTGTGCACACATCTATTATATTATTTAACGTTTATCATTTTTTCCATGATTCACTTTTAAGAGGTCTCTGTCTTGCTTAGAATATGGAGTACCCTATGTCATAGAGCATAGCAAGCTTGGATTACGTAGAGAGAGTATCTATATTTATTGTTAGAATTAGAAATCTCTTTGAAAGCTCTTTGATCTTTGCAATATTCTGGCTGAAAAGCTTATGAAGTTTTCTGCAGTAGCAGCAGCATATAAAAAAAGCTAATGATGTGCTTTTAGTTCTTTGATATTTATCACTTTTTTAAAAATTAAGACTTTAGTGTTTTAAGAGCAGTTTTTGGTTCACAGAAAAATTAAAGGGATGGTACAGAGATTTCCCATATACTCCCTGCCCCTTCTCCACAGTCTCCCCCATTATCAACATCCTGCACCAAAGTAGTACATTTGTTACAACTGATGAACCTACATTGACAAGTCATAATCACCCAAAGTCCATAGTTTACCTTAGGGTTCACTCTTGGTGATGTATATTCGATGGGTTTGGATGAATGTATAACGACATGTATCCATCATTATGGTATCATACAGAGTATTTTCACTGCCCTAGAAATCCTCTATGCTTTGCCTATTCATCCCCCCGGCCACCCCCCAACCCATGGCAACCACTAATTTTTTTATTGTATCCATAGTTTTGCCTTTTCCAGATTGTCCTATAGTTGGAATCACACATTATGTAGCCTTTTCAGATTGACTTCTTTCACTTAGTGACATGCATTTAAGGTTCCTCCGTGTGTTTTCATGACTCGATAGTTCATTTCGTTTTAGTGCTGAACAATATTCCACTGCCTGGGTGTACCACAGTTTATTTATTCATTCACCTACTGAAGGACATCTTGGTTGCTTCCAAGTTTTGGCAATTATGAATAAAGCTGCTATAAACATCTGTGTGCAGGTTCTTTTGTGGATATAAGTTTTCAACTACTTTGGGTAAATACCAAGAAACACAACTTCTAGATCATATAGTAAGGGTACATTTAGTTTTGTAAGAAACAGCCAAACTCTCTCTCAAATTAGCTGTACATTTCCCAGCAATGAATGAGAGTTCCTGTCGCTCCATATCCCTGCCAGGGTTTGGTGTTGTCATTGTTCCAGATTTTGGCCATTCTAATAGGTGTGTAATGGTATCTCATGGTTGTTTTGATTTTCATTTCCTTGATAACATATGAAGTGGAGCATCTTTTCACATGCTTATTTGCCATCTGTATATCTTCTTTGGTGAGGTATCTGTTAAGGTCTCTGGCCTATTTCTTAAATTGGGTTCTTTGTTTTCTTACAGTTGAGGTTTAAGAGTTCTTTGGATAGCGGTCCTTTATCAGACATGTCTTTTGCAAATATTTTCTCCCAGTCTGTGGCTTGTCTTCTCCTTCTCTTGTCTTTTGCAGAGCAGAAGTTTTTAATTTTAATGAAGTCTAGCTTGTCACTTATTTCTTTCATGGATCATGCCTTTGGTGTTGTATCTAAAAAGTTATCACCATACCCAAAACCCATCTAGTTTTCTCCTATGTTATCGTCTAGTACTTTTATAATATGGCATTTTACATTTAATTCTGTGATCCATTTTGTGTTATTGTTGTGAAGGGTGTAAGATCTGTGCCTAGGTTCATTTTCTGCATGTAGATGTCCAGTTGTTCCAGCACAAATTATCTTTTCTCCATTGTATTGCCTTTTATTCCTTGTCAAAGATCAGTTGTCTGTATTTATTTAGGTCTATTTCTGGGCTCTCTATTCTCAGAACAGAGATCTATTTATCTATTAATCTATCCATTGATCTATTTATTTTTTCACCAATACCACACTGCCTTGATTACTATACCTTTATAGTAAGTCTTGAAGTCAGGCAGTGTCAGCCCTCTAACTTTGCCCTTCTCCTTCAATCTTGGATTGGTTATTCTGGGTCTTTTGCCTCTCCATATAAATTTTAGAATCAGTGTGTTGATGTCCACAAAATAACTTACTGGCATTTTGACTGGGATTGCATTGAATCTCTATAAATTAAGTTGGAAAAAACTGACTTGTTGACAATATTGAGTCTTCCTATCCATGAACATAGACTATCTCTCCATTTATTTAGTTCTTCTTTGGTTTTGTTCATCAGAGTTTTATAGTTTTCCTTATATTGATCCTGAACATAATACATTAGATTTATATATAAGTATTTCATTTCATTTCATTCCTAATGTAAATGGTATTGTGTTTTTAATTGCAAATTCCATTTGTTCATTGTTGGTATATAGGAAAGTGAGTGTATCCTGAAACCTTGCTGCAATCACTTATTAGCTTTAGGAGATGTATTTTGGTCAATTCTTTTAGATTTTCTACATAATATTTACCACTTTTTAGTGAAAAACAAATGTGGCCATCTTTTGTGGAATCAAAAAATAAGGTATGGTTACTCCCCTAAATGCTAGGTAAAAACTGATTTTTTTAAAAATCAAAAACCCTTTGCTAAAATTTCTTCAAGACCTAAAACTGGTTAAAAGTTTTTTTTTTGTTGTTTGTTTGTTTTTGCATTACATGCTCTGTCCGATATGAAGGTTATTCTCTGATTTTTGGTAATTTCTCAAAAGGATATTAGTTGATCATTTTCATCATGTAATTAATATAGTAGCTGCCCAGTTAGGTTGAAAATTTCAAGAGCTAGGTACAATTGCCAAATTGTTTACATTTTTAAGTCCATTTTGAATAAATGAGATGCCCTTGGGGAAAATACACAGAAGATGTAAATAAAAATTCAATTAACCCATAAGAACAATGCACCTCGGATTTGTACAAAACCACAGTCCTGGATGATGGTGGTATTTACTGAGATAGAGAACAATGAAGTAAAAGCAGATTTGGGAGGTGAAACCAAGAATTGTTTTTGAACAAAAATTTTAAATGCATATTAATCTTCTAAGCAGAGACCTAAAGCATGCAGTTGTATATAGGAAAATGGAGCTTAGGACAGATTGGGACTCAAGACATAGATCTGGAGGATCATCATCAGATAGAATGTATTTAAAGCCACAATAATAGGTGAGATCCCCAACGAAGGAATGTAGACTATACAGGGAAGAGGATCCAGGGCTGATTTCTGGGGCATTTGACGTTGAGAGGTTAAGCAGAGGAAGAGAAACCAGCAAGGCAGACTAAGAAGAAACAGCCAGAAAAGTAGGAGAATGTATTTTAGCAGAAGCCAAGTTTTAAGAAAGTGTTTTAGAAAAAAGAAAGTGACCGACTGGATCAAATGTTCCTGAGAGTTTATGTTAAATGAAGACTCAGAATTGGCATTATATTTGTCAACGTGCTGGCCACCGCTGACCTTGATTAGAGGTCTTCCAGCAGAGCGGAGTGGGTTTAAGAGAGAATGGGAGAAGAGGAAGTGGAAACGGGGAGTGCAGAGAGTTCTTTCAAGGAGCTTTGCTAAAAACAGAACAAGAGAAATAAGGTGGCACGAAAAGATTCAAGACCAAGATCAATTTTATTCTGTTCTATTTACGTTGAGAGATGACACAGATACCAATCTACATGTTTGTAGATTGATGGAAATAAAGCAGTCAAAATGGAAAACCGTACAATACAGGAGGGAGAGGAGATAATGTCAGTCTTGGAACGCTCAAGTAGACGAGAGGTTGTGGAGTCCAGCGTACACGTGGAAAAGTGTAGAGGTCCAGACAGTTCATCCACTGTAACAGCAGGGAACAGGGAGTACAGTTTCAGATGAAGGTAGATTGGCAGATCTGATGGTGGGAGAATGTAGAAGTTTCTTCTGATAGCTTTTGTTTTCTTATTGAAACAAACAGGAAGTTCATTACACTCTTTCGCCAATATGGAGATTGTTCTCTGAGCGACAGAGTGATCTGAGTGAGAGGATCAGGGGAGAGATGCCCAAGATTTGAGGATAGAGGAAAATAGGTGAAAGAGGCATTGTAAGAATAGGAGATTCACATGACTAGGGACATGTGGTACATTGTTGGACAGCAGTGAGGACCCACTTGATACCTGTGATCACGAATAACAAGCAGACCAAATAGCATGCTTCTGTGATTTTCTGTAATCATACTCAGCTGCTCAGATGCAGGCATGAGTAGGCAGGTAGTTGGGTCTAATTAGAATTACAGATTTTCTAGGTAAATAAGATTGAAGGCAAAAAGGGATATGGTAGTTGATGGTTTGCAACGATGTGCTTATAATGTTGGACCACAGAGTCTGTGTTAAAAAAAAAAAAAGAAGGAAATGAGAGGGACGTAAGGACTGGGAAAGGTGCTACAGCAGAATATCTCTGAGAAATTCTCCCACTACAAAAAAACAGAGCAAGCCCCATTTCAGGAAAAAGCAAAGGAGGTTACATCTGACAGGCATTCTCCTAGAAAAAAATCTCATTTTGCCTTCATAATTTAGATCTTCTGACACAGTGCTGCTCCCTTTCTATTTGTGCCTAAAGTCACTAATGGCAATTTTTAAAATATCAAATTAGGTCACATCATAATGGCTTTTTGTGGCAAACAGAAATTGGCTCGAATATGTTTATTACAGTCAAGTTATGAGTTTAACTTGTGTTAACATATGGAAAAATTAAAAATATGAGAAGAAAAAATTCATTTTAAATTATAATGCCAGGTTGCCCTTCAGTAAAAATGTCAAGTAGGAATAAAGCAATTGCAATTGTATTCCTAACATATCTATATCATACTCTTATTAACTTCCAACTTAGATAGAGATCTCTAAACAGAGATAGAGATGTAGACAGAGATAGAGATCTCTACATAGAGACAGACATAGAGATACAGATCTATAGATAGCGATCTATGGCTAGATTGAAAGATATTCTTTTCTTCATTTTGAAATTATTTTTCCTTAGAGTAGTCATTAAGAAAACTGCATATCAATTATTATCATATAGTATTTATTGATCCTCCATACCAGCATAGCACTGTGGTAGTAAACACATAAGTGAAATTTTAGCCCAAGGGAATTCACATTGTGAAGTATCAAGATTAAGTCTTATTTACACTGACAATAACACAAGGTTCATTTTTTTTTTTTAACTCTACACTATTTGAAATCAGAATTTAAGATCAAAGATGGGAGCAGTCTGATTGGGTGAGGTCTTTAAAATATCTGAGTCATTCTCATTCTAGATAGGCCTAAATAATACTAGAATTTACCTTTGAAACTGACCAACAATAAAAGCACACTAATAGTTCAGAAAAGATAATTTAGCCAATTTAGGCATATCAATTTATAGTCATTCATGTAAACCACAATGAAAGCAGCAAAAACCAACCCTATTCAAATGAGTACTTTCAGGTTATAATTACAAATAATTCTTATGTACTCATTAAAGTCGTATCTCTGCTAGGAAATATTTGGCCAGATAGTTCTGTGTAACTTTAAGCAGGAAAACAGCATTAAAAATACATAAAATGCAAACCTCACTAACTCAGCTAGATTTCCAACCAGTAGTCTGCCTTACTGACATTTTAGTTTTTAATTGTACCACTATTCCTTGTAACCTGAAAAAAACCTAATAGATTCCTTAGACTTAACTCTATAATCCATCAGTTTCAGAGACAACACAAGTTTTATACTATCTCTATTTCATGCTTGAATTCTACATTTTAATTCCTCTCTGATTCTTCAGTAAAAAGGCAGTAATAAATAGAATGAAAAAAAACAAGAAGAGGTAAATAGTGGTGGGATTTTCTGAAACCTTATGTAACTGATATATATGTCAATTACCTGAACTCAAAAAGATAACTTGGTTGGGTATAAAATTTTAGATCACATCATTTTTCTCCTCAAAATTCTGTAGGTATTGCTCTGTTACTTTGGTTTGGAGCCTAAATGATAGATACTAAACTTAGATGACTCAGAGTACTGTCATTTTTGCTCCTTAGCAGGTAATTTGTTGGAGTGCTCTATTTATGTTTTGTTTCATTCTTCATGCATGGAGGCTTACATGATGGTTAATAATTATTTCAAATCACAACCTTTGCCAGGATGAGTCCAGGTGTGTATCGTTTCTTATTTATTTTGCCTAAGAGACCAGGAAGCTTTTCAATCCATATACAATCATGTGTCACTTAACGACGGGGATACATTCTGAGAAATGCATCCTTAGGCGATTTTGTCATTATGTGAACATCATAGAGTGTACTTACACAAACCTAGCTGGTATGGCCTACTACACACCTAGGCTATATGGTGCTAATCTTATGGGACCACAATCATATATGTGGTCCGTTGACCAAAATGTCGTTATGCTGCGCTTGACCGTACTTGGGCGCTTTTCTCCCCCCCCCAGCAGTGGGAATTTTTTTCAATTTTGTTTTGCTTATTATTTCTGTTCTTACTACTGTGGTTTATGTTTCAGAAACAATCAATAATTGTTATCAAATCTCCATTCTCTTTACCTCAAGGCTTCACTTTCATTATTTTAATTTCTTTTTCCTTTTCTTTTGAATTCTGGGAGGATTTCTTTACCTTGTTCTCTGCCATACTGATCTGATTTTCCACAGTATCAGTTTTATTTTTTACTGGCCCCATTGTCGATTTTAATTTTGCCGCTGCATTTTTTAGAGTCTTGCAATTACCCTTATCTCACCCACTCCCCTTTTCATCGCATCCTGTTACCCTTCTGTTTCTCTACTCTCCACTTAATGACTTTATACTCTATTTCTTGGATGCCAGGTTCTTTTTCATTCTGTTGAGGATTTTGAACAGTTTTCTAAAATTTTTTGGTTTTCAACTGTACATAATTTTCATTAGTGTGCTCTTCTGGCGGCTTTTCAGGATAATATTTCATTGCCTTTGTTATGCAATAATTTTCAAGGGTTGCATACAGTTGTTTTTTTATTTTTTTCTATTTCTTCAGCCTGGAACAAGAAAAGATTTGTCTAAGACTAGTATTTTCCAACAGAGAGGATATGTAGATTGATCTGGGGGTGACTCTTTTGCTTCAGTGCTCTTTTAGTCCCAGGGCTGTGGCTGAATAATAGTTTAAATGTATAGTTCTCGCACAATTTTAGTAGTATTCTGTAAACTTCCATGTAATGAGCCTGTGCTCTATTGAGAAGGCATTTTCCCCCACCCACGGGTTAATTCTCTGTCACTCTGAAGTAATGGAGTACATGAAAACGAAACTGTAAATCCCAGAGTACACTCCTGCTGAAGTTTTCTGATTAGCAGGAACCTACAGCACCTTCTTTGTGTATGTTACATCTCCCAGGATGCAATGCACTTGCATTAGTCCTTTTCCTACTTCCTTCCCGCTCTGTGGTTTTCTGGGTTTTACAGACCCGGATCAGGCAACACTTTGGCTGCCTGCCAGGTGTATCCTCCTGAAATAAAAAAGAAGTCTTTCCAGATACCTTATCCCTGAATCAGAAACAGGAAAGGAGTGTCAGAGCCATCTTTTCAGATTTTAGACCATCAGATATGGGGGGGCTATCAATTACATATTTGAAAACAATTTCACTAGCCCTGGCTTTCATGGATCTATCCTTTCAGATTCTGGAATGAGGTTGGCTATAAATTCCAAATTTTTGACATTATTGTGAATTTTCATCCTTTCCATTTATATATATATAAATGGAAATATACATATATATATTTCTACCATCGCCAAGTTTCAGATAAAGAAACTAAGGCACAGAGCAGATATGAGGCTTGTCCAAGGAAAGAGTCAGATGCAGGACTAGGCTGAAAACCCAGGAGATTTTACGCCAGAGCCTGTGCACTTAATCACTGAACTCTCTATCCTTTCTGAACATTATACTTAATTAAGCAATTAGTTTTATCGTAAAATGACCACAGTCTTTTCAAATCATGGTTCTTGTCCCCGGTCACAGGTATATATGTAACAATTAGAAGAATAATAGATAACATTTATTAAGTACTTGATAAATGCTAGGCATTGGGTTATGAGGTCAACATACATTATCTCATCTAATCCTCACAACTCTGTGAGATATGTACTATTTTTATTCCCATTTAAAAAATGAAAAACAACAACAACATTAGGCCTTAGAGAAGGTAATAAATTTGTCCGGAGTCAAATAATAGGTAGATGGAAAGGCTGAGATTCAAATTCAGTCTGACTCCTGAACCCAAGTGCTCACCTCTTATGCTATAAAGCCTCTATTTAATAAGTACATAAATGTTGTATATAATTCTCCAATAAATTGACAGTATATTATGCTAAAAAGTCACATGTTAAGAATTATCATTTTATATATTCAACTATAAATCAATACTTTGTGAAATAGAAATGTTCCTTCATCATATGCAAATGGTTTCAAATTAGCCAGAGACGTCTGAACGTATTTGTGGTAGGGGATTTAAATTCAATAATTTTTCCATCTTCACTTTGGTAGATCTTTGTGCACTGCGTGAAGAGGTTTTTTGACCCTCTGACTTCCTGTAGGGTTTAACCAGTAAGGAGCACTGGCAGGAAATCAGACAGAGGAAGGAAAGGAAACCTGGGGTGTTTGTTTTGCTCGCTCAGTCCCTGAAGGGTCCCTACGTGCTGGATGAGCACCAAGGTCACTGCTCAGGCCTAGCAGTGGTAACCTGCTCCTGTTACTAGCCCAGCCCACAAGTTTTGTATTGTATTTTGAGAGTTCTCCACACCTGTCCACCCTTATAAATCATTCCTTCACCAAACTCACTCAAATCACCCAATTTAAGTGTGCCATCTCTCTTCTCTGCCAGGACCTGGGCTGACACAGAAATGATTTATTCTGAGATAGAACATATGCCTTGCTATTTTAGAAGACAATATTTTCCCAAGCTATATGCATTCTTAATGTTCATATGTCTTTTTTAAAAATAGCAAAGATGTGTTAAGTGTAATTACAAAGAAAAAGACATGTAATGTTATAGCAAACACACTTTCCTCAGACTCCTAATGTTGACTTTTCAAATTGGATCTAATAAATGACTCAGCTAAAGTACAATTTTAATGCAAGATGAACGGAATGCACAAGTAAACCCACGATTACTGTGCATAGAAAAGTATTCTTGCTCACTTCAGCCATGTCAATTCTATCCTAATTAGGATGCTCTAGGCACTTAAAGATTTATGCTTGGCTCAAGGAGTTATGAGCCCAAACTAAGTGTGCCTAATATCACTGGGTTTTATAAGCACAGCATCAAAGACAGTCAGTCACTTACATTTATGAGATATGTGATGAAATATTTGCAGGGCATCTCCTGGACAGGAAATTTTGAAGTCGAAGAACCTTGAGTGATCATTGGAATTATTTTTCTATTCACAGTGTTAGCAGGGATACAGAGAAATAAGTACTCTAAATATTGGAGGAAGTGTAAATTGATTGATTTAAAGTTAAGATACTCTCTTAAAGACTTAGTATAGTAATTCCATCTCTAAGAATTTATCCTAAGAAAATAATCACAGATGTGTGTGGAGATTTATCTATTCATATGTTCACTAACACAATCAACATAAACACCCACATGAAGGAATATCTAGTCTTTAAAAATGACGTTATGGAAGAATGTATAGTAGCATGGAAAAATGTTTACAAAATATTCTAGATGGAAAGAAAGCAGGTATTAAAATTACATGTAAGCTACTCCCGGTGCCAGCCAAGTTGGAGAAAGCTGTCTACAGACCATCATTCCCACTGATTACAACTAAAAACTCTGAGCAGAATACAAAAGGCAACTACCCGGGGACTTGGAAAAGTACGCTTAGCAAGTGGATCGGGAACTAAAGTGAAAACTTGAATAAGGATCCATAAAGGGTGAGGTTCATGCGTTTTAATTTTCCTTTTCTCCCTAGATTTGACCTGAGGATGAACTGAATCCTGGAATTGTGCAGCAATCACTGACAACAAAAACTCCAGGAGAAACACCTTCTTTCCAGACAGAGGACTGGGAAAAAGACAGTTACGTGCTGGAGATTGTGAAGCAGATCCTTTTTTCCTTTTTATTTCTCTCCCAGCCTTGCTCTGAGGCCAGGCCCAGTTACAGAGTTGCACTGGCAATAGCACAAGTATCTGAAACTCCAAGGAAAACCCATCTCTCTAGCCGGGAGGAACAGGGAAAAAAGAGGCCCTGTTGTATGAAGAGTGTGGAGGGAGTATGAGTTTTTTTTTTCTTGTTGCCTCATTGTGAAGGTAGCCCCAATTGTGTAGGACTGCATGACAGCATGGGAGGCTACAATTCTGAGAGGACTCCATCTTTCTAGCCAGAGGAACCAAGAAAAGGAGCATCTGAGAGTTGGAGAGCATGGGACAAACCATGGAGACCTGGAAAAGGGCAACTCCTAATTCTGTGTATGAACTAACAGAACTCCTGGACCTCCACAGAACAAACCCAGAGAAGCATAGCAGAGGTGGCAAGACCTGAGCTACCACATGAACCATTGCCCAGACTAAGAACTGAGTGATGTAAGCTCCAGTAAGATCCAAAAGGCATGGCAAGATCTTGAACAATTAAGCTGACATTAGAACTACCATGGGAGAAAATACAAGGTTTGAACCCAACCTGGTTGATTGCCTCCTAAGCAATCAAACAGACAAACAAGTCAACGTTCTCCAAAGGACTTTAACCAGACCCAGAGGGCACAATCCAAAATAACTTGACATACAAAGAGCCAGGAAAATTGGACCAATATTCAAAGAAACAGACAATCAACAAATGCCAACTCCAAGATGGACCAGATGTTGGAATGATCAGGCAAGGCCTTCAAGACAGCTCTTGAACATTCCTCCATAAGGAATAATAATACAAAGAAATATATCCAAATAGCCAATAGTTAAATTAAAATTAAATACTAAAAAAATTCAAATAATCCAGAAGAAAGCAGGAGACAGGGAACAAGGAAACAAAAAAAGGTAACAAAAAGAAGACAAGTAATAAATGGCAGACATAAATCCAACCACATCAATAATTAAGTTAAATGCACATGATGTCTACTAAAGGATAGAGATGACCAAATTAAATTAAAAAAATAAGACTCAGCTATATGTTGTCTATAAGAAACCCACTCTAAATATATCAATATAGATAAGATAAAAGTAAAAAGATGGAAAAAGGTATACCATTTAAACACTAATCAAAAGAAAGCTGGGGGCCAGCCCAGTGGTGTAGTAGTTAAGTTCACACGCTCCACTTTGGCGGCCCGGAGTTCATGGGTTTGGATCCCGGGTGCAGACAAACGTACCACTTATCAAGCCACACTACGGCAGGCATCCCATATGTAAGGTAGAGGAAGATGGGCAGAAACACGCAATTGTACTTAGAGACTTCAATGTTTCTCTCTCAGTTAATGAGACAGTAAGTAGACAGAAAATCAGCAAGGACATAGAAGATCTGACCAACATCATTCACCAACTTTATGTACTTGACATTTAAGGAACAATCCACCCAACAATAGAACAATACATTTTTTTTCAAGTGCACATGGAATATTCAACATGATAGTCCATATTCTGGGCCATAAAATCAAACTTAACAACTTTAAAAGAATTGAAATCGTGCAAAGAATGGTCTCTGATTATAATGGAGTTAAACTAGAAGGAAATAACAGAAAGATATCTGAGATATATTCAAAAATGTGTAAATTACACAACACATGTCTAAATAACCCACTGTGAAATAGAAAGACTCTTGTGGGGGCAGGGGGTATATGGGAAATCTCTGTGCCTTTCCCTCAATTTTGCTGTGAACTTAAAATTGCTCTAAAAAAAAGTCTTAATAAATTGTTTTAAAAATAGGAAAACTCAAAGAGAATAAAAAAATACTTTGAAGTGAATGACAATGGAAACAAAATGTATTAAAACTTGTGAGATGCAACTAAAGCAGTACTTAGCAATTAAATGCCTATATAGGGAAGAAGAAAGGGCTCAAATTAATGAATGAACAGCCTAAGCTTCCACATTAAGAAACTAGTAAAAGAAGAACAAACTAAACCCAAAACAAACAGAAGGAGAAAAATAAAAGAGGTTAAAAACAGAAATTAATGAAATTGAAAACAGAAAATAACAGGAAAAAACAATGAAACCAAAAGCTAGTCTTTGAAAAAAATCAATAAAATTGAGAAATGATTAGCCAGACTGATGAAGAAAAAAGAGATAAGATACAAATTACCTATATCAGGAAAGAAATGTGGTTATCACTACAGGTCCTACAGACAGTAAAGAAAGGTAAGAAGAGAATGCTGAACTTAAGATGAAATGGGCCAATTCCATGAAAGACATAAATCTCAGTGAAAAAAAAATAGATACCTTGAATAGTCTTGCATCTTGAAATCAATCAAACTGAATTTGTGGTTGTGACTTTCCAACAAAGAAAATTCCAGGCCCAGTGTTTTTTGCTGGTAAATTCTATCAAAAATTTCAGGAAGAAGTAATACCAATTCTCAATCTCTTCCAGAACACTGAGGAGGACCAAAGCTAGCATCACACTAATATCAAAGTCAGACAAAGAAGAAGGAAAAAAACTACAGACAGGGGCCTGTCCCATGGCCTAGTGGTTAAGTTTGGTGCGCTCTGCTTCGGCGGCCTGGGTTCTGTTCCTGGGCATGGACCTACACCACTCATCAGCAGCCATGCTGTGATGGTAACCCACATACAAAATAGAGGAAGATTGGCACAGATGTTAGCTCAGGGCAAATCTTCCTTAAGCAAAAAGAGAAAGATTGGCAACAGATGTTAGCTCCGGGTGAATCTTCCTCAGCCAAAAAAAAAAAAAAAAAAAAAAAACAACTACAGACAAATATTCCTCATAAACAGAGAGGCAAAATCAACAAAATATTGGCAAATCAAATGCAGCAACATATAAAAAGGACAATATATCACAACCAAGTGCATTCACCCTGCGAATATAAGACACATTCAATATTCAAAAATCAATGTAATTCACCATATTAACAGGAAAAAAAATAAAAGCCATATGAACAAATCAATAGATGCAATTAAACTATACGACAAAAGTCAACATCCGTTTATGATATTTTTTTAAAAGCCTCTCAGCAAACTAGGAATAGAAGGAAATGTACTCAAACTGATAAATAATATGAGCAAAAAAATCTATAGCTAACATCCTACTTAATTGCAAAGCCTATTTTCCTCCTAAAAAAGAAATAAGGTAAGGATATACACTCTCAGCATTTCTACTCAATATTGTACTAGAAGTCTTAGCCAATGCAATAAAACACGAAAAATAAATAAAAGCCATGACGATTGGAAAGGAAGAAAACTATCTCTACTAGCAGATGACATGATTGTTTACACAGAAAAAAAGAGAATCTCATGGAATCTATAGCAAAGCTCTTAGAATGAATAAGTGAGTTCAGCAAACACAGGATATAAGGTAATATGCAAAAATCAAGTGAATCTCTATATACTAGCAATAAACAACCAGAAAGTAAAATTTAACAAAACCAGACCATATGTTTCACTGCAAGGATATACAGACAGCAAGCAAACACATGAAAAGATGTTCAACATTATTAGCCATTTGAGAAATGCAGATTACAACCACAATGAGGTATCACTACACACCAATCAAAATGGCTGAAATTAAAAATACTAACAACGTCAAATAACTGGCAAGAATGAGGAGAAACTGTATCACTCACACATTGCTGGTGGAAATGTAAAACGGTTCAGCCACTCTGGAAAACAGTTTGGCAGTTTCTTTTAAAACTAAAGTTGCAACTACCATACGACCCAGCAATTGCCCTCTTGGATATTTATGCCAGAGAAATGAAAACTTATGTTCACACAAAAACCTATGCATGAATGTGTATAGTAGCTTTATTAACAATTGCCCAACACTGGAAACAATCCAGATGTCCTTAAGTGAGTGTCTGCTTAAACAAATTGTGGAGCATCCATATCATGAAATACCACTCAGTAATAAAAAGGAACAAACCATTGACACACGTAACAACTTGGATGACTCTCCGAGGAATTATTCTGAGTGAAAAGAGCCAATCCCCAATAGTCACATATATGATTCCATTTATATAATATTATTGCAATGACAAAAATCATAGAAATAGAGAACAAATTAATGTTGCCAGGGATCAGGGATAAGATGAAAGGAGAAAGTAGGGGTGGCAATAAGAAGGCTACATGAGGTATCCTTGTGGTAGAGTAACTGTTCTGTATCTTGATTGTTTCAATATCATTATTCTGGTATTACACTACAGTTGTGCAAGATGTTACCATTGGGGGAAACTGAGTAAAGCCTACCCAGGTCTCTCTCTATTATTTCTTCCAACTGATATGAATCTACAATTATCTCAATAAAAATGTCAATTAAATATAATAGATTTAATAAAACACTCATTTTTAAAAGTACCATTTATAATAGCACTAATAAAAATACAACACAAGTATAAATCTAATAAAATATGTACGGGAACCATACACTGAAAACTATAAAACACTGATGAAATAAATCAAAGATCTATGTAAATGGAGAGATATATCATGTTCATGGATTGGGAGAGTAAATATTGTTAAGATGTCAATTTTCCTCAAGTTGTTCTATAGATTCAACAAAATCCCACTCAAAAATCCCAGTAGGATTATTTATAGATATTGACAAAAGTATTATAAAATTTAAAGAGGCAAAGTAATTAGAATAGCCTAACAAATTTTGAAAAAGAACAAAGTTGGAGGACTCACACTACCTGCTTTCAAGACTTATGGTAAAGCTGGGAAAATCAACACAGTGTGGTACTTGTGAACAGACAGACACATCAGTGGAACAGAATACAGTTCAGAAACAGACCCTCAACGTAGCCAACTGATTTTTGACAGAAGTGCGAAGGAAATTCAATGGCAAAGGATAGTCTTTTCAAGAAACGGTACTGGGACAACTGTACATCCATATGCTAAAAAAAAAAAAAAAAAAATAGGACTCAACTCTACACTAACCTCACACCTTATCCAAAAAACTAACTTGGAAATGGATCACAGGCCCAAATGTAAAACCTAAAACTACAAAACTTCTAGAAGGGAGTAGAAAAGAAACTCTTTGTGACCTCGGGTTAGGTAAAAAGTTCTAAGAGAAACATCAAAAGCATGTTCCATAAAATAAAAAAATTAATTAATTGGATGTCATCAAAATGATAAACTTTGCTCTACAAAAGACACTACTAATAAAATTCAAAGATACACCAAGAACAGGAAGAAAATGTCTGTACATCACATATTTGGTAAGGAACTTTTATTTGATATACACAACAACTTTCAAAGCTTAACAATAAGAAAACCTATTTTTTTTTAATGGGCAAAAGATATGAACACTTTGCAAAGAAGATATTTGTACAGTAACAATGCACAGGAAAAGATATTTGACATCATTAGTCATGAGGGAAATGCAAATTAAAACCACAATGAGATACCACTACACACCTATTAGAATAGCTAAAATAGAAGAAAAATTGACACCACCATGCACTGACGAGGACGCAGAGCAACTGGAACCCTCGTACATTGCCGATGGCAACGCAATAGGGCACCTCCACTCTGGGAAACAGTTTGGCGGTTTCTTACCAAGTTAAACAGTTACTTGCCATATAACCAAGCAATCCATCTCCTAGGTACAAACTCAATAAAAACAAAAACACATGATCATACAAAAACTTGTAGGCAAATGTTTATAGCAGCTTTTTTCATAATCACCCAAACTAGAAAAAACTCAAATGCCCTTCAACTTATGATTGGATCAACAGAGTGGTACATTAATGCCTTGGAATACAACTCAGCAATTAAATGGAACAACTACCAGTACACACAAAAACATAGAGGCATCTGAAATGCATTATGCTAAGTGAAAAGAGCCAGACCCAGAGGCTACATACTCTATGCCTCATATATTTTTCTAGAAAAGGCAAAACTATAGGGATAGAGAACAGATCTGTGGTTGTTGAGATGCATGGGAGGGTTTGACTATAAAAGGGCAGCATGAAAAAACATTTTTAGGTGATTGTGGTGGCGGCCACATGGTTCTATCCATCTGTCAAAACTCATAGAACTGTACACCAAAAAGAGTAAATTCTGGTGTATGTTAACTAAAAAATAAATTTATACAAACCATATGTATATATGGAAACTTTGTTTTAAATAAAAGTATATATATGGCTCAAAAGGCAAATATCAAAATACTAACGTTGGTGTCTATGAGTGATAAATATTTTTCTCTGTAATTTAAAACTAATTTTTATATAGAATATGATTTTTCTGAAATCTGACTATATATGTACACACACATATATACATATACACATATACATCTGAAGTCTGACTCTCTCTCTGCGTTTCTGTGTGTGTATAAAGTTCTGAAATGAATACAATCTTCAAGCACTAAAATGCTAAGATGCACAGAAAATTAGAGATAATCAAGATGGAATATATTTTCTTTCCTATGGTTTCCTTATTGTACAAATATTGTACAAATTTTCTATAATTCTATGTATCGCTTTTGAAATTAAATTAACACAGCCTGACAGGTCTGAATATAAGTCAGCATGAAGAGGGTAGGCCATTGTCTAACTGACTTTTTAGAATTCCATGCTCCTAAAGCATTGTAATGAACACATCCCGAATTCTCAAGATTCAAAATGACAGTGTTCTTGCCATTTTGCAAATTCAAGCAATTTCTCTGGTTGTGCTTGATTAGCCTGTGTTGATCAGGCCTATGGAAGCCACATCCTATATCTTGCTCCCCTCCACAGTGGGTCTGATCAAGGGGTCTCTCACATTCAAAGAGAACTCTGTGCTCAGAGGGCAGGACTAACCTGCAGGTGGGAAATGGGCCCTTTAACTGTCTAGCCACAGGCTTCTAGACACAAAAGAAAGCTCTGTTGCTATGGAATCCCAAGCAGAAAGATTTTTCCAAGCATGCTTTGGATCACAGGCACGTCTGATTCAAGACAGAAAATTGTACTATCGTTCACGGTTCCACAGAAACACATGACATTTCAGGAGAACACAGAGAAACAAATGAAAACCCTCAAGAGCAGCTACCAATTTTGCTAAATGTTATACCAGATGCGGGGGACGGTGGGGATGGGAAAAGAAGTGACCTCAACGAGTGGTCAGATGACTTTCTGTAATTTAAAAAACAGTTGCAACTAAGAAAAAGGATGGGCGATTATATCACCAGCTATTTCCCCCACGCTGAAAAAACCAGGCCCCTGTTTTATGTCTGATCCAAAAGAAACGCTTTCAAAGAAGGTGAAGAAGATTCTACGCAACGTATTATACTCGCAATTCTTCCCCTAGGTTAGGAAACAGCATTATATAATCCCTAAAATTTATGTGCACATGTCAGGGTCAAGTCTGATTCTACCGAAAAAAAATGTGCAGTTTCACCCTCTTTGTATAATATCCAAAAAAAAATAAAACACCCACCTAACTTTGTTCACTGAGTACTCAATGAATTACTGGCCTTCGCATGGCACTCTGTGGTTTTGACTGGCAAGCTAAGTACCATAGTTACATAATAATATACAGAATCTCTTCTCAAGATATTTCATTTCCTCTTTAAAATTAAGCCATGAACTAGAGTCAAGAATATTTTATAAGTCTATAAGTAAATATGAGACCAAATGCATTATTTAGGATACTTATGCAGTTTGTTTTTCCTTTTTCACACTTTTTTAAAGGTCAAAAATTCTTAACATGTCTAAAAGCGAAAATGTATCCTCCAGGTATACTTGATGATTTCCTGCTCTTTGAACACCCCAAGCTTTTCCACATCTGAGCCCTTATTTATCTTGCTCCCTCTGTGATTTTCTTAAATTCTTTTGCAATACGGATTTAGATAACAAAAATAAATACTTAGATTATATTACTTTAAACCTCTACAAAAATGCCTTCAACCAGTCAAAATATAGGACCATACCTTTGGCTGTCATAAAAATCAGATATAAGAAACATCAAGTGTAAGAATATTTCTATACCATATTCTGCTAAAAAAACAATCAAAAGCATTACTTACTACGCTACTCGAGGTCCTTTATATGACAATCTGAGTGATAAATAACCTTGAAAAGTCAGTGCTTGCAAAGAACTGTATGTTTCCTGATAAATTGTTATGGTTCCTTTATTCCAACACTACAGACAATGCAATCAAACGTGTATTCTTTTTCGCCTTGGCTGCCCTGAAGAGTAGCTAAATTTGTTTCTCAATTGCAATAAATAATCTATCCCTGGTGCCTAATACATATTTTTCTCTTCCTTTTATTTTAAAGTTGTAATTTTTTACAACACGTTTTTAATTATGTCACAGTAAGAGTCACCTTAAATATGTTTTGAAATACGTTTAAATATGTGTTAAAGGCAGAATTAATATATCAAAGCTGTGTCCTACAAGACATTCCATGTTAACTTACAAAACAAAAGCAGTGTGTCCCAGAGTTGCATTTATCAAACCAGAATGCGCAAAGAAATCACCTAGAGGTCTTCTTAAAGTGTAGATTCCGATTCACAAGGTCTGGGATGGAGCCCGAGCTTCCACATTTCTAGCAGGCTCCCAGATAAGGTCCATCCTGCTGGTCCTCAGACCACACTTTGAGGAGGCAGGCCCTGAGCAATCTTCTGCCCATGCATGAATGACAAGTCAGTACAGGAGGAATAAAGAGTAAAATGGAGCCTTTCGAGATGATAACTCTCAAAATGGTGAGTGCCACAAACTACAGCAAATGAGATAGCCAGATGTTTATTTCAATCTTTGCAAATCAAAATATTCCAAACCCAGCATCAAAATTAATTCTTAATAATGAATGTCCAGTTCACGTTTTCCAAAGAAGCTGATTCTGACTCATGTATCCATCAGACAGTCTACCATATACATCTGAATAAAGTTCTAGTTGTATGTTTCAAAAATCCCTATTATTTTGAATGTTTGAGAAGGAAATAGGACAAGAAAAGAATATTCACTGAAAATTTGGAAAGGGAAAGTTTCCATTTATTCAAATGTCTACTGAACACCCATCATACTCCAGCCTTACACTGAGGCCTCAAACTAGAGTTGCCTTTTTCTTTTAATTTATTTATGCTCATTTTATTCTGATTCCCCATTTTTATTATCTTTGGGGGCAAGTATCCTTTAATGAGTGAATAAGTGAATGAATCTGCATCATTTGAAGAAGATTCATCAGCTGTGATACTGGTTAAGGAAACACTTGGACATCAGGTAGTTTAAATTTTCTTTCTTTCCAGGTTATTTCCAGTTAAGAGTATTCCTTCTCTAGGCATGACATGTCGCATAATGATAATTTCTAGAATACTTCCCAGTAAAGCGAAGACCTAGTTTTCCCAATGTTGGTCAGTTTTTATAGATTCTCATATTGTCCATTGTTATATGTATGTCTTCTCTGCATAGCTTCATGGATTCAGTAGGCAAAAACCTGTATTTTGGTGAAAGCTAAAATTAACCAGTTATCTAACATACATAAAGAACTAGCTGAATCACTACATAAGCACAACATTTAAGTTTTTCTTCTGGGTCAGAGGATTGAGAGCCAAGTGTACTAGTTTTCTATTGCTGCTGTAACAAATTACCATAAATTTAGTGGCTTAAACTACAGGCATTTATTATTTTACACTTCCGGAGGTCAGAAGTCCAGAATGGTTCTCACTGGGCTAAAATCAAGGTGTCAGCAGCTCTGTGTTCCTTCTGGACGCTCTAGGGGAGAATTTATTTCTTTGCCCTTTCCAGCTGCTAGACACCTCCCACATTCCTTGATCTTGGCCCATTCTTCCATCTTCAAAGCCAGCAATGTTACATCTCTCTGTGATTTTCTTCCACAGTCACATCTTCTTCCATCTGACCCTTCTCTTCTGCCTCCCTCCATTTTCAAGAACCCTTGTGATTACACTGGGTCCACCATGGATAATCTGGGATAATCTCCCTATTTTAAAGTCAGCTGACTAGCAACCTTAATTCCCCTTTGCCATGTAACTTAACATATTCACAGTTTCTGGGGATTAGGATGGAGACATCTTTGGGGGCTCATTATTCTGCCTACCATGCCAAGACAGTGGTCCATTTCCATTTAATAACTTGAATTTTCCTAAAGCACTTTAGTTATCTTGAAGCTCTTGGGGAATAACAATATACGATTACTGATAGCAATAACTTGCATTTCAGTTTTTAACCATGAGCTCTGATTCTATCAAGATGACTCGCATACTCAAAGAAAGATACGGATATAGCTGGAATGGCCACTGCCACATAACCATCTGCTCCCAGATACACGTAGCCTGAGCTTCCCGATTTACGTTCCAGTAAACTGAGGCCATGGAACATAGAATCAGACTGTGGCCACCAGGATAAATGTCCTGACACTGCAATCCAAGCTGGTTAGAAAAAGGGCCTTCTCGTTAAAGTTTAGAGAAGGTAAATCATCTTCCAAAATTGCTCTAGTGAGCTTAGAATCATTAAAATTGTCCAGGGCACAAAATAAGAAAGTTTATTTGGTTTTTTTTTAAACACACAAAAAATGAAAGTGAAATGGGTAAATTCTAGTAGCCAAATCTTTTCCTGCCATTACTAAAGATTGACAGGTTGGTTGTTTTAACAGCTGTCCAATGTTTAAGCTCTGAAGACTTTAAATCTCTAATAATAAAGAGAGTAACACTTCGCATGAGTGTTTTTATGACTATATTCTAGACACTGTGTTTATGACTATATTCTAGACATTCTCACAGGAAGTCTTGATTAAAGATAATTATTATATTTCAATCAGAGGCCACAGAGAGTAAAAAGTTTGAACGATTGGCTGAAGGCTCCATACAGACTGAATCGAAATATGAAACAAAGTAAAAGTTTCAAATTTGAATTTATGGCCTGCCTGAATTCTGATAGACAAAAGCATAGTTGCTGTGATTAGCGTAACTTAAAATAGGCAAGTCCAATCGTCAAATGCTATATAAATATACACTGCATGACAGTTTCAAGTAGAACCAAGTTGGCTCTGCTACACTTTCATGTCACTCAAAGGTTAGGCGAGGGAATGGTTTCTTGTGAGTCATTTTTTTTAAATAAGGAAGATCAGCCCTGAGCTAACACCCACTGCCAATCCTCCTCTTTTTGCTGAGTAAGATTGGCCCTGGGCTAACATCCGTGCCCATCTTCCTCTACTTTATATGGGAGGCCGCCACAGCATGGCTTGATAAGTGGCACGTCAGTCTGCACCCAGGATCCGAACCTTCGAACCCCAAGCAGCCGAAGCAGAGCGTGTGAACTCAACCGCTATGCCACAGGGCTGGCCCCAGCGGTGTTTTTTAACACTCAGTAAGCAATGCCAGTGTGAGAAGCTGTCATATCTCATGGGTTAACCAACACCCTCAACTTCTACCCCTCTCACCTGTTGACCCCGTCCTCTGCTCCCCCAAAACTGTACCTAATGCAGAGGTGCTTCTGAGGACTGTTCACAGTTCCTGTGGCTCTGGCGGAGTCTCCAGCAGTATCCAGCAGCTCAGCACTGCTCCTTGGCAACACGCAAATGGGCCAGCTCTAAGCAAGATCTGACTGAGGAATGGTATAAGGTAGTCATCCAGGAGGAATTTTGTTCACACGGCCCCCAAAAGAACTCTGAAAATCTATGCACATATTTTTAAAGAACATCTAAACATTTTTAACATAAGTTTAAACATTTGAGAAAGGGACATGATTTCTAACGCTCTGATACATATTTATTGGAACCTCAGGGCTGCAGGTTTCCCTCATTCATCTATGGAAAATGTCTGCTATATAACATAATTGGCAGAGCCAATTGTCATTTACAGGCCAGTCAACCAATAAGACTTTCTGTTAAAACAAGTCTGACTTCGTTTTTCAATCAAATATGAAGATAGTCCTGGTGGCAACCATCTACCTTCTGAGTGCTTAAAAGGAACAGATAAATACAGCACAGAGCCTTGTCACGTGCTCGGCCCTTGAATGAATAGGGAAGAAGAGAGGAGAACTGGCAGGCATCACCCATGTTCAAAGGCAGATCAGTTTCAAGAACCGGATGGAAGTTGAGGGTCTGAAATTGAATCCACTGAAACACTCTCTGCCCTGAGAAGCCGGGTATGTGCACAGTGGGGAGACTGCTGGGAAAAAGAACTTAAATTCCTCTCTGAAAGTATCTAACATGATACAAATATAAGGCAGTATTTCTAAACAAAAACTCTCTGCATTTCTCTGAGGCATCCTAAGCCTTTGTCAATATCTTAAAACAGGTTTCAAGTTCTCTTCATCAATATGGAGGATCAACAATTAGAGATCATAAACTTGCTTGAGTAGCCAACCTCATGTGTAATCTTGGACAGTTCTAGCATCCCAGGAATCGGTTCTACATTTTCTCTAGTCCTTAGAATTAGGTGCTCTTGTTTTGACTCTCTGCCCTTATTTTATAATCTCTTAGTATATGTTTGACCCAGTCTAAATTAGTCATCTTTCACCCTAAAGTTCCTAGATTCCTCCCCATGTTATTACCGGGCCTTATGCTTCTGTTCTGATTCTCTGGCCCTTTTAGTGCCAGAAGGGGACACGCCTTTAAAAAAAAAACAAAAAACTCCAACTGCCAAGGTTACCAAGTTGTGCAAAAGAGGAGCTGCTTATGCAAACTGCTTCAGACTTTTATACGGGAAGGAAGAGTGCAAAGTCACACTGGAAATGCATTTTGCAAATCTCTCTCCCCTAGTGTTTCTGGAGTAAAAGGTTTTAAGTAAATTACTGACAATGGGCAAAAAAAACACATGGAAAAAAAACACTTTATTAGGTGCTTTCTCTTCTTTAGGAAGAGAATTTTGGTCCTTTCAGAGGAGGCTCCAAGTAATTCGACAATGCCCAGTTTTCTTCAGTTGCTGCAAGTGGATCCCACGGTGGGTGCTCTGGAAAGCACCTTGGGGGCGAACGGGTCTGAGGCCGCTCATGATCAAGGTCGTCCAATCCACTTGCAAAGTTGAGAATCTTGCCGTGTCACCCTAGCAGCAGGTCTGTGTTCCCCTCCAAAGAGCCCACCACCTGGCGCACCCCACCTCCACTCGGGCCCCAGCCACCAGGTAACGTCGGGCGCTTTAGGAGGTGCTGCTGCGGGGCCGCTGCAGACGCAACCGCCGGGGAAGAGGCGAGGACAGGGGTGGATGCTGCAGGCGCGCGCGCAGGTGCTCGCGCACCCACAAACACACACAGGCTCGGGGTGCGCGGAGGGCGGGGGAGGGGCGGGGACGGCCTTACCAGATCAATGAACGTCAGGAATTCCCAGCTCCCTCCGTAGGTCTGATGCGAGGGCATGTCGATGGCCTTGTAGTTGCACGGGATGGAGCAGTAGGACAGCAGGATCGCCACCGCAGCACCTGGCAGGGGACAAGCGCCATGTCCGCCAGAGGCCTGGGCGGGCGCGGCGGCGCCGAGGGCGGGCGGGAGCGCAGGGCGGGGGCGGGCGCCGTGGGAACCCGGGCGCGGCCGCGGGGCGGGCGGGGGCTGCGGCGGGGCGCCCCCGGGGGACGGCGCGACCGCGGGCGCCCGGCGACCTGCGCGGGCGGGGCGATTGCGGGCACTGCTGGCGGCCGGGCGGCGTGGCGTCAGCTCTTTCGTCGCCTCCGTCGTTCTGCTCCTGCGTTCGCGGGGCCCCGGGACACCCGACCGGGGGCGCCCCCTAGGCGTCCCGGCGGTGGGTGGGTGGCCGCCGAGCGCGCTCGAGCTCCGGGGCCGCGGCTGGTGGCATCTGGCGGGCGGAGAGCGACGCGGCCCGGAGAGGGAGGTCGGCAAACCTGCACTGAAGGAGGGGACCCCAGTGTAGACAAACGTTCCAGCCGGGGCATTGCAGCGGAGGTCAAGGGTGGCTCCTGTGGCCAACTGGGGTGCTCTGTGGCCACAGGAGGTGGAGGCGTGAACTTGGGGTGTAAGCCCGCGCCCCGGTGCCCCCGAGTGACTTGCTTTATTTTGGACCCAATTGAATTTTCAGTGTTAAACTACTATTAATCACTATGAAATTCCCTTATAAATTCTATTCCAGTGCCTTGCACTTTTCCACGGGAACTTTATAAATATCATATCAGTATATAATATAACAAGACAGGCTATGCACTTTGGACGAGAGGTGTATACGTGAAAGATTATAAAGGAAAGAGTGTCAGATAACTTTCTGCTACAAGATTACATTCAGCTTAAAAACAAATCATTCTGAGTTTGGATGTAAAACCCGGTGTGTAATTTGATACTAATCTTTTGAGGGTTAAACGGGTTTTGCCCTTTTACTTATTTGTTTTTTCCTACACTACAATACCAGGGCTTCATGGAAGGAAAATAAATATCAACTGGATTCCCTCTGCCTTCCAGTAAATGTTGTCACGCTGAAGTTGCGTCAGTCTGTGGGCAGCATTTTTTTTTTTTATCATGATCGCATTTCAGCCAACCAGATGCAGGGTCAGATGATGAAAAGACCACATAGGTATTTCCTGTGGATCCATTTAAAACAGGTGTCCTCTCCAAATAGTCTCTGAGTCAGAGGATGTGGAGGGAGGGCGCAGGGAAAGCCGAGTGTTAGAGAGAAAGGAGCAACTCATGAATGTTTTCCTGAATTTTTCCAATGAAGCTCTAAACCAAAATAAAGAAACCCCGTAGATTTCTTTCATTGGCCTTATAATTATGCTAATAGAAATTGATGTCACAAAAATCAAGATAATTCCAAGAAGATTCTACTGGCATAAAACTATTTATTATTGGCAATTTCTACTTTTATTTTTATGGAAAAGTTGGGTCTATTTTTTTAATTGTTTATCCATGTTACATGTTCATAAGATTGCAAAATTAAAAAGTAGATCTATTGAAGATCTGTCTTACTAGGTCCTTAATAAAGTTTTATGAGTTAGAGTGATGTCCTCAGTGTTTGATATACCTTCCTACCTTACAATTTAGAAACTCATTAATGAGACTCTCTGTCCTTATCGTTACAAAATATAATAATATTTTCATAAAGTCATTTAAAATTTTATTCTATGGTCAGTTTCTTTTTAAATAACTATAGGACTAAAATAAGTGATTTGAACTTATTCTAATGTGTTTGCTTTTGTTATTTTGTGATTTTCTAACCACAGTAAGATAGTGAGTTTTGTGTTTGTTCTTTAATCAAACATCTGCATAAATTTTGATTCAAATATTTTATGAGACTGTCAGTCTACAATATCTGGAACTTCTTGGTAACTGTGTATTAACAAGTCCAGGTTGCTCTTTTTGCTTTTTAGACCATATCTAATAATTTTAGTTATGCTTTAAAGGTATTCTTTGTGAAAAAATATTAAGCTATACACAGTTTGTGTTTTTACAGTGTAAAAATACAATGGGGTGTTGCTTTTAAAACATCACTCAGTAGGTTATCCCTTTTTATGAACTATAATACTTTATTCATTGATAAGTATTTACATGATGATTCCATATTCCAGTTACAGAATACTGTTTTTTATTGTATAGAAGAAATATCTGCATGTCACTTTTTTGTCTTTTTCATTCTACCATACAGTTAGTGGGGATGGAGGAGAATAGCCTTATCCAGTTGAGTGTCATGGAAACATATTTCCCAAGGGCAGATTTCTAGGCCCTGTTTTAGCTTCTCATTACATTAGTGTACTCGGATGATTGTAACAGCTCCTACTCTTCATATGTGGGCTGAAGATATTCCTCCTTAAGAACTTCTAAAAGCGGACACAGACTCCCCACTCCTTTCTATTTTGGAGGGGAGGGTGTCTGACATACTGGTGATGATAATCCTCGCTAATTTGGGAAATGACAGGGACCCCTGGGTCTCCCTTATGTTGTATTCCAAGAAGCCAACTTCATACAGCCATGTGTCTTGGCTTAAAACTTCAGGAGGAAGAATCGTGTTCATGCATATCCTTACAATATTCAATGTTAATGCTATTTCCTTTGGTTCTGTATTTACGTTAGATAAGCATTTTCTAACGATATCAATATAGATGAGCAATTCGTTTTTCCCCCTTTACATTTCTCTGCACAACAAGGGTAGAAGTTGGGATGTATCCCTTTGAGACATTTGGGCATCACAGAAAAGACACTGTGGGTTTCTTATTTTTTCTTCATTATAAAAGTAGCTTATTTATGATATTAAAATAGGAAAGTTTAAAAAAAATTACCCCCACTCTCACCAACCAGAGAAAACACTGCAAATATTTTAGCATGTACCTGCCAGTCTCTTTATAATATGTAGCTAGTTATGACACACTGTGTAACAATTTGCATCAAGCAGATTTGTTTGCTTTAAATTTAATAAGAAAGTTTCCTTATTATTTAAAATTCTTTGTAAAAATCACGTCTAGTGATTGCATAGTATGACATAATATGAACTTACCATATTTTGCTTAAACTTTTCTCTGCTTTGGGATATTTAGGTGTTTCTAGTTTCTCACTATAAATACACTATAATGTCTGCATTTTGTGTTGAGAAAGCCACTTTTTAAGGATTTTTTGTAGCCCAAAACCAGTTAAGAAACCACCCTTTTATAATCTAATGCGTATATTTCTTTACACGTGTTTATATGAACTGAGGTGCCAAGGAGAGCTCTTTCACACTAGAGGGCAGTTGGGAAAGATTAAGATCTAAGTAAAAGAAGTAGGTGCAAGTCACTCTTTTTTCCAGCCGTTGATGCTCATTACAGATTTTAAAAATCGCCTTGGATATGAAACATAGTGCCAATGCATTTCATCAGTCAGATTTTTTGCTGGTAACCAGAAAGAGCTATTTACAGCCTAAATGAGCAGCAGCTACTAACAGCTGTGCTGAGGCTGCTGGTTGCAACAGTTTTCGCAGATTTAAAAATGGACTGTATTTGCTGTAGAGAACTCCGCTAAATTATGAGATTTCTAAACACTAAGGATTCTATGGAGCGTCATTGATAAGCTTTAGAAAAAGTAGTGTTGAGATTAGGCTCGAGTCGCTGGCTAGATCTCATACAGATCTGAGACATCCTCCTCGCTCCCTGAAGGCTGTCGGTGCATTTGCCTGGAATGCTATCTCTTTGTGTGTGTATATCCAGACCCAGCACATCTGGCAGGACTTGGTATGAGTCCACTTTGACAGTCCCTCTTTGGGACGTAGGATGTGGTCTTCCTGCTCTGAACGACCCACGTGGATGGCTTACTGGTGATTCAAATTCTACATGTACTCACTATATCCTTCTTAGAAACTACCCACTCTGCAGAGTCCGCAGTCTCCGGAAACAGCACCAGCATGCTGTTAGAAACATTAGGATGGAGCCAGATGGCCTGGGGGTGCCAGTCTCTTAGTGGTGTTAAAATGTCTCTGGAAGTGTAGCAAGGGAAGGTAATCCACTTGCCAGAATTCTTCTCGTGGAGGGGACTGTGTGTTGTTAGGAGAAACACTTTCATAAACTATGGTGGATGGGGGTGGTTGGTAAGAGAGACCTTCTAAAGCATTCTACAATAACAGTATGCCATTGCTAAATTTCTTCTCCCCAATGGGAGTTGGGGTAACTGCAGAGCTTTTGTTTTTCTGAGTGGACTGTATACATGAATTTAGGACTAGAACTCTATTGCTCTGTGTAGTGGAGGAGAGGCAGACCACCACCAGGAGGGTCTTTGTTTCCCAAAGCCTTTAGCCTCTTGTCTAAATAAATGTTGAGCAGGTATTTAAAAGACATTTCAGGGGGCCTGCCCAGTGGCATAGCAGTTAAGATCGCACACTCCCATTCTGCTGCCCGGGGTTCGCAGGTTCGGATCCTGGGTGCCGACCAACGCACCACTTGTCAAGCCATGCTGTGGCGGCATCCCACATAAAGTAGAGGAAGGTGGGCATGGATGTTAGCCCAGGGCCAATCTTCCTTAGCAAAAAGAGGAGGATTGGCAACAGATGTTAGCTAGGGCTAATCTTCCTCATTAAAAAAAAAAAAAAGACATTTCAGAGGTCTTAAACTCAAATCCTTTAGAGCCCAGGCACGTATCATAATTAAGTAAAGCTAGATGTAAGGTAATAGGGCATAATTGGGCCTACAAAAAACTAAAGTAAATGCCCTACCTAGATGCACTTCAATTCAAACTTTTTAACATTGTGTGAGACAAAATAAAAGAAAAGCACACTTGCAGAAAAGCTAGATTCAGCTGCAGGTAAAGACTTTTGGATTATCCTTTTGAAAGAGTGCCATGTGAACATCTTACCCAGAGTGTCCAAAAAACCCTGTCCCTCACTCCTCCTCCTCAGCTGCAAGAGTTAAGATTACTTTGGCTGTAATTGATAACCCTATTCCTTGAGGCAGGATGGAGGAAAATATGAAGACAGGCCAAAAGGGCACATGTACACTGTCCCTTGAAGATGGTTTGCCGAGGAAGCTGTCAGACACCAATCCACCTACACCTCATTGGCCAGCACCCTTCCACATGGCCAAAGCTAGGAATAGCAGCCTCCATTCTGGGTGGCCATGTGCCCAGCCCGAAATCAGGGCTCAATTAGTATGGAAGGAGGATGTTACGGGTTGAATTGTGTCCCCCAAAAAGATATGCTGAGGTCCTAATCCCCAGTACCTCAGAAAGTAGCCTTATTTGGAAATAAGGTCATTGCAGATGTAATTAGTTAAGATGACATCATACTGGCATAGGGTGAGCCCTAATCAAACATGACTGGTGTCCTTATAAGAAGGCGGAGACACACAGGGAGAGTGCCACGTGATGATGGAGGCAGAGATTGGAGTCATGACAAGCCAAGGGATGTCAAGGATTGCAGACAGTCACCAGAAGTTAGGAGAGAGGCCTGGCACAGATTCTCCCTCACAGACCTCGGAAGAAACCAACCCTACCGACACCATGATGTGTAGCCTCCAGAACTATGAGACAATCAATTTCTGTTGTTTTACGCCATCCAGTTTGTGCTACTTTGCTAATGGCATCTCTAGGAAAGTAATACAGGGGAGAAAACAGATATTGGAAGATCACTAACAGTTTCTGCTACAACATCCAATCAACAGTCAAATTCTAGTAATTTATTCTCTGAAACATTTCTCAAATATGAGCCTTCATTTCTCTTTCTATCGCTGTTGCCTCATTGAATAAGCTCTAACTGGCTTCCTGCCTCCATTGTTGCATCTCCACATCACCCTTATCACTGCCTAGAATTATCTTCCTGAAACTATAGATCAGATTATATCACTCTTCTCCTCAAAAATAATCAGTGATTCCCCACAGGCTACAAGAAACCTCAGTATTTCAACTTTCATTCCTGCTCCTTTTAAAATAATTATGCATTCCATTATCATGGGAATACTTATTTTTCCCCCAAACTCAACATTTACTTTTAGTCTTTCATGCCTCTCAGGCACTAATGATTCACATCACCTTCTCCATCTATTAAAATTCTACTCATCTCTCAAGACCCAGCTCTGGCAGAAATTCTCTAATAATGTCTACATTTGCAAATACTTTGCCAACTAGGAAGCACTTGCACCTTATACTAAATGGCGATCGTAGCATCTTCTAATGGGGGAGCCCGTGATCATCCCTGGCACGACCACCGTCACCCTCCTATCACGGGATTACCCTGAGATGCCCTTCACATGGAAGTAGCCAATCCATAGGGGACATAGTTGTCAGAAAGTGTTCCCTCTCTTTTGTGAGATGGAAAGCATATTACCCAATAGATTGAGATCACGTGAAGCAGCTAACTAAACTATCCCCTTGGGTCCTAGACTCTGTCCATAGAAGGCAAATCTTTGGGGGACCTGGTAGCCTCTGCAGCAAGGCAATGTCACAGAATGTGGAATGCAGGGATGGTGGGATGGGTTGCCACTTCTTACCATATTAAGCAACTTTCCCCCAGAATGAAGGTCAGCTAAAACGTCTGCAGCCCATTTATTGGCCCTCTGTGTTAGTTATCCTCAAAGGTAGTTAAAAGTCTGTTTTAGAAACACTTGTAATAAACATCCAGCACGAAAGAGGAGTTCGATAAAATTAAACCAAATACCATCATTTTGTTTTCAGGAAACATGTGATCTGCCATGAGAGGTGGCAGCATTAGGCAGTCTCACCAAGTGCCAGGAGCCAGTCTAAATTGTCTGTGAAGGTGGCCAACTGAAGGCAGAGAGAACTCTCACTTCCCTCGTCCTGAGGGAAGACCCTGGTCGCCAAGCAGGCCTGCTGGAGCCAAGGCTACTTCTGACGCCTCGCCCCCCAGGAGCTGAGCATGTAGTTTTCATTCCTCTCAAGAATTCCTGTGTCAAAAAATGCAGGTGAATGGTCCACATCACTGACGGCTGCGCTCTGAACATAGAAGAAGATAGCGGACCCACAAGGATGTTTGGAAGATTGCCTGGGAATGCAATGATCCGGCTGGGCCAAGCCATGGTTCTGAGAAAGTTGGAAACTGCTGGAAGGATTTCCGAGAAATAGTTCACTAGTGCAGCCCTTCTCATCTCTATTTTTTCCTGCTTTATTGTGTACATGATGGCTGGAGCTGCAGTAGCCATCTTGTAAGCATGAGGAAAAGAATCAGAGGATCACAGAGATCTTGCCCTGACATCCATAACCTGCTGAACCAATGCCAGCAGTGGCCTCCTTCCAGAATTCTTGTGATGTGAGAAAAATAACCTCCTATTTATTAAAGCAATGTAGTAGAGTGTTCTGTTACATGCAGCTAAATAATGGTAGAAGGAGATGTTTGGGGTTATTTCCTGGCATGCTTCAAAAGTGCTAAATCATGGGATAGTGGGATAGTACTAAGGAGACTAGGGTTCAAATTTATGTATTTTTTATTTAATAAACACTCACATAACACTTACTGTGGGCCAGGCTCTGATCTAAGCACTTTACAAATATTAACTCATTTTAGCCGCACTGAGGGTGCTTACTTACTATTATCATCTCCATTTTACATAAGAAGAAATGGAGGAATAGAGAAAATTAGGTAAAGTACTCAAGGTCACACAGCCAGTAAATGGCACAGCTGGGATCTGAAACCGTGTATTTTGATTCTTTTTTTTTTGCTGAGGAAGGTTTGCCCTGAGCTAACATCCTTTGCCAATCTTCCTCTTGTTGTATGTGAGCTGCATGAGAATTTTATTTTATTCTATTTCTATCATCTCTTACTACATCAATTATACTTCTTTTTAAAATTCTTTTAGAGGTTGTCCTAGATTTTGCAATATACACTTACAACTAATCCAAGTCTACTTTCAAGTAACACTATACCACTTCACAGGCAGTGGAAGTGCCTTATAACAGAGTATTCCCAATTCTCCCCTCCTGTGCCTTATAATATTTCTATCATTCATTTCACTCATCCATAAGCTATAATCACCAAATACATTGTTGTTATTATTATTTTAAATAAACTCTTATCTGTTGAATAATTAAGAATAAGAAAAATAAAATACTTTATTTTACCTTTATTTATTCCTTCTCTAACACTCTTCCTTTCTTTATGTAGATTCTAGTTTCTGACTTATATCATGTTCCTTCCCTCTGAAGAACTTCTTTGAACATTTCTTTCAAAGCAGATCTACTGGCTTTGAGAACAAATTCCCTCAATCTTTGTTTGTCTGAGAAGGTCTTTGTTTCTCCTTTATTTATGAAGGATAACTTTGCTGTACACAGAATCCTAGGTTGGTGTTTTTTTACTTTCAACACTTTGAATATTTTACTTTATGTTCTTATTTGCATGGTTTCTTGCTAACAGGGTAATTTGGATCCAACTTAGTCCCAATTTTCAAGAATAACTCTCAAAGCAATGATTTATTGTTTTTTCATGTCCTTTCCTTTAATAACTTTTTTTATGTAGTACTTTATAACCTCTTTGATGCCAGAAAATACTATGTTCCCCCCTGGTCTTTTTTCCTTCTCCATCCATCATTCTGAAAAAGGAAAATGTACTCAACTCAAGGTCCAAATCAACTGTCTTTGTTTCTCTGACTTTCATTGACATCTACCCCAGCTTCATCCTCATCACCTGTCACTACTAACACCCCAAACAGGCTGCCTCCTCTGTAGTAGCAACTTCTTATACTATTGATCAAATCATATTATGCCTACTTTTATAGGACTTCTCCCTCCTAATACATATACATTATGGGTTCTTCAAGAGAGGACAGTGCTTTAATTAATACAAATGCCCAGAACTCTTTTGGGAAGCTGTGACCCTTTGGAGTATTGGAGTAACTTAAAAGAAAACCATTGAGTGCCATGGACAGATCGTTAACATCCCTTTTTTTGTACTTGTTCTGAAGCAATTGAGAAGGGAAACAGCTACAAATTAATATCAATTGTATTACTGGTAAAGCTGGCAAAAATGAGAATACCCTTATGAAACTGTCAACATCTCTTACTGGGACAGAGCTTGACCCAACAATTTGACTCTATTAAGAAGAGAAGAATGTGGGTATCCTGCAAGGACACTCATCTGAAAGAGAATCAGAAAATAGGCTTCTTTCTCATTTTCACCAGTTGGAGAAGTCACTCCTCACCAGGAGTCATGAGCATGAGAAGAAGGGTGCAAATTGTCTAATACATTGAGGAAAGAAGAAGAAATTCCTATTTGGTGGGTTAGCAGGAACCCTGAGAACATTGGGAAAAAAAGACAAAGGCTAGTAAAATTAAAAATTGATATATGAGTTGTAATTTCTAAGGCAATCACTTAAAAGATGGTAAAAACAAAACAAAACAAAAAAACCAATATAATCTTTAGTTAATACAGAGAACAAATGCCCAACTTACATATAATGATGAGAAAAGACGTTGGGCCCACATGGAAAATCTGGGATAATATCCCCATTTTAAGGTCAGTTCATTGGCAGCCTTAATTCCCCTTTGCCATATAACCTAACATATTCACAGGTTCTGAGGGTTATGACGTGGATATCTTTGGGGGGCCATTATTGTGCCTACCATAATGTCTCTCGCAGAGTTTGTCAGAACAAGTAGGTAAGAAAAATATAGCTGTAAAAGATTTTAATAACTCAACTAAGAAATGATTTAAAAGTCTACAGAGAGCTCTATCAGCCAATATATAGAACATTTATAAAAATTATCACTAGATCACAAATAAAATCTCATCCAAAAGTAGAAAGCATACTGAATGCTGTAGCCTTCCTCTACCATCTCAAATCCCCAGATGTGCCCTAAAAATATATAATTAATGAAGAAACCCAGAACTTCTCTGGGAAACAAAAAAAAGGTGCCTCAGTGGATCAGAAGCTGTATTGAATAACTGAAGGATGGAAAACAAATACAATCAACTGAAGAGGAAGTGTGTAGTCAACATGCATCCAGGGTAGGCATTTATAAAAGAGTTCTTCATGCCCTGGGTTGGCAGATGCAGTGGGCAGGAAGAAGACATCAGGAGTAATGGACTTGGTGATTAGTTGGGGTACTTCAGCAAGAGCAACCAGATGAGTCAACCCCTCTGCACACTTGCACCCCCAGAACAGGCAGCAGCCTGCAGGTGGGAGCAGTGCCCATGGCCGCATGGGTCAGAGTGCCCTGGATGCTGGAACCCCCATTCCCAGTTGTTTGCTACCAAAAAAATGTATACAGTACTCAGAAGAATATGCTTATCCTTAAATGTATTTATGAGGAAAGAAAGATTTTAAATAAATTTTCAACCCAGTAATATAGAAAAATAGAAACCAAAAAATATTATTTGAACAATTTAAAAAGACCTTTAAACATACATAAGCTTTGGCAAAATATGCTAATGTTTACTTCAAAAGTCTGTTTCCATGAACATAAGTGAGTTTGGCCTCACTTTGCATTTCTAATCCTATGATTTTTGGATTTAGTATTAAGATTATAAAATAAGCTGGGTAATTTTCTAAAATTTGGTATAGAATAAGGGTTACCTATTTCTTGATGGCTTGTTAAAAACTTGCTTGCAAAACCATTTGAGTCCAGAGTCTTTTGGGCAGTGGGTGGTCAAGGATAATTCTGACTAGCAGTTCAATTTCTTTGTGTGTGTGTGTGTGTGTGTGTGTGTTAGGAAGATCAGCCCTTAGCTAACATCCATGCCAATCCTCCTCTTTTTGCTGAGGAAGACAAGCCCTGAGCCAACATCTATTGTCAATCCTCCTCCTTTTTTTCCCTTTTTCTCCCCAAAGCCCCAGTAGATAGTTGTATGTCATAGTCGCACATCTTTCTAGTTGCCGTATGTGGGATGCGGCCTCAGCATGGCTGGAGAAGCGTGCATCAGTGCACGCCCGGGATCCGAACCCGGTCCACCAGTAGCAGAGTGCATGCACTTAACCACTAAGGCACGGGGCTGGCCCCAGCAGTTCAATTTCTTTAATGATTGTGCAAATTTTGTATTTCTACTTGGGTCAATTATATGAATTACATTTTAAATAATCTTGTCCGTTTCATCTAACTTCTCAAAATCATTAGCATAAAGTTATTGATATATTAGCTCATGATTTATTAATTCTCTCTCATATCTGTACTTATATATCATTCTTAATATCATTTCAGTGTGACTTCTTTTTCTTCTTGATCAGCCCTACCAGAAGTTTCTCTGACTTATTAATCTTTTCAAAGTCTGTTTTTATTTCATTATATTCTATCTTTAAATTTATTATCCTAATTCTGCAATTTTTAGGTGTATTGCTTTCTAACTATTTGAGTTGAACATTTACCTAATTTGTTTCCAATAGTTCATATTTTTAAATACATTCCTCCTGACCTTTAGCTGTATCCCGCATGCTTTGGTATATGTTGATTTCTAATATCAGTGCAGAGTCCGCAGATGACATGATTTCTGTTGTGATGATTCTTATAATTTATTTATATTTCTTTGGTGACATGGCAATATTGGTAAATGTTCAATGTATGATTGAGAAGAACATGTTTTTCATTTGAGTAGGATTCTATTCAAATATATTAGATCATGCTCATTAATTGCACTTTCAAATATTCAAACTTTAAAAGTCAAATATGAATGTCTATGTTTTTAAATGTGAGTTGTTTTACCAGCTTGTATTTACTCTGCAATTTATACATGCTGTCCCATGTATGTGACACGAATGGACTAGTTTTTCCATTTGTTTTGTTTCCTGACGTCTCCCCTTTATTTCCTTCGCTGTTTTGAAGGTTACGTGTTTTATTTCTACTGTTTGAGTGCCGACATTTGAAATTGAACATACATATCTACCGTTATATTTTTCTCACAAAGTATAAAATTAAGCAATATCTCTGTTTTGCCTTTGAACAGCTCAAGGACCTTAGCATTCTCTAGCTTCCCTTTCCTCTTCCTCCGTCTCGTGTTCCACGTTACTATAGATATTTTATTTCCACCTTGTTTTTAACATAAGTATAATTCTATTATTACTTAGTGAATGATGATTTAGATTTGCTAATATATTTTTCTGATTCTTTTTTTTTTTGAGGAAGATCAGCCCTGTGCTAACATCTCCTAATCCTCTTTTTTTTTTTTTTTTGCTGAGGAAGACTGGCCCTGGGCTAACATCTGTGCCCATCTTCCTCCACTTTACATGGGATGCCGCCAGAGCACACCTTGCCAAGCGGTGCGTCGGTGTGCACCTGGGATCCGAACCGGTGAACCCTGGGCCGCCGCAGCGGAGTTCGCACACTTAACCGCTTGTGCCACCGGGCCGGCCCCTCTGATTCTTGCACACCCTGTTACTTCTTGTGTCATGTTTCTTCTTTCAGTATTGATACTTTTTTGCTGAATTATATCTTTCAATAATTCTTTCAATGGGTGCCTGTTGAGAATAAATTCTCTTAGGTTTTTAAATGTCTGGGAAAATCTATTTTGCAATAAGTCTTGAATAATATTGATAAGGGATTAAATTATAAATTGAAGGTAAACTTTCTTTATTATTTTAAATATATTTTACCATTGTTTTCTAGAATTAATTGATTCTGTTGTCAGTCTACTTGTCATTTCTTATGGATACTCTATACTTTCTCCTTGGTACCTTGCAGGTTTTCTCTTTATTATTGATGTTATGCATGATATTATGTATCTAGACGTGGACTGTATATTTAACAGGTTTGTGCATTTTCAATATTTATTCAGTGTCTAGAAAATTTCCAGGTCCTGTTCACATACCCTGTTGGAGATTTCCTCTCCTTCATCCCCTTTATTCTCTTCTTTGGAGGCTCCTATAGTAAACTTCTTCCAGCAGACCTCCAGGTCCCCTAAATTCTCTTTCATATTTTCTATCTCCTTGTCCCTCTGTGTTGATTTCAGATTTTTCTTCTCGAATCTGTCTTCCAATTCACTGGTTTACTCTTACGCTGTGTTCAACCTACTATTAATTCTTGTAATGAGTTTTTCTTATTTGAACAACCACGTATTTTTCACTTTTAGTATTTCAATTAGGTTCTTTCCTATATTCACTTATTTTTGATCCAGTCATGGCTTTCCTTTTGTGGACCAAATACTTTCTTTATTTCTTTGAATGATTTTAAACATATTAATATTAACATCTCTTTCTATGAGTATTATATTTTTACTTCCTTGGAAATTAATTTTTCTTCTTATTGGGTCCATGGTTTGTCTTCCATGATAATTAGCTCCTTCATATTTTTAGAGTTCATCACATGCTCTGGAGCCTTGTTATTGAAAGTTTTGTGTTATTTTTGCTTTCGCTCTATGAGATTCAACAGATCAGAAGGAATTTTTACTTGGTTTCATGACTCGGTGTGTCTGAACCTATGTGAATGTATTTCATCCTTGCCCAAAGGCAGGTAGTTTGATTTAGCTCTCAAACTCCAGCTGAAGGGTGGAAAATTTCAATCCCTATTCACAGAAGTGTCAGTGATTCCCTGCTCTCTGCTTTATGCAAGGAATCCAGTGCCTGGAGTCTTGATTCTGATTCATCGAGAGCTTAAAATCCTCAGCTCCTGACGTGTCTATACAGGTCCTCAATGAGAAGGCCCCAGAGGATGTTATGGATCCTTAGAAAACACAACTCCATGGAAGATGAGTTCACACTCAATAAGTGCAGTATGGTACTAGTCACTAGTGGTAATATGCAAATAACAGAACAGAGGTTGAAAGGATACACAACAAATCAATAATTAGAGTTGCTACTAGAGATGGGACTGAAGGAAATTGCTTTATCTACATTATATGACTCTTTCACAATAATAATATGTTTATATGCAACTTGTGTAATTAAAAACTTTATATATTTGAAAATTAATAATACGTACAGGAAATATATTTTGATTCAATGCAATAAACATAGACATTAACATTAAAAAGAGTCAACTATTCAATATCACCTGGAGATAAAAATACGATCTTCTAGATAACTCCTGTGACAAAGAGGAAGAAAACCTGATAACATAATGTAATTGTAAGAGATGTAGCCAAATTATAACTTAGAAAAAATTTTGTTAAAAATAACATATAACTGAAATTAAAAAAGAGCAAAATAAATCAAAAGAGAGGAAAGGATCTAAAAGCAATGATTTAAACAAGAGAAGACCAAACATTAGAGTTTATTGATAAAAACAGTGAGCTGTTATTTAAAAAACTGTAAAAACAAAACAAAATGAACAAACAAACAAATCAACCCCTGGTAAGTCTAGCCAAAATAAAATTCGAGAGAACACAAATATAATATCAGGAAAGAGAAAAAGGATATTAAAAAAAGGAAATTACAATTTTAAAATGAAATTTGTACACTTACCTGCAAATAAAAGTTTAAAATAGATTTTTTTTCCTAGGAAACTACAAACAACTGAGTTTAACTGAACGTAATCTAAGAAGCCTAAATAGATTAATAGCCATGGAAAAGCTGCAAATTTTAGCAAAACCCCTATCAAATGGTTCTGGGCCTTGTTGGTTTTTTCAGAAATTTTTATCTAATATTTAATAAACGGTTAAATTCTATATTATTTAACTGTTGCAAAGCTTTTTTTAAAAGCTCTAAAAAGCCTAACTTTGATATCGTAAACTTAAAAAAATTATCACAAAACCGTGAGCCCATCTCTCTGAAAAGCACAAATGAAAATGATCTGTTACGAAACAGCAAACCCAGCAGTAGATTAAAAGAATAATGTAGTGCACCTGATCAATTTGTTCAGGAACACAAAAACCACGCAACGTTAGAAATATGCTGATATAATTTCAGTGGATGGTGAAAGGGCGTTTTCTAAATTTCAACATTCCCTCTGATTAAAGTTCCCAGTGAGCTATGAAAGAAGCAAACTTTCTTCACTTGATAAGGAGTATTTTCCAGAAGTCCAGAGCAAATATAGTACTTAATACTAAAATATCAAAAATAACACATTGAAGTCATAAATAAAATAAATCTTTCTGCTAATACCACTATCAGTCAACAATATTGTGGAACTTCTAACCGATGAAAGAATATAAGAAAAGGAAATGAAGTATACATATTGGGAAAAAAATGTACGATCACTTACCAAAAATTATATAATTTCCTTGGAGCAAAACCAAGAAAATTATTTGATATCTTAATAGCAACAGAAAGTGAGTACAGAGAAACAGTCAATACAAGAATAATATAACAAAAATCAATAACAAGTTTGAAAATGAAATGGGAGAGAAGGCTCATTAACAACACTAATAAACACACCCAGCCTAGAAATAAATCCAACAAGAAAGACACAAGACCGTTAATGAAATGCAGTCATGTATTGCTTAACAACAAGAATATGTTCTGAGAAATGCATCGTTAGGCGATTTTGTTGTTGTGCAAACATCATAGAGTGTACTTACACACACCTAGATCGTATAGCCTACTACACGCCTAGGCTACATGGTATAGCCTATTCATCCTAGGCTACAAACCTGTACAGCATGTTACTGTATTGAACACTGTAGGCAATTGTAACACAGTGGTAAGTATTTGTGTAACTAAACATATCTAAACATAGAAAAGGTATGGTAAAATATGGTATAAAAGATAAAAAATGATACACTGTGAGGGCACTTACCGTGAATGGAGCTTGCAGGACTGGAATTGAGTCAATGAGTGATGGTGAGTGAATGTGAAGGCCTAGGACATGACTGTCACTACTGTAGACTTTATAACACTGTACACTTAGGCTGCACTAAATTTATAAGAATATATTTTTCTTTCTTCAATAATAAATTAACCTTAGCTTACTGTAACTTTCTTATTTTATAAACTTTTTTTAACTTAGTGACTCTTTAGTAATAACACAGCTTAAAACACAAACGCATTGTACAGCTGTTAAAATGGCTACGATGTCACTAGGTGATGGGAATTTTTCAGCTCCATTATAATCTTATGAGACCACTGTCGTGTATACATGGTCTGTCATTGACTGAAACATCATTATGCAGCGCATGACTGTACAAAAAGCAAACTGAAATAAAGAACAAACATAACCATACTGGGGAAAGAGTATAAAGTGATAAATTATAATAAAGTTATTGCAACTCAGTTAAAAACTAAATGTAGCATTTTAAGAACCTTGAAAATTTAATTTTAATTGTATTTGGAAAAGAATACATAAATTAGAGCATTCAAGAAAAATATAAAAAAGATTAATGAATTTTTGACTTGTAATTTATTAGAATATATTATATAAATTAGTAATTAAAATATCCTGATACTAATAGAGATACAAAACAATAGATCAATAGACCTTGATTTATATGGGATTTGCTATATGATAAAAATGACAGTTCGCGTCAATGGAAAAAAGACGTATTATTCAACAAATGGGGTGTGAAATTTGGCTATCCAATCGGGAAGAAATGAATTTACATTCCTATATCAAAACCATATCCTAAATTGTCTCCAGAGCAATTAATGCTTTATCCATAACAAAAATAACACATTTACCAGGAGAAAATAATTTTTATGTGGGGAACACCTTGCTATAGGTATATAACATCATGATAAACACTATAAAGAAAAAGATGAACAGAAGTGACTATATAAACAAAAATAAAAGACAAACGACAAAAGGAGAGAAATTTAACAGTCAATGTGTTACAATTCTCTCTCTTACAAATCTGAGATAAAGGAAAACACCACTACAGGAAATATACAAAAAATATGACAAAATTCACAAAATAACTACACGTGATCATTAAACATATCTTTTAAAAGATACTTAAACTCACTTATAATTAAATAAAAGTAAATTTCACTTAGACTGGCAAAGACTAAAAAGGATTAGAAATTTACAATATTAGGTATGACAACAGGGAAATAAGGATTTTCATACATTCTTGGTGCAAGTATAAATTAGAAAAATATTTTGTCCTAGTAATTTCTAGGAATTTACCGTGGAGAAATATTGCCCCAAGTAATTGAAGATACATGTATAATGATATTACCTTCAGCAAAAACATCAAAGTAATCCAAATGTCCGTGACCAAGGGACTGGTTAAATGAATTATGATATCTCCATATGATTGAGTGGAATACTATGCAGCTATTAAAAAGAATGGAGTGAGTCTGTGTGTATTGATATAAAAAGATGCCCAATGTATATTGTTAACTAAAAAGAAAGTGCAAGTCACACACACACGCACACACACACACACCACACATACACACTATGATGTATTTTTTGGTAGTACTTGTACATACATGTTTGCATAAACACAGTCAAAAAGCTGGAAGGATATACACCAAATGTGATTAGCAGTTTTCTCCGAGGGATGGAGTGGAGATTTTCACTGTTTTCTTCTTTTGAATGATTTTTGCAATATAAAACAAAGAAAAGTAAAAACTAAGAAATATATGGTACAAATGGTAACTCAAAGCTAAACTTGCACCTAGCTCTGACTTTAAATGCCAGAAGAGAAGAAACTTTGAAAGAATACAGCTTAGGCTAGTCCTAAATCTCTGGAATCCAGTAAATTTCATAGTTTTTTTCCTTGACTTCTCCGCTGATTTCACTGGGATTATCTGCTACACAGATTGACGGCGAGTCCAAAGGGCATTGTCTATGATCAGGATGCCAGTGTGTGGCGCTAGAGAGTCACCAAGCCCCAAACGAAACTCAAGCGCTATAGCAGGGTAGGGTTCCCCAGTCAACAAAACCAGGAACCCGTGCCTGCCAAGACAATAATCAGACCTATGGAGCCATTTTTTTTTTTTTTTTTTGTGAGGAGGACCAGCCCTGAGCTAACATCCAATGCCAATCCTCCTCTTTTTGCTGAGGAAGACTGGCCCTGGGCTAACATCCATGCCCATCTTCCTCTACTTTATATGGGACGCCGCCACACCATGGCTTAACAAGCGGTGCATCGGTGCGCACCCGGGATCCGAACCGGCGAACCCCGGGCCGCCGCAGCGGAACGTGCGCACTTAACCGCTTGCGCCACCGGGCTGGCCCCTGGAGCCATTTTTATAATCATCTCTCAATACTCTTCCATTGTTCCATGGACCATCGCTGAAGGGCATGTGAGATGACAGCAGTTGAATCAGGTAAAACCACCTAAGGTTGGGCAGAAGAGATGCTCTGAGGACATGAAAACACACCTTTAATGTAGCAGGACACTGACTTGCAGGGGATGGAAAGAATATTAGGAATTGACTTGGGTAGCTCTTTTGGAACACAGACCTCCTGTAGAAGCAGAAGTTTCCTCCGAGAAAATGGCAGCAAATAGGACTGCAGCCACAAAATAAAGAACAGTCCAGAAAATACAAATGAGCATGTCTCTTCCTACAAGTAACTATATATCTTTATAGCATCACCTTCAAGCCTCGCAAATTTCATTGCCTCTACAGTTTTATAACTCTTCGGAGAGACGATTTAAAAAACACCACTGTTCAAGAATAAGATTTTAGCGCATATACATAGTTATAAATAGTGAGATTAGATGGGAGGGAAATCCATACAGTGGTAAAATTAGTTTATAAATTTTTAACTAGCTAGTGCTTTCATCTAAGTAAAAGAATCACGATTTTTTTCTCAGCATTTCCTTTTAAAGAGATAATAAAATTAGGCTGTAAAAGGATTCACAACATCCTGCTGGAACAATAGATGATCAAGTCCAGGCAAATTGTCATTGGCACACACTTGTCTTTCTCCTGATGGGAAGGGAAATTTCAAGAAAAACTCTGCAAAGTAATTTTTATAGAGTGAAGGTAATTGTGCATTAAAATGTGCATTTGACTGGATTCAGGCCCAGTTCTGCTATTTATTAATACATGGAATTGCTTAGCTCATCTTGGACAGCCTCTACAAACCCTGAACCTCAAAATCAATTTTTTTATCAAAAGATGGGACTGAACTAGATGTTTATAGTTATCAACACATACATGTTATGTTGTAGATTTTCAACAAATTGTAGATTTTTCAACAAAATTGCTACAGTGTATATATATCCAAGTTACTAATTCACAAAGAATTGATAAATAATGTTAGAATGAGGAGGAATCCCAAAAGGACCTATTTAAATAAGGACTTCAAATCTATTAAAATGAAAAATAAAAAAAACATGGGAATGAGGAAAAGCAGCAGCAGCAGAAGGAGGGAGAGGGAAAGAGAAAAAGGAAAGGCATCGAGGAAAGAAAGAAGGAAAGACGTGCGAGAGTAAATTAAATTTAGAATGATTTCCAGATTTAATCTAAAAACTAATCTTTATTGACAAAAGTAAATTTATTCTGTTTTTTCAATGGTACTGTTTTTAAAATGTGCTTTTTTCAAATTAATAAAAGTATTTTTTCAAATTAATGTTTATTCTATTTGAAGTCATAGTATATGTTATTGTTTGTTCTCAAAACAATACAAAGAGAGTTGTATGTAGGAAAACAGCCTAGTTTTGGTATAAGCTTTTTAAATAATTATTATAAGTTTTTGTATATGATACACACAAACTATACGCGTAAATGTCATATTACCAGGAAGACATTTTGAGTTGTGTAATAACAAAAACACCCAGATCCCAAATCAAATAAATTAGAAATGCTGTTTCCTCATTGAACGGGGAAAAGTGTTTATAAGAGAAAGAGGTAGATAAGGAGTCTGATTTTTTAAAACTAAACTTTTATTTTTGAATAGTTTTAGACTTATGGAAAAGTTTCGAAGATAGGACAGAAGAATTACTATGCACCCTGGACTCAGTTTCTCCTATTGTTAGCATCTTACATTTTAGGATACATTTGAAACAAATAATGTACAATGGATACATTCTAATTAACTAACGTGCCTACTTTATTCGGATGTCCTTCATTTGTACCCAATGAGCTTTGTCTGTCCCAGGATCCCATTCAGGATACCACATGACATTTAGTCGGCATGTCTGCTGATGTGAGCCTCTGTAATTCCCAGTTCCCCACAACCAGGCATCCTGCCTTCCCATTCACTGGAGCGACTCCAGCCCTGAGCCAGGCCATCTTTCAGTGGCTGTAGTCCCGTGGGCAGAAGGCTTCTCCTCCAGTTCCATCTTCATGACACTGACCTCATACTGAAGGCGTCTGCTGAGGGAGCAATTGGGTCCTGAAGTCAGGCTCCTTGGTGCTCTGTTCCAGCAACTGATTTTCTGAGACTCCTTGCTTTTTATTGGACCTAGGATAAAATGTCTCCAGCTGAACTTTGACTTTTGCACTCAGGCCCTAGGCACAACCTCCCTTGGGTGCCATGTTCTTAAAAGGTGGTCTTGTCCCCAAACCCACCTTTCTAGGTGCCTCTGATTCTAAACTTGGGCTTCTGCTTTAATCCAATTCGAGATCTTTGTTCAATAACCTACATGGTTTCTCTCAGAAAACTAGGAGCTTGTTTTTTTCGAGGCAAACCTCCTGCCAGATATTGAATCCTGTCCCTGAAATCCAGCCCACCAGCTAAGGCCCTCCTTCCCCGTGGACCCTGGGTCTCCTGTGGCTAGGACCCACACACTCATTGAGACATTGGTGTTGTGTCATGGGTGTCCACTCTCACCCATTCCTCTAATGCACTCCCTACATGAAGGTGATGATGGCCAGAGGCCGCCCTGGTTCCTGGCACAGAGGATGTGCTCAATCAATTTTCTCTGAGTAAATGCCCATGAGCCTGAGGCCAGGCTGTAAGCCCTAACTCAGGTCAGCTTTCCCGGAGCAGGGTGGGCCCTTCTTCTGTCGGGCCTGGCTCCTCCCTGCCTGTCCTGTACGACTGGGAGTCATTGGCCACACTCTCCAAATGAAATACTCCTTTAACCCAACAACTCAGCAAAAGAGGGAAACTCATTCTTTGAATGAAAAAAAATTTAGGAACATTTGGGGGCTATTTCCTGACTTTACCAAATATGTGTTAAATTCTATAGTGTGTTTTATAATTTTACTAACCAGGATTATAATAGTTATTGTCTTTAATAGTGATCTTTCCTTGTTTAAGGCTACAGAAGTCATGATTGGCAAATTTGGTGAAGGTAAACCATTTGCCTTAGCTCTTTTTATTGGACACAAAATTGATTAATAAAAATTTGAAAATCAAATACAAATATCTGGAAATACTAAAACCACTGGTTATGTAAATATAAAATTCTATTCATTTAGGGATACTTTTTCTAGCAAAAATATTTATTTAATTTGAAAAATCTGAACAAGTATTATTTTTTACCCAATTTCTAAAATCAGATTTAGCAGCTAACATAACCCATAATTCCTATAACAATTTCAAAGAATAGGATCTGTTGATAAACACTATCTAGAAGATGTTTTTCTTATATTCCATTGATTTTAGTTTGTAATTAATGTTTATTGTTTTTTGATAAAGTTATTCTCTATTTGTAATTATTGACACCTTTATATTTAAATGTGTCTGTAGTCTAGACAGGATACACTTATTTGCATGATAAATAATAGGTAAATGATTAGTGTGCCATTTGCCATTAATGTGATTGATGGACTCCCCACTGCACTCCTTCTCTGTTCCTATTGTGGCTCTGACGCCAGTGGTCTCCGCCATTGTACGATGCCTGTCTCACAATGAACGGGCTCCTCGTGTGTCTTAAATTTGCTCTTTTCGTTTTGCCATTTCACAAAGTGGTGTTTAAAATGGAGCTTCAAATCAGGACGTGTTTTGCTCTATTACCACTTTGCTACATAAAATTTATTTTTCAGAGGCAGAATCTTGGGGCTATGTAGTAGGAGGTGTGAGAGAAGAGAAACTAGAATAGAAGTGGCTTTTTATGGCTGGGTTTCCTGAGGTGATGCAAAATGACAGAGTGGAGCATCCCCTTTCTCCTGTGCAAGTTCCCAGAGCTTGTAAAGGGTGACCGCAAGGCTGAGAATTTCAGGTGGACCTCAGGGAGGGTGAGAAGCCCTTCTGCCCATCCAGCAAATATCCATGCATCACTTGTACTCATATTGATATTAAGAGAAATCTAGTGTATGTTTGTGAACATCCTTGTTTTGCTTCTACCAAGAACAAGATACAAAGAACAGGCTTAAATTAAAGGTATTATGTATTGTATATATATATATACCTCCATATATTATATAATTCATATATATATATATATATATTTAATTGCAATGAGAACTAGATTAAAATTGGGAAAAAATATATCCAGGATTACAGGATACAAAGTACTAAACAAACCGAGTGTCCAGATCTTGGTTTCTAATACTGTTTTCCAGTAAAGGAACCAGGCTCCTTAGAAAACTTGTTGATTCTAGGACTGGGGCAGGAAATATACAAGATGAACCTGGAGTAGTTTGTAGTGTCATAAAGGAAGGAGGTGCTCCAAAAAAAAAAAAAACCCAAAGTTGGAGGTATGTCAAAGGGACACAGGAACCAACAGAAAGAGGTGCCAAAGGCCAAGGCTGGAACAATTTGAGCAAGAAAAGATATAATGTAGTACTGAATTGTAACCCAAAGTATTTAACAAATATCCATGAGTTCATACTGACATAAATAAATAATTGAATAGATAACGAACCCATGTAGAAGAATTCCAAAGAGTTTGTATAGATACTGCCCCCTCAAGGAGGTGGAGATAACTTCCATTCCTTAAATATGGGCTACTTATAGTGACTTCCTTCCAAAGAGCACAGTGTGGAAAGAGGGAAGAGTAACCTCACAGTGGAGAAACCTTAAGAACTATGACCTCAGCCAAGTGATCAAGCTTAACATCATCAGTGGTAAGTCATGTTGACAGCATGTACGCTTGATGTGATTGATGAAAATGGTACTCTACCTCTGTGTTCTTCTTCCCACAAATTCACAACCTCACATCTGAATAAAGTATGCACTTTATGTAATAATGTATCAATATTGACTCATCAGTTGTGACAAATGTACTAACGTCAGGTGTTAATAATTGGAGAAACTGGGTGCAGGGGTTATGGGACTCTTCTGTACTGTCTTTGCAACGTTCCTGTAAATCTAAAACTATTCTAGATTAAAAAGTTCATTTAAAAATAAAATTTTAGGGCTGGCCCCGTGGCTTAGCCATTAAGTGCGCCCGTTGCGCTGCTGGTGGCCCGGGTTCGGATCCCGGGCGCGCACCGACGCGCCGTTTCTCTGGCCATGCTGAGGCCGCGTCCCACATACAGCAACTAGAAGGATGTGCAACTATGATGTACAACTATTTACTGGGGCTTTGGGGAAAAAATAAATAAAATTAAAAAATAAAAAACATAAAAAATAAATAAAATTTTAGAAATAAAAAAAAAAGTACTAGACCACAATATCAAAGTAGAGAGAAGTGCTCCTTCATAAAACTCTAATGATCCAAGATGCAGACTAAAAATTACACATAAATCTGTTTAGAATTAATCAGTAGAGCAAAAAGTTAGGGAAAATTGGGGAAAAATAAGAATAAAAGTATCATATAGTCATACAGTATAATATTAGGCAGCCCTTTGACGTTAATTTTTGAAAGGTATAATGGCATAGGAAAATGCATGTGAAGTAATATTAAATGAAAAGATGATACAAAGTTGTACATATAATATGAACAACAAATATATTGTAAACAATTAGAAAACTGGGCAAAGAATATAGTTGAGCAAAAAAAAAATTTTAATGGAAAAGGAGATACATTTGAAAATATTTTTAAAAGTTAAAAACGCCAAAGTACAGGGCAACTGCACAAAGGGAAACTCAGTTGGAGAGGGTACTTTTTGGTGCAAGCCTTTACAGGAGAATTTTAGCGTTACGTTTTAAACAGCTTCAAAAAGGCATAGCATATGTTGCAAGCCCTGAGGATGACTACCCGAGACATTCAAAGCATTCTGCCTGCCTTTCCCCATTACAGAATCTGGAAGGCTAAAATAATCACCCAGCCTGGCAGCGAAGGGTGCGTCACAACAGAATGTGGGCAGACGTCCCTGGGGAGTTCCTTCCCGAACAAATGAAGTTTCGCGAGGAGAAAGCTCTGTCCTTTCTTCCTGCTTTGGATCAGCTTTACTAACACAGGGCATGTAAACGCAGGAGCCATTTTGTAACACAGAGGATGCAAGCCAAAAGCTCAATTTGGCAAAGCTGAAAATCAGAAGAAGACGGGCTCCCTGATGACATCCTTGAGCACGTGTATCAGGCAGACCCGGATCCCTGGCTTTTTTGTGGCCTGAGACCAATAGACGTCTTTTTAAAACCACTGCGGTCAGATTTTTCTGTGACCTGTAGCCAGATGCAATCCTTATAGTTACAACAAAAATACAGGGAAGCAGACCAAGAGTGCAACTTGGGGCAAACTTTCCAAGGGCAATATAGCAATATGTGACAAAAACCTCTGAACTTTAATGCACATGTATTTCACCTATATGTATTTATTCTAAGTGAAAAATTAGGGATGTGCACAAAGATTCATATATATGAATATTAATTTGACCACGCTTAATAATATAAAAAAATGACTCTTTCACGTCCCAACGATATGTTATTTACCTAAGTATTGTAAAATAGTTACATAAATTATGATGTGATCATCCAAAGGAATACTTCACAGTCATTAAAACTCAGGTTGTATAAGTTCACAGGAAAAGTTTCATAATAAATGTAAGAAGGAGTTTTTTCAAAGAAGTAGGAACCATTTGATATATTAATTACATAACCATAATTATTATTATTAATATACAATATTCATAAAGTATAATAATATAATGTCAATATAATATATGTTGATATATAATATATATTAATATTATACAATATATAATTGCAAAATATAAATATAATTATAAAATATATAAAAATACAATTATATTTATAGAGACAAAAAAATTCCACGTGGTAATCATATTGCAATACATAAATGTATCAAATCAACATGTTATACACTTTAAACTTACACAATGTTATATGTCAATTATACCTCAGTTTTTAATAAAAAGAAAGAAAAAAATGGGGGGATTTTACCAACCAAAATTATAATAGTGATTGTCTTTAACAGTGTTCTTTATTTTTCTTTACACTATATTTCACTTTTTTTATATTACATTTTTCTAGATTTTCAAAATTTACATGGATTCTGTATTACTTTTTAAACTAGAAAAGAATACATATTATTTAAAAAAAATTTTAAATCCTGCTTATAAGTAGGCTGTGATGTGAATGAACTTCAGTCAATGAGTATAAAGTTACTTTTAAAATGGTTTGACCTAGCCTTACTCCAGTTAAATGCATTCCACTGTGAGAAGACTTAGTTGGCTTTGTGTTTTAGAGTCTAGAAAGTTGCAGTTTTGTGTAACTGTGAAGCTGGGTTTTGCACGTGTTAATACAACTTTCTTATCTGTTCCATGGAGTAGAAAAGACGGTAGCGTTGTAAACATAGCCCTTGGAATCTGGAAATTTGAGTTCTCAATTTGGATTATTTAATCCTCAATTGTGTTTCCACTAAGTCTCTTCACTCTTCGGAAATTATATTTTCCTATGTGTGAAAGGACATATTGTTAAATCTTGAGGCCTCCTGGGAAAATGATGTGTTTGGTGACACCGTGACCCCAGGAAACGGTGTAGCTGAAGCGCTTTCCTTTCGTTTTAACACATTAACCTCACTCATCTCCACAACCTCCTAAAAGGCAGACAAGCCACAGATGTTACCATGACAAGCAGCCGTCAGACGAAGCAGTGGAATAAACAGGCACAGAGGGAGGAGGATAAATTGCCTTTCAGACCACGTGGGAGGAGAAGCTTTCAGCGCCAAGGATGAGTCCACGGTTACAGTCTCAGGTGAAAATGTGCTTGCTCGACATTCCAGAGAGGAAACTCCGCCGCCCCCTGACTTCTCGAGGCTACTCAAGGCCGACTTCTAGCGTGGAATGAGAAACCGCGGCTCACATGACTGCTTTGTGAGGTAGAAATGACACGCCACGTGGAGCAAAACCCAGGAGGAGACCCATGTTAGCACCTTCTCGTTACCCTTATAGATTTCTTCAGCTTTCCTATTTGAAAAGGAGTTACCATCAGCACAACTCAGGGACCTGGTGAGTTCTTTATCCCCGGCAAATCTAAATTAATCCCAACCTGATTGGGATGGGCATAGAGAAGATTCCTTCCATCTCGACTTCTTAAAAAAAATTAAAGTGGTTCAAGAAAAACAGACTAGAAAAAAGATACAGAAATGTAGAAATGGATACAGTGTACTCCTGAAAAGATGTCAAGACTCTGTTCTCTCTTGCTTGCTCTCTAGCACTTTCTCTCTGTATTTATTTATGCCAACCTGGGTGGGAAAATGTGGCAGTATACACATTCTGAGGGTTTTTTTCATTTTTATGAAAGCCTGGAAATTTACCAAAGTAGCCTCGGGATGTGGGCTTCTCTTCAAGCATTATGATTCCAGTTACATACGAACCATATAAATTTCACTCGTGTTGAAAAGACATGAAATGAAGTTTGGAGTGATTAAAAATTCAGGGGTATCATTCAGAAAACTAAGTTTACCAAGTGAATGGCCCATGTGATAGTCATTTCTTTAAAACTGTGACTGAATTTCCCTTTTTCACAGAAATTCCAATGGAAAATGTCTTTTAGTGTCTCAATCCCGTTTCTCGGTGCAGAAGAGACTGCTCTCGTCTGGATTCCCTCACAGACAGAAGTTGTTAAACTCAAGCCAGAGCTCAGCCAGGCCTTTTGATGAGCTCTTCCCCAGCTAGCAAGTCATTTGGGGCATCTGGAGACTGATTCATTGACTCTCTAAACTGAGTTCAGAGCAAGAAAAACATCAACGAAATAAAAAGGCAACCTACTGAATGGGAGAAAATGTTTGTAAATTATATATCTGATAAGTAGTTGATATCCAAAATATACAAAGAACTAATACAACTGAATAGCAAAAAAAAAAAAAAAAAACACAAAAATTCAGTTAAAAAATGGGCAGAAGATCTGAATAAACATTTCTCCAAAGAAGACATACAGATGGCCAACAGGTACGTGAAAAGATGCTCAACATCCTTAGTCATCAGGGAAATGCAAATCAAACCCACAATGAGATATCACCTCACACCTGTTAGAATAGCTATTATCAAAGAGACAAGAGATAACAAGTGTTAGTGAGGACGTGGAGAAACGAAAACACTTGTGCGCTACTGATGGGAATGTAAACTGGTGCAGCCACTATGGAAAACAGTATGGAGATTCCTCAAAAAATTAAAAAATAGGACTACCATATGATCTAGCAATTTCACTTCTGAGTATTTATCCAAAGAAAACAAAATTACTAACCCAAAAAGATATATGCAACCCCCCCATGTTTATTGCAGCACTATTTACAATAGCCAAGATAATGGATGAATGGATAAAGATGTGGTCTATATAAACAGTGGAATATTATTGAGTCATAAAAAAGATTAAAATCTTGCCATTTGTGACAACATGAATGGCCTTGAGGATATTTTGCTAAGTGAAATGAGCCAGACACAGAAAGACAAATATTGTATGATCTCTCTTACATGAGGAATCTAAAAAAAAAAAAAAAATACCAAGCTCATAGATACAGAGAACAGATTGGCGGTTGCCAGAGGTGGGGGGTGAGGAGTGAGAGAAATGGGCAAAGAGGTCAAAAGGTAAAAATTAAAAATATAAATAAATAAAAATAAAGATAAGATGTGGGTCATTTATAAGAAGGGCTTGATGGAAATATCAGAGAACTTTTCTCATTCCAGGCTCTGGAAATCAGCCAAAACTGACTGAAATAAGCTGACCATGGATATTAAACAACTAACTCAGGATCTAGTGGGCTCGGTTTTCAAAGGGTTTCTGGGTTTGTTCCTCAAGTCCTTTGAAGCTGCAAAAATTCACCAAAAATTCATGTAGATGCATCTGTGTTAGCAAGCCTAATAAATACCCAAGCACAAAGCTTTCAAACCAAACTGATTTTCACGTACAGAAATACTGACAATGAGGGCCTAAATTAATCTGTGCTCACCATATTGTATCAATTGGAGTTTGATTCTGAGCAGTTTTTACTAAAACCTTGAAGAAATTCTTTGATGGAAAAGATAAGGGGTGAGAGAGAAAAATTATGCCCCGCAAGGATTTCTATAATAGTTTTGTAAGAAATGATTTAGGGGAAAATAAAAGGATACAGAATTGAATTTCAAGGGAATCCCAGTGGCCAAATCTGGGACAATTTGAGCAAAAAAATAAATAAATGAATAATGATGACAATAGATTAAAATTCATAGACTAAAATAAGAAGCCATGACTCCATACTGATATAAATAGATAATTGAAACACACAAACGGGCAGAATGGAAAGCCCTTCCTCACAGTAGAATTCCAACTAGCAAATATAGAGGGAAGGGTGAAAACAGAAAATCACTACTTGGCATAACACAGTACTAATTGTTTCAGGCAAGCATCATCAATAGATGCTAAAATTACTGGGTGAAAATATCATGAGAAAAGGGATGTTTACATAGTCTCAAAGTATCTCCCTACAAGTTACTTATTGGTTGTAACAGGAAAAATAGTAACTTTCCAGTGAAGAAATTTGAAGATATCACCTTAACCAAGTGATCAAAGTCAACATTACCAGTAATGAGACAATCAACAGCGCGTCTCCTGATACGTCGCCCTGAAGAGGATACAATATCATTTCTGCAGTATTTTTATCCCAAATAAGGAACATGAATTTAATCATGAGAAAATATCAAATAACTCTAAATTTAGGAGTATTTCTAAAAATAACTGACCAGCACTGTTCAAAAGTGACAAGGACATGAAAGACAAAGAAAGATTGAGGGAGAGTTCCAGATTAAAGGAAACTAAGGATACATAGCAACTAAATGCAATATGTGATCATGGATTGGATCCTGGACAAGAATAATGTCATTAGAGACAATTGGTAAAAATCTGCATAAGATTCAATGATTATACTGAGCCAATGTTAATTTCCTGATTTTGATCATTTGGTTATGTGTGATGTTAACTTTTGAGGAATCCAGGTGAAGGTATACGGAGATTCTTCGTGACTATTTTACAAATCTGAAAGTATATAAAAAGTAAAGGTCAAAAAATTAAAAATAAACATAATAAAATGGGTAGAAAAATAATTTTACATTTCTCATAGAATTTGAAGTACTTTTAGTAGCCACAATCCTGTGAGGCAGTATCCACATTTTTAAGACAAGGAAACTTAGACTTAAGAAAGTTGAAGTCACTTGCTGTAAGATCACGGGGTTTTAGTGAATGTTGACTTCAGGACCTTTTGACTCTAAAGACTTAAGAGATAAGTGATACTTTAGAATTCAATTTCATCATATAATTATGTCATTATTATTTTGCTTTAGAAAATCATCTTTATTGAGAAATCATTTTCGTACAATAAAATGCACCTATTTTAAGGGTAAAGTTTGGTGAATTTGAGATATAGTCATGTAACCACCGCCAAAATCAAGATATAGAACATTTTGTCACCCTAAAAAATTCCCTTATGTACTTTCCTAGTCAATTACTCCCTTTCTCCCAGAATTACAAATTACTCCTATGTGCTTTCTGTCAGTTTAAATTAGATTTGTCATTTCAGGACCTCATATAAATGGAGTTTTTAGTATATATATTTTTGTGTCTGACTTCTCTTGCTCAGGATAATGTTTTGAGATTCATCCATGTTGTTGACTGTGTCAGTAGTTCAATTTTTTTTTTTTAACAGGGATGGGGAGAAAGTCCCTTCTTTTTATTTATTTATTTATTTCCCCCACAGCCCCAGTAGATAGTTGTATGTCATAGTTGCACAGCCTTCTAGTTGCTGTATGTGGGATGTGGCCTCAGCATGGCTGGAGAAGCGGTGCGTCGGTGCACGCCCGGGATCTGAACTCGAGCCGCCAGCAGCGGAGCGTGTGCCCTTGACTGCTAAGCCATGGGGCCAGCACAGTTCGTTCTTTTTTATTGTAGAATTCCTTTGTACGCATATACCGTAATTTGTTTATCCATTTACCACTTATTGATGAGCATTTGAGTTATTTACAGTTTTGGTTATTATGAATAAAGTTTCTGTGAACATTCATGTACAAGTCTTTTTGTGGGTATGTGTTTTCCTTTCTCTTGTGTAAATACCTAGGAATGGGATTGCTTGTTGTATGGTAAGCATATGTTAACTTTATAAGAAACTGTGAAACTGTTTTCCACAATGGTTTACCATTTTACATCCTATCAGCAATGAATGGGAGTTCCAGTTACTCCACAACCCCACCAATGTGGAACATAATCTATCCGCGTGCATATTTCATGTGTTTTTTAAAAGAATGCTTATTCTGCAGTTTTTGCATGGAGTGGTCTATGCATATGTCAAGTAGGTTGCTGTGTTGAGCAAATCTCTTCTAATCTTACTGATTTCCATCTAGTTTTTCTATTACTAAGAGAGGGTTATTAATATCTCCAACTTTAATTGTAGATTTGTCTATTTCTCCTTTCAGATCTGCCAGTTTTGCTTGATGTATTTTGAAGCTGTTATTGTAGGCACATGCATTTAAGATTGTTATGGCATTTTGATAAATTGACCTCTTTAGCCTTATGAAATGCCTCCTTTATCTCTAATAATATTCCTTGTTTTGAATTCTACTTTGTCTGCTGTTAAGAGACACTTCAGTTTCCCTATGATCAGTGTTTGCATGTTATCCCTTTTTTCTTCCTTTGACTTTTTTTTAATATTTAAAGTAGATTTTTTGTAGACAGCATAAAATTAGGTTATATTTTTTATTCAGTCTTACTATTTCTGCCTTTTAATTGAACTGTGTAAACCATTTAGATATAACGTAATTATTGATATGGTTGCATTTAAATCTATCATCTTACTATTTATGTTCTCTTTGACCCATTTGTTCTGTGTTCCTTTTTTTCTCTTTTCCTGACTTCTGTTATATATATTCAATATTTTTTATTATTTCATTTCATCTGCACTATTACTTACTATCTCTCCCTTTTTTCTTGAAGTGGTTGCTTCCTTATGACGTACATCCTTAACTTTTCAGTCTACATTCAATCACTATTACATGTAGGAATAATGTAGGAATCTTAAAACACTACACATCCTGTCTCCTTTCCTGTCTTTTGTGAATTTTTCATATATTTTTTCTACCTATATTACAAAAAATATATATTGATTATATTTTTAATTGAAATTTATCTTTTAAGAAATTAAAACATGAGAAAATTATTTTTTGTTTACCCACATATTTACCATTTCTGGCACTCTTCAATCTCAATCCTTTGCAAAGATCTAAGTCTCTATATTGTGTCATTTTCCCAAAGAACAACCTGTAATGTTTCTAAGTACAAGTTTGCTAGTGACAACTTTTGTCTAAAAAACTTTTTATTTCTTTATTATTAAAGGGTATTAGGTAAGATACATTAAAGGATATTTTCAATGGATATAGAAATGTAGGTTGACAGTTTTTTTCTCTTTAGCACTTTATAGGTGTCATTTCATTGGCTTCTGGTTTCTTCTTGCAGAATTTTTTTGCAATAGGTCTATAGGTATTCTCTTATTTTGTTCACCTGTGGTTAATGTGTCTTTTTCTCTATTTTTTTTTAAAAAGCCTTTTCTTTTTATTGCTGATTATTTGCAATTTAATTATAATAGGCCTTGGCATGTTTCGTGCATTCATGTGTGTATGTTTATCTGACTTGGAATTTGTTGAATTTCTTGAATCTATAGATTTACAGTTTTCATCAAATTTACAAAATTTTTGTCCATTATTTCTTTAAATAATCTTGCCCTCTCCCTAAGACTCAAATTACACGTGTTAGACCACCTAGTGTTATTCCACAGGTCACTGATGCTCGATCAATATTTAAAAATATATATTTTATCAGAGATGACAGACATGCAGTGCCTACTCCCAAACATCTAAAAACAATTGTTTCTCGTATTTTGTCCAGTGTTCCAGCTGTTTATGGTGGGAGGGTAAATCTGTTATTCCATTAAGGCTGGATACAAAAGGCTACTATTTTTCTTTTAATTTGCTAAGTTATATCTCACAAAGGCAGTATTTCCTAAACCCATTACCCCCAGGATTGACCTGTGTTTCATAGGCTGCACAGGGCTTTCTGCTTCGCTAAAATGATTCAGTTCTTCACCAGCAGGACCCAAACAAGAACTAAGGCCATATCAAGCCTGTGAAATAAAACAGAAGTGTCCTCAAGGGCAAAGTGGCAGTAAGTAAGCACAAAGATGGGATACATTTTGATGGCCCAATAACCAAACTCTTTTCCAAGAAGAGAATGCTTTCCTATCGTGAAGTAGAACTCGATGAGTCCTCACTAGGCACTTGGAGGGAAAGAGTTAATTAAACAAGAAATGGTTCTGGCCCACTTTGGGCTGCTAAGAGTTTGGACATCAATAAAATCATACATAGAGAGAACAATAGCCAAATTAAATAAACAACATACTAACATTCTGCACGAGAAAAAGGAAAATAATATATATTATGTAGAGGTAATTATGGCCTTAACTGTGTATATTTCAATTTGTGCTTGAAAATCTTTGATGAATCTCCCATGTCCTCAAGATGATTGAGATAGAGACCCTTTAGTCTCTGGCTGAATTTTATTTTCCTAGACTCTTCTTTTTTTTCAGCTTTATTGAGATATTATGACATATAACATATGTAAGGTGTACCATGTAATAATTTGATACACATATATATTACAAAATAATTACCACAATAAAGTTAGTTAACACCTGCATTCCCTCACATAATTACCATTTTTTGTGGTGATAATATTTAAGCTCTACTCTTAACAATTTTCAAGTGTATAATACAATATTGTTAATTATAGTCACCATGCTGTGCATTAGATACCCAGAACTTATTCATCTTATAGCTGGGAGTTTGTACCCTTTGACCAACATCTCCCCAGTTCCCCGCTCCCCAGCCCGTGGCAACCACCATTCTACTCTCTATTTCTATGATTTTGGCCTTTTTAGATTCCACATAAGTGAGAACATACAGTTTTTGTCTTTGTCTGACTTATTTCACTTAGCATAATGCCCTCAAGGTCCATCCATGTTGTCACAAAAGGTATGTTTTCCTTCTTTTTTATGGCTGAATAATATCCCATTGCATAGGTACACTATAACTTCTTTATCCATTCATCCATCGATGGACACTTACGTTGTTTCCATGTGAACAAAGCTGAAATGAACATGGGAGTGCAGATATCTCTTTGAGATAGTGTTTTCATTTCCTTTGGATACATACCCAGAAGTGGGATTGCTGGATCATATGATATTTCTATTTTCAATTTTTTGAAGAAACTCCATTCTGTTTTCCATAGTGGCTGTACTAATTTATATTCCCCCCAACAGTGTACAAGAGTTCCCCTTTCTCCACATCCTCACCAACACTTGTTATTTCTTATCTTTTTGATAATAGCCATTCTAACAGGTGTGAGATGA